>NC_056725.1:107631770-107947973 GCF_019279795.1 Protopterus annectens
TACCCGGGGTAAACCTATGATCTCCCATCCACTCATCAAGATTCCTCTTGAAGAGAGTCAATGAGGGACTCTGCCTAACCTGGACTGGGATTTTATTCCATAGTGAAGGGAGCCTCTGGGTTATGAATCTGTCCCTCCAGCATGTCCTATTTATTTCAGTGCTGAGGTTCAAGTCTCGAGCGTGTAGCTCAATGGGATTTGGATTTTTTGAGGTGCAGCATGTCCCTTAATTCCGGGTTGGACATGGCCTTATACGTCAGGCACAGGTCACCTCTGAGCAGGCGGTATGCCACTGAGTAGAGCTGGAGTTTCTTTAACCGGGCAGTATATGGCATCTGTTTGAGCCCTTTGATCCTCTTGGTGAGGTACTTTTGGGGTCTTTCCAGTTGCTGCAGGTGTTTGGTAAGGTACATCCCAAAAGGGGCATTATACTCGATTATGGGCCTGATGAGGGATGAGTAAAGAGGCACGATGACCTCCCCTAATCTGGATGTGAATCCCTTCATGATTAGGTGGGCTATATAAAATGTTTTTCTAACCACTTTGGCCACGTGGTTGTCAAATGAGAGATTGCTATCAACTTGGGTCCCCAGGTCCCTAATGACTTCTTCTGTACTTAATGGATTACCACCTATGTGGTAATTTGTGGGCACTTTGTTTTTGCCAAAGGGGATGACTATACACTTTTTGGCGTTTAGCTTGAGGCCATGGCTCTGGCACCAGTTGTCTGTTTCTATGAGGCCCTTTTGGAGGATGCTTGTGTCGGCTGGAGAGTCGATTATGGCGCCCAGTTTGCAGTCATCTGCGAACTTGGTCAGCCACAGTCCTTCCGTGTTGGCCTGTACCTCCGAGAAATATATACCAAACAAGAGGGGTCCCAGGACTGAGCCTTGTGGGATGCCACTTGTAACTGGTTTAGAGTCTGACATAGCTCCAGCAATTCTAACCATGTGGGTTCTGTCCTTGAGCCAGTTTGCAACCCATCTAGTGACATAGGGGTTTATATTTAAGCTGGTGAGCTTATCTATAATGCCTGAGTGGGGTATTGTATCGAAGGCTTTTGCGAGGTCCAGATAGGCTGTGTGGACCACCTTCCCTTCGTCAATGGCCTTGGTGACTGTTTCAAAGAAGTCAACCAGGTTTAAGAGGCAGGATCTGCCCTTAACAAAGCCAAACTGGGTAGGATCCAGTGTCTTTAGGTCCCCAATATCTTTATTTATGAGGTCCATGATGATCCTTTCCATAGCTTTGCAGACCAAGCTAGTCAGGCTTATGGGGCGATAGTTTCCAGGGTCCGTTGAGGCACCACCTTTGTGGAGAGGGACCACTGTTGCTGTACGCCACTCTTTGGGTACATATCCTGTAGTAAGGCTGAGATTGAACAGTAGTTTTATGTTTGGGTTTAGCTCTTCTTGGAGTTCATGTAGGGCGCAGCCTGGGACACCGTCTGGTCCCATTGATGCTGTGTTTTTTGCTTTGGAGAGGGCGGCTCCCACCTGAGCATCTGAGATGTTGGGGTGGCAGCACTCTGCTGGGATAGATATTTGCCCTTTTGGTGGGGAGGGGGGGGAGAAGTTTGCGCTGAACCCGTCAGCTAGGATGTTGGCAATGTCTGTGGGATCAGTGTATTTTTTGTCATTTTGGCCTAATTCTGAGCATATCTGGGAATTCCCACCCAGGTTCCTAACATAACTAAAGAAAGCCTTGTGATTATCTTTAGTGTCCTGTGCAATTTTTCTCTCGAAGCTGGCCTTTGACGATTTTATGAGTGCCCTTAGTTTTTTGCTAATACTGATCAGAGATGCCTTCCCTTTTTGGGATTTTGCTCTATCATGTAGTAGCTTCCTCCTTCTATTGTATAGTTTGTTTATGGCTGGGGTCCACCAGACAGGTCGTCTGCCTTTGGAGGATTGGGTCTTGGTTTTATTTGGGATTGCATGATCCATGCATTCCTGAAGGTGTTCATAGAATGCATTTATAAAGGATTCTGCGGTCTGGGCGTATTTTCCACAGGCCCGGGGCTTTGAAGGATTCCACCTCGGTTTTGAGGAGTGTGAAATTTGCTTTAGAGAAGTTTTTCACTGTGGTTTTCTGGGCAGGGGTGGGGTCGGGATGTGAATATCCAGTGAGATCAGTTTATGGTCTGATCTTACCAGTGAGGGATACACTTCTGGTCTGGAGCATAGAGTCCCCATGTTGGTGATGATCAGGTCCAGTATGTTTTCCCCTCTTGTGGGAGTGGTAACAAGTTGTTCCATAGCATTTGAGTTTATGAATTCTAGGAACCTTTGGGCAAGGGTGTTGGAGCTAGAGTAATGCTCCCAATCTATGTTTGGGTAGTTGAAGTCGCCCAATATAATGGTGTTCGGAGAGACCTTCATATTTTCCAGTGTTCTCAGGAAGGCTGAGTGGGGTTCCTGGGTTTGGGAGGGTGGTCTGTAGCAGGCTATAAACTGGAAGGCAGTTTTACCCACTGTTAGTTGCACATGGATAGTCTCTGATGCTTCGTGCTTTGCCACCAACCTGGAGGTGTGGGTATCTTTGATGAATATCGATACTCCCCCTCCTTTTGTGGTTCGGTCCAAGTTTTGGGGCTGAAAAGCATGGTATGAGGTATAACCTGGTAGTGCTGGGGTGCTCTCGGGAGTCCTGAACCAGGTTTCTGTTACTGCACAGATATCGATGTTCTCCATGCTAAGGAGAGTTTCGAGTGCGTGCATCTTGAGGTTTAGACTTCTAGCGTTGAGTAGCATTACTCTTAGTTTCTTATCCCTTGTGATACCTATGGAGGTGGGTTTGTCTTTTGAGCCTTGCCTATAAAAGGCACTATGGGGGTAGCAAGAGCCTTTGCCAATATCCGAAAACCCAGGGGTGACAGGTGCAAGCCGTCCCTAGCAAAGCATCGTGGCTTGTCGTGCATATCATCCCAAGCTGACAGGCATTGGATCCCCTTTGAATGACACCAATACTTAAGCCAATTGTTGAAATTGATCATCTTGTCTTCATATTGTGGCATCATTCTTGGTGAGGGTAAGATGCTACTCAAGGTCAGGGTCATACCAGCCTGGGCTACATGCTCAGAGAGCTCCTCTATGTCTCTTTTCATGTAGTCCAGGGAGGTACATCTCAGGTCATTCACACCAGCATGGACAATGACTGAGTCATATTTGTACTTGCCTTGGAGTGACCTGAGTGCTTGTGTTATGTGGCGGATCCTAGCGCCAGACAGGCTGCTCACCGTGACCTTCTCATTGTTCAGCCTGGTGAGTGGGACGTCAGTGTGCCTGACGATAGAGTCACCTATTACAAGTGTATCAGGTGTGTTGTTTAGCCTTAAGGGCTGTGACTGTTCGGCACACTGGCTTTGTGAGATATGTGTTGCACGTGTTTTGTTTTGGGGTAGCGGTTGCTTGGGTGTCTGCTTTGGAGGTCTCTGCTGCTTAGGCAGATCTTTATTTAGAGCCTCCGAGTATGTTTTTGTGTGATTATGTGTTTGGTTTGCTGTCGTGGTAGGTCTATGTGAGACTGGAATTGTAGTGAGTATAAATATATAAATATAAATATATATATATATAAATATATATATGTATGCATATATATATATATATATATATATATATATATATATATATATATATATATATACATGTGTATACAGTTCTATGATAGTAGACTTCTTAGTTCTGCTGGGAAGGGAAAGCTTGGAGGTTCTTGTAAGATGTTGGTTATTGTTTCATTGGTTGATGTTTCTTTTGAGGACAGTGAATGCACCAGTTTGCCTTCCCTTAGGAAATCACTCCTCAAAGATATTTTCCCATCTGCGTTGGTGTTGTGATTATTGTGCTGTTGCCCAAGCTGAATTAATTAGTACTCTAAAAATTGCAAGCTTACCTGATTCAGTCTCATCTGATAGCAAGAACGACTCAGATTTTCTTTACCTCATCACTTCCTGCACTGCTTTGTAAAATTTCATACTATCTTTATTTCTCACTCAGGTATCATTAACATAGCAGATTACTTACAACGTTAATTCAAGCATCTCCTGCCTTAAATTGGCAGTTGTTAATAGTTCATAGGCTCTTCTAATGCTTCTTTTATCATGTTTGGTAGAACTTGGCACCTATGCGACTGGCTTGCTGACATTCATGTTTTGCTCTGGCTTGCTTTGCATGGGTCATTATTATTTCCACGTGGTGATCCTCACTGCAGATTCAGTGAACCAAAGGTGGTTTTAAAAGCATTTTAGAAAGTGCTAAACATGCTTCTAGTGTTTTTTTTTTGTTTGTTTTGTTTTCTTTGTGATTCTTAAGTTTAACTGGTATAAAGGTAATTACCTGCTTACTTTAGTATCGATCTTGTTCCGTTTTGCTTGCTTCATGTTTTACTGGCAAGGGAGATTTCACTCAGTTGTTTGGAGTGCATATGTGCTTCCCTTTCCTGTTGTGTTGCATTGGTGACTTATTGAGCAGAGTTGTGCTTGGCAGTGGAGGGTTTGTGTTTCTCTCATTAGAGAGGAAAAAATATATATGTGGATATAATATATGTTTACACTCACACACATTAAAAGTGATTGGTACTTCTTCATTCATCTCATCTCTCCTCATATCCAAATTGATTCAATTGCTTCATCCACTTCTAGTCTCACTATCTTCTCATTGGGGAAATGAATCCTTATAATTCATAGATCTCCATACTATTACACTTTCACTACAGAGTTCTATCAAACCTATTAATTATCTTTTTTTTTGTTAAGATAATGAAGGATAGTCTAGTGGAGCCTATATTTACTAGGCTAAGAATTTTGTGAAGTCCATGTATTTAATAGAATTATTCATTTTGGTTTATTTTCCTTTTTATTTTTTATTATGCCAGCAGTATTGGTTTTAACTCTGCAGAATATCACAGAAGGTATAATTATACAATATTTAGTTAGAACAATTTATCTTGATGAGTATACTGTTGTCTTAATATATTTTATAGATGTACTTAACTCTCTTTGAATATTAATGGTTTAAATAATACAAAGAAAACATCTAACTTGCTTCATTATTTAAAAGCAAACAAGGCTCAAGTTATATTCCTTCAAGAAACATACTTTCGATATGCAGATAATAATGTATGGAATCCCAGTAACCATTCAGTTTTGGCACAGTCCTTATTTAAAAGTAAGAGAAAAGGGGTAATGATTTTATGGAAAAAATGCTATCCCACCAGAGATCAGCCATAAATATTTTGACCAAAATGGTCTCTTAACTCTTTTTATCATAAAACATAATAACAGATTACAAACTCTTGTAAATGTGTGTTGGTTTCCTGGGATGGCACAAAATTTAACTAAAAAGTGCACATACAGTATTGTTACTGAATATAAATAGACTTTAATAATAGGAGGTAACATCAATTTTTATTATACAGTTCAGATTCTAGTAATGAAAGAAAACTAAGAACAACTTCAACTGCAAAAGTGCTTAAAAGCTAGATTGAAAATTTTAACTTAAAAGATACATTCACTCTGAGAGACTTCAAATCATTACTCTTTACCCATTATTCCTATAAATATGGTACACAGACTAGAATTGATAGAATACTAGTATCCCAGTATGTAATTCCAAAGAAATTCAAATTCAATGTCATAACCTGTCCAATTTCCAATCACAATGCCCTTATTCTACAATTCCACCCATTATTCGAGAAATTACAGTGTTTAACCAGAACACTAGCTTACATAAAATTAAAAGATGTCAGTCTCTGGCTCCTTTCTGAACTGAATCTGTATTTAGAAACAAATAGTAATGACAGAGTTAATATAGTTATGATCTGAGACTCTTAAAAGCTTATATTTTTTTGTAAAATTCTAGTTTGGTATAAGTAGAAAACAAAAGAATGGAAATCAGAACTATCAAACATACAATCACAACTTCAAGAGACTAAGCTAAATATAAAACAAATAAGTCTATAGTAAAAGTAATATAAAAATCTAAATAAGTGATATACTGATAAAACAGCAATAGCTTTGGAAAAATTAAAAGTGGCCTGTAATTATATATTTCTCAAACATATGCACAATTTAACCAAGAGTCAAAATACAATCAAAAGGCAATAACATCTTAAAAATAAAAGATATTAATAACAACAAATCACACAAAGACACTGAGGACATCTTTGACATTTTCAGAAATCATCACATATCTCTAAAGGTTCGGTTCGATCCTCGGCTGGGGTGCCTTCTGCATGTCCACCCTGTGGTTGCTCCGGTTTCCTCCCACATCCCAAAGACATGCTGCAGGTGGATTGGACACTCTAAATTGGCCTTAGGTGTGCGTGTGAGTGTGCCTTCTGTGGAAGGTTGGGCGCCAGGCTGGCAACTCGACACCGTAAAACTCCACTGCCATTCAATGTGCGGACAGGTGATCCGCTGTGGCGACCCCTAACCGGGATAAAGCCGAAAGAAGAAGAAGAAGAATCACATATCTCTAAACCAAAAATCACAAAAGGAAGACATTGTCCCAAATCTAGATCTTCATTTGTCATTTTTTTTAAAAGATACCTCCAAAATAAAAGAAAATTTACACAAGCAGCCAGCTTCAATAAAGCCTACACAATCCACTTACATCATTTTGGATTCAGTAAGCAAAGTGGACCACTGCGCAAACAAGGTAAATACCGCGGCTTGCTAATCAGTCATTCCAAGATTCAACAGGCTACAAAGCAACAGTTTACACTCAATGCTGTTTTTTTCCTGTGAATTACAAAATGTATTGGGATACATCCATGGCTATGCTACATGGAAAGAATGTCGGTGGCTGCTGTTGCTTTAATTCATTTGTATGTCCAACAGGCTGAAGTCTATGCTACTTCTGCTGCTAATAGACCAAGGCAAAGAAGGAGAACAGTTTTTAGACCCCATTTAACTTATCATAACCTATATGCTCTGTAGATTTAGACCATTAGAGGGTGGATAGAGACACACTACAGGAACTCTGCAACCTCTAACATCCTCAACTCAGAGTCAGGTCAAACAAAGGGGAATCCATCTCAGTGGAGGCAAAGGTAGGTGTAACACTTTGAATCTTAGCTACAGATACCTTTCAGAGACCAACAGGGGACATGCTGGGGGTGTCACAGGCATCAGCATCCAGGATCCTCCAACAATTCCTGAATGCTATGTTCCAGCATGCTACTGACCACATATATTTTCCCTATACTCCTAAGGATAGGGCCAGAAATATGCGGGAGTTCTACTGTGTAGCACATTACCCTGAAGTACTAGGTGCCATAGATTGCACACATATAGCAATTGAGGCATCACATGGGGAACAAAGTAGGCTCTACATAAATAGAAAGGGCTTCCACTCTATTAACTGCCAAGTCATGTGTAATGCCAAGGGAATCATCTTGAACATGTGTGCTGGCAACTCTGGCAGTTACCATGACTCACATATCTGGCACACCTTCCAACTGTATCAGATGTTCGTTAGGGGGGATATCCCACAGGGTAATTTACTGGGGGATGCAGGTTATACACTGTAACAGTGGCTGATGACACCCATCAGAAATGCACACACACCTGCTGAAGAATTCCATAATAAGGCACATGCTCAAACCAGAAATATCATAGAGCATGTGTTTGGGCTGCTGAAATCACAGTTCTGGTACCTAGATACATCTGGCGAGCCCTGTAGTACAATCCACAGACATGTACTGAAATATTCACAGTATGTTCTATGCTATACAACATTATCCTGAGAACACAGCTTCAGCAGGATCACCAAGAGGAAGAAGGACACATCCTGCCACCAATGACAAGGTCACTGCAACCACATGCAGATGAGGAGTCAGGGGGAAACCACCAGATGCTGTGGATGTAGGTAGATGTAGGCATGCTCAATATGCCCTGTCTTTAGCTAAGAGACAATGCATAGCACACTCACTCACTCACTGGCTAAGGGCCTAAAATCTTCCTCCTGTGCCATACATATACTAACATTGACACCAGGCAATTCTCACAACCATTATCTACCCATGTATTGGCTGTGTGCTGCTTGCGTCAGACAGATTCAGTCCTGATCTAAAACTGTTGCAGCTACTGCATTTACAAGGTACTGTTAAGTACTGAACCTGGAGTGTATTGTGTAATAATATGAATAAGTGGCATATCCTTGCCTATCATTACTTGGTACTGTAAGCAAGTAAAAAGTAGGAGATTTGTACAGAAATGACCTTAACATTTGACAGCAGAGACGTATTTGACTTGTATCTGTCCATTATTAAGTAGTAAGTCTCAGGAATCAAAGATTCACTGAGTCATTCCTCTC
This sequence comes from Protopterus annectens, assembly GCF_019279795.1. Taxonomy (NCBI): domain Eukaryota; kingdom Metazoa; phylum Chordata; order Ceratodontiformes; family Protopteridae; genus Protopterus; species Protopterus annectens. The sequence goes on from NC_056725.1 coordinate 107,640,086, forward strand.
AAAAGTACTGATGATCACTGCATGCCCTCAGTTTAGCACCATACATTTGTACTGGAAAATCATTAAAGAGAGAAGTTAGAAAGTAATGATACACATTACAGTTTCAGACTTCACAGCCCTCGCAAGATCATTCACAATAAAGTTGGGAAATGTTGATGCTATCAAGTGTCTAACTTTCTAAGGCCAATATAAGTAAAAGGTATAATGACCAGTTTAACATCACAAATGCAGATATACTAAGCACTAAGTCAATTATGCACCCTGCACCCTGAGCATCAGACACAAAGCTTATGTATCCCTGAATCCAAAAGATACAAAACAGAGATATGGCGCAGTTATGATCACTTGCACGGAGTGTTGTGTGTGTGTGGGGGGGGGGGGCATGGCTAGCACAAAAGGTCAATGAGTGTGTATGAGTAAGAAAGGGAAGCAGGCAGACATAAACCAACAAATAACCAGTGAGACAAAATGAGTTTTAAGCTGCACAGCTGAACCATGTAACTGTTGTGTGTGTGTCTGTAGGGGTCCTCCAGGTGAAACTGGTGTGTGAGTGTCTGCATGAATACAGCCAAGCTCTGTGCTAGCTCTACATCTTGATATGTCAGAAAGGTGTGAGCTGTGCATGGTAGAGGTGGCAGTTCATCGTTGTCATCCTCAACCACGAAAAATGACTCTTCCAGGAGTTGCTCTGTCATATCCACATCCCTGTTCAGATGCACTGCTGCTATCTGAATGTGACTATTGTCTGCTGGATGAGCTTCCTTCAACATCCAGGACCATGACCCTATGACCTGCCACTTCTGGGTGTGGACAGCTCACCCACTGATGAAACAGTGGAAGCACTGCCACTATGGGAGCATGATTGGGCATGGCCACACTGGCTAGCAGCAGATGATGTGGCTGACATATGCCCATGAGGATGCTGTCCTCCCTCCTAGAAGACGTTCCATCATAGACACTGCTCATTCTGTGACAGACACCCCTCATTCCAACGTGTCATTCATCTGATCCATTGAATCGACAACACGGTGGAGGCAGTCATGCATGTCAGCCTGTGCTACATCTAAAACCCTAAGCATTTCTCTGGAGCACCTATGGGAATGTGCCTGTGCCTCCATGATGATCATAAACACATTGAGTGGCATGAGAAGAGACACCTTGATCAAGTGGAGGATGGCAGCAGGTCTCCTCCAAGCACCCCTAACAAACCTCCTGTATAGCACTTCACCCACACTTTTGCTACAGCCGGAGTAAACAGGCAATGAAGCCATTGTAACCACTGTTCCCTGATCAATTGCTTTGCTCTCCACCTGTTCAGTATCTGAGGGCTCACTTGAATGGGTAGGAGTAGGCCTACTGGCTGTGTCTGACAGAATTCCAGGGGATGGCTGTATGTCAACCTCAGTGTCAGTTTCAACCTCTGCACCCCCAACCGTGGCTATATTTGGCCATCATCAACATCAGAATCTGCTGATGTACTGACATCAGGTGGTAAAAGTCCCACACTTCCACTGTCATGATCACCTGTGATAAAAAGCAACAAACACAGTAACAATTATTACCTAAACTGCTATACTCCAATATAGTCTAACAAAGCAACAGTGCTGCCACTACAGTACAGCAATATACACAATAGTCCTGACAGCAACATCACACACTAAAATATTTTTTTCAATTGCTCATCAGTACTGACATAAAAATGTTTGGCTTACCATCTGCAGATGAGTTTATCCTCTGCAAGCCAGATGGTCCTGGCAGAAGTTAAGCAAAAGTTAAGGACAACATCATCACAATTAACAGTCACACAGGGGGCTAATATTTTTACTCCTTTATATGTCCATTAACTATACTTTTAACAAGAACTTGGATGACAACTCCAACCTAAGCTAATCAATCAGAATGTGTTGTTAACTGTAGGAATCTTCAATTCCCAAAAATTATTGTGACACAGAAGTAACATACTGATTTCAATTGCTTTACTATACAACAGTATTCAACAGTTGAGATACCAAAGTCTACCTGGAAGTGCTTCCTGGGACATGGTTGCTGCCCCAGAAAGTGTTGCACCAATGTTGAGGAAATGCTGTTCTGCACTTTCCTGGGAGCTGTCTGGATCCTTGGCAGTGGACAGGAATTTTTCATTTGGTGTTAGTGGTGGCTCTATAGTAGGACCTCCCTATACCTATCTGGTCATGGCCCACTGCAGCTACTCTCCTCTGTGTAGATATGATAATGTCAGTGACCCTATGGTGCACCTGTTGATATGTCCTGCCATAGCCACCCATGGCATTAACATGATCCACAATCTGCCACCAAATCTGCATTGTGTATAACATATCTCCCCATCCTCTTTCAAGCAGGAAGGCACCATGTTGCCTAAATGCATTGATGATAACTTGATTTTCAGCATCAGTGAATGGTGGTCTTCGAGGATTGAGATGTGTGGGTGGCATAGTCCTAGCTGTCCTAAAAGACAACAGAAGGATAATACATATAAGTATGACATAACTACAAAATAACTGTTCCCAGGTAAAACAGAAAAGGTAGCATCTCAGTATTAGCTACCGGAGAAACATAAAACAGTCTAGAGATTTGAAATATGAACAACAGGCTGGATGCAAAAAAAGGAGAGTAGATGTGATGATATGGGCTAGTGCCAGCATAGCCAGCTGGAGTTCTGTAAAGAATGATATGTCCATTGAATATCAAATTGATCTATACAAGATGTGTGTGCTACAAATGTATTAGAACTGTATGGCATTTGAATATCAAGCTGATTTGCACAAATGCTAATGTTACAAATGTATTAGAACTATATAGCATTTGGATATCAAACTGATTTGTACAGATGCTTATGTTACAAATATATTAGAACTGTATGGCATTTGAAAATCAAAATGTGTTTGTAAAGTTGCTAGTGTTAAAAAATGTATAAACAGTGTGGTCTACTGGACAGAGAAGGAATATACTTGTCAGACTGTATATATGTTAGCAAAGGAATTGGAAGAGAATCAGTTAATCTTAGTCCAGTTAGTTTTGGAAACTCCTTAAATTAAATTAACTAAGCCATCAACATAGCACCCCACTGTGCTGAATGGAACTGAAGTCAGTAGGTCTGGGAGAGGCCATTGTTGAATAGCCACTGTAAAGTAGAGAGGAAGTACTGTAATTGTTTCATGGCTCTAGGGCACTGCCATAAGCATTTAGATGTGTATTGTAGCAGTTTATGCTAAATTCCTGTCTCAGCTTCAAAGGGGGATACTGTGAGAACCTAGAGTCAGGTGACCAGATGGGGGTTATTCTGCCAGCCATCTTGAAAATTATGTTTTAGTTATTACAAGCAGAAATCTCTCAGTATTGAGTATTCTGTCTTGGGCCTGACAACAAGAAGGACCATTCACCATATCATCTGCCTTGTTCTATTAAGTAAGTAGGGAATAGTAATTCACCTAGATTTAGTCAAGAAAATATAGTGAAGCTTAGTTTAGATATTGTTTTTCTTTATATGTATGAGTCTGTCCATCAATGTTATTTTCAATATTTCCTGTGATTTGAACTCTGTGGTTTGCTGTAAATATATATTCAGTATTTTCATGCTCTTTTATTATTTATTATTAAATATATTTAATAACTTTTATTGTGGCTGGTACCTTTGGAAAGTATTTAACCTTTGAGTTCTTATATTTATTTGGTAACACTGTATGGGCCACTCCAGAAGGACTAGCTGTCTTGGTCCACTACAACCATTTGTATTAGTATTAGTATTACATAGTATAATTGGACACCCCTTGTTAGAGGCTTTAGAGTAGCTGATTGTGAAGTGTCTGGTGGCAGTGATAACTACCTTATACTCTGGGTAGAAGGGGGAACAGCAGGTAAATCTGTGCCAGCTTTTCTCAGGTGTGTACATGTGTGTGTGTGTGTGTGTGTGTGTGTGTGTGTGTGTGTGTGTGTGTGTGTGTGTGTGTGTGTGTGTGTGTGTGTGTGTGTATGGGTGTGTGTGTGTATGCGTGCGTGTGCATGTGCGTACATGTGTGTGCGTGTGTGCGTGTGTGCGTGTGTGTGTGTGTGTGTGTGTGTGTGTGTGTGTGTGTGTGTGTGTGTGTGTGTGTGTGTGTGTGTGTCTGTGTGTGTGAAAAATCAGATTTCACAGTGTGTATGTGTCAGCTACTTGGAGGAGGGACACAAAGCATTAGTTTCACAGAGAGAGTACTGAAGACTTGGCTTGGACACTCTGCTTAGGACTCAACCCTGCAGGTGTACCAGTGGGGAGTCTTACTGGGGACCTGAAGGGAGACAGATAGTAAGAAATCCAGACCCTGAGCTGACTGTGTTCCCTTTGTGCTCTTAAGGGAAATTGTGCTTGATGCAGAGAGGTCTGCATCTGAAAATACTGAGTGTATCCATTTGTTTTCCAAGTGAACATCCCTATCCAGTGTCAATGGTGAGGATTGAGGCTCCTTGATCACTGGTTCAGTGTGGGGATGTCACAGTAGCAATAGTAACATATCCTTGTTTGTGCCATAACAGAAATGCAGCTCCCCCCTCCCAAAGAACAGGCAAATGACATATTTTGCTAACAACCGTCTTTGAAATATCAAATGAACTATCCCTGAAACATTTCTACATATTTATCGCAGAACATTCTATTTTAAGGTATTACCAATCATAAATACCTGTGAAATGCCTTGACAAACATGCCCATGACATCAGTACACTTCTAACTAATGCACACGCATAAAAATGTAAAATCCTTTGCTTCAGAGTTTTCTTAATTACATTCCAGAATATGCAGTATGTAGCTGACAAAATGCAAGCATATCTTTTCATGTTCAGTAATCCTCTGTGCAGATATATCCCAAAGTAATAGCCTCTGTTCAGTGTTCTCCACATAAACAAGTATCCTTACCTTCAGTTTTCCTAGCTACACAGTTGCCTTTTTATTTGGTGTAGATTCAGAGCTGTTAGCACTGTGAATATGCAAATGAGGTGTGAACTGATTAGAATTGCTGAATCCCAAATACTTGGTCTGTGTATGAGAGGCAAACATAATGCAAGCACTACCTCAGTGTTTGTTTTTAATGGATTGCAACTGTGGATTATTACTGGTTGAGAGAAGGAAAACACAACAGCACTGCAGGCTGCCCTACATCCAGTGGGTGAGTCATGTTAGACCTACAAAGTGTTAGATGCAAAGATGGAAATGTCAGTAAGCAGCACACAATGTGCAGCCTCTGTTCATTAACATCCAACCTCTTCATTTGTTGGCAACTACATATGATGTTATTTTCATTTAATATCCTCACACATTTTAAGGCCAATGATATAGAATGGCTTCGAGATTACTGGTGTTGCAGATTACTGTTCAGATAAGAGTAGAATGACCAACAAACACAGAGAGGTAAGATAGACCTGTATATTTGCAAGCAATAATCATAACTGGTTGTGTGATCACTTAGTGCACTACATCCAAAAATAATAAATGTACAAATAACAGTTGTATGGATTCATATTACTGTAGGTGATGTTATAGTTGGTTGTATGCAAAATTATTTCAATTCATTGCTGCAAAGCTTTTTGTGTGGCAATGAGGGCTAAGGCACCCTTCTTGTGTTCTGAAGGTTCATCGGAGTGAGAGTTCAAATCCAGATCTATGTAAAATATTTTATGTGTGCTAGCATTTGGCAGTGTCATACAATGTTTTTCCTCATGTGAGACAACATTTTCTAGTGTGTATGTCATAGACTGATTTCCTCATTTGAACTACTTGCCCCTTTTTCTTTATTTTTTTCTTTTCTTTCTTTTTTTAATTTTTGTTTTGGGGACAGTCTTTGTGCAATCATGGGAAATGGAAGAAATGAATGTCAGGTTTGACTATGCTTATCTTGTTTGCACAAAGTGCATCAGTGTGCAAACTGGACAACTGGACCAACCAGGAAGCAGACAGAACACCTGCAGACAGGACCCAGATGGCCAAAAATAGAAACTGTATACATTCAATGAATTCTATTAGGCATGGCACAAACCCACTAAGTGGCATTGCATGGCAGTTATCACAGAGACCTTATGAATGATTAGTAAATTAGGGAATATCATGTAAGTAATCCTGTGGCAGCATGTGGAAATGTAAGGCTGGGGTACAGCTGGTCCTGGGTTCTAGTACAGGGTGTGCAACCTTTTTTTGACTATTGTGACAGTGCAGTTTATAGCAATGAACTGAAAAATAGACAAATGCTACTTCAGCATTCTTGTGAAAACAGGTGTTAAGTGTAGGACTGCCATAACATGGTCCTGGGTTCTAAAACAAGGTGTTCCATACACTTTTACTGTTGTTCCACTTCCCATTGTATTCACCCTCACTTATAACAATTTAGATAGTGGAGTTGATATGAATTATATGTATGATGGATAAGACATCATTGTATGACTGAGGGTATAGTGTGTACTGTATCTCTATAAGTATAATTCTGCTATCTGGATTTGCATGGGCTTCAGATTTGCCTAAGATGCATACACAATGGGATCTATATCCAAAAACCTTGTCAGGTCACACACATAAATGTGTAACAGCTCATACTCTCACCTGTATTTATGTATGATTCTTGACTATGCCTGAGCAGCATTTCTTCTGCGGCAAAGATGGAAAATCAACACTGTGGAAGAAATAGTTTTGTCCCTTTTGCATAAGTTTGAATCCCACAGTGTAAAGATCAAATTTCTTAGTGTATGAAGGTAAAAACAAATGTGTCAGGTAATGACATTTATGCTCCCAGTGCATGTCTGCAAACCTAACTCACCTAACAGCTACCTTCCAGTTTACAGGCTACATCAGTAGACACCCCTCAAACTAAGGCCAAGTGTCAGATTAACCTTCCAATTGCAATTATGTAATTCCTCACTGCTTGGCACTGCTGCTGTCTGCTTACCACCGTGCAAATGCATTGCTCGGTTTTGTGCACTACCACTAAATGTGATAACTGGAATTGGTGGGAAAGCATCAGTGTCCATTGCTCTAATTCTGCTGGTAGACATGGCTGAGATTAGTGGGGAAGGTGCCAGGCTTAGGGCACAGAGGTGTGGTGCCCAGGAGTCCAGGATATTTATTGAACTCTTGGTAAAAGCACCAGAGCCAAAGGCTTCTGCAGGGGGAATATTCTGGCTCCAGTACAAGTCTGAAGCATGGAATAGTTGGATCCAGGCTATATCCAGTGTCACTTGTATGCTGTGCACTGGAGAGCAATGCATGCACCATTTTAATGACCTACAGAAGAGAAAAAGGGATACTCTTAACCATTGGTTGGAGGAATTTGAGACTGCAGACATACACACCTGTGTTAGTATAAAATAAAGAGAGTACTTGTAAGACTTAGAAAGCTTAATATAAGCAAGACTAGTACTCATAATTTTCTTCTGTTCTTTTCTGTTCTTTCCCCAGCTGCCATGGAACATGAGTGCAATGTCCATTCCCATGTTGCTTGACTGGAGAGACTGAGGGATGCAAGAGGTATGTATGCAGCAGAAAAGAAGCATTATTGCAGCATTAAAAGTTAAAGATAGCTTCTGTAAGAGTTCTATCAAATTGAGCATGCATATCCCAACTGTAAAAACATGTATGCATGCATTAGCATGAGCATAACCCACTCGCAAGAGTCCAATATTAGACTGTAGTCATAGGTTTTGGGTTCAACTGCCACAATTCACAGCTAAACAATACTGCTATGTTTTCAATAGTATTTACCTCTATACCAGTGGCACAAATGTTGAGCTGTAAACTGTAATCTGTATAATTGGAACATGCATATGTGCAATATATGCACATTTCAAGGATTACTTTCAGACTGCGGTGGTGGTGCTGCAGTAGCATTGTCACCTCACAGTAAAACATTGTCCTGTTCGATTTTCAGCTAGAGCATCTTCTGTGTGGAGGCATGTGTGAATGGATGTACCTTCGTTGAAGGTTGTGCGTCAGGGCCGGCAACTCAGCACGTAAAAATCTACTGCCAATCATTAGTGGACTAGAGTTCCACTGTGGCGACCCCTAACTGGGAAAAGCCGAAAGACACAACTTTCAGCAATTTGTAGTGTAGTGTGTATTTTTTAGGAGGTATACTTAAATGTAATATTTAAGATAAAAGAGTTGTATAATTGTATTAATGCATTGTATGTCACATATGATGGTACTAATTTTATCTCTTTTTTTTCTCTTACACTGACCTTTAGCTCTCTTTTTGTATTTTCTATTATGTGTTGTCAAAATGTCTTCATGTTATCCATGTGTACTACATCACTGAATGCTCCACAGCACAGAGAGATAGGCCAGACACAGTGAATCAGCCTGTCCCCACTCCACCGGCTCCAGCACCAATTCCTAGCATGTTTGTGAGTTAACCCGGCAGCACTGCCTCTGTTGCCCCTGCACTACCTGTGCCCTCAGGTAGTCCTGCCCTGGTGGCTGGTGCAGTGGTACCCTCAGGGAATAGTGGTGGAGGTGTCACACACAGCTAGTTGCCAGGGATGGTGCCTAGGGTCATGCACCGCACCACTAGTGCATGCCTACACTGGGTGGAGAGGCTGCTCTCCCTCATGTTCCATAGGAGCAGGATGTGGAGACATCAAGCACTCCAGCCATGACTGGAGAAAGGTGACAGTGATGATAGTGCAGTGGGTGAGGATTCAATTTTCACTGTCTCCAAGCTTAACAGGCATGGTCATGGATTGTCCCCTCCCTCACCTGAATCATGGTGTCCCCCAACCTTTTATGTCCATCACCATCCCTGTCTCTGGTCTTGTTTGTCTTGCATGTTTGCTATTGCTTTCTCACCTACCCAGCTTACCTGACCCAAACATACCTACACCTTTTCCCCAAAATTCCTATCTTACTGAAATAAAAAAAAAACTATTGTCCCATACATAGTTCAACATAATTTCCCACACACACGTCTTCTTGACATACTTTATTTGGTCCATTTGGCTATACAACATGATTGCACTGTGGTCACTCCTGTTTGTGGAGGTAACAGTCCAAATTCAGTTAATATTCTGCACATATTTTCAGTTTACACTGTTAAAGAAATGGATAGCTATGGTTCTTTCCTCCCTCCCTCCTGCACTTTCCTGTACTGCTTGCCATTTGTTCTTCTCCCTGCTTGCTCCCCATTTCACCAATTTCCTATCTACCCCATCTTAACACCTTTAATCTGATGAAAATATAGAATGACATACACAGTGCACATAAGTAGCAGAAAAAGCAATGGATCCCTTCACTTTTTTGTCCAGGTTTGTGCAGAGGTGTGCATTGTGCACCAATGCACAGCAACAGTGAGTGGCGGCAAAATGCTGTGGTTACTTTCACAAAATGCCGCTTAATCCCACTGTACTATGCCAACACACGACACCACATATACTATAAGGAATTCATGTCATTGCATTAATGATATTTATTTAAAAGTATTTAAAAGTATAAGATACACCTTGATTCAAACTCAGTATCATCTGGACTCAAAAAGAAATGTGACAACGCATTTACACCTGCTGCCACAGTGTCGGTTAAGCAGCAGTGTTTTTCATAAACTCAGTGCTAACTGTCAGACTTTTCACAATGATGCTCATGTTTGCACACTGCTTAACTCATTAACCCAACTACCATCTCATAGCACCTCTGTACTTACATTTGAGCGCACTATGAGATGATAGGAATTGCAAGCTGTTACCCCCGAGTGCCTTCAACAGACCCATGAAACTGTAATGTAGGTTTGTAGATCAGCTTTGTGTAAAACATGCTGAAATTGTAACTGAACTTGTTATTTACCTAATATAGTTACGATTCAGCATGTTTTTCCACGCTGGTCACATTAAACTTTTAGGAGAAAATCTCCTTTCAAAGTGTTTGCTCAAGCAAGTGGTGGCAGCCAATCAGATTCCTGCAATCCAAGCCACCACTTGCATAACACCTCCACCCCCTTCCTAAGTTTCTTTTGTTATACCCAAATAAATAGAGGGTCCAGCGGCAGGTATTTCCTTTCTTTTTGCTTATATTTGCTGATTTTACCTGCTATTAGATTCCTCTTTTTTATTTGGGTAAGGATTGCAAGGATTGCTGTTGCAGAAACCACAACGGTTTGACGGGTCTTACTAGGAACTTCCTTTTCCCCTTCTGCTGTACTCCTTGGCCCAAGAACTGCTTTTCTTGTCCCTCAGGTAAGCAATGTATTATTATAAACAGAGTACTGTATACTTTATTGTAGTGCAGGTTATAAGTTCTTCCAACTTTGAAAGTCGATAGAATAACAGTTTTTTGCATTAGTACGATTTTTCAGAGTGTACAGAGTCTGAAACCTAATTGTCTGCTGTTATTGTCTACCTTCAGTCGTTAATGGTTTCCCAGCAATTTGCTCAAAAAACACAATTTTATGAAAATGGTCCACAAATATTACATTTCTTGTGCTACGAGATTGAGAAGTATGGCTCAGAGGGGAGAAAACTTTCACGAGCAGTGCTAGAGCTAATTGGTTTGACAGGCAGGGCTTCTTTTTTTTTTTTCACTTCCTGTGGAGTTACTCCAGTTGGCTGTAAAAATATACAGCATTATTCGTACACAACTGGAGAGCCCGAATGATATGGAGAATGCATTTGATTTTGATTTGTTATTCAGGTTTATAATAATGTTGTGTTTGCCATTGCCTTTGCAGTTAATGCTTGCGCGTGAACAATGATGGGGTTACTTGATTGAGTTTTCTTAAGTTCCTGTTTGTTATGTTTCGTAGGTATTTGGTTCCCTGAGTGATTTTCATTCTGCTTTCTACTGGTTAGGGTTTATGCAATTAATATGTATAGAGCTCTATGTCGTGGATGAGATTTGCATTTGTTATGAGCTCTAGTTGATATGACAGTTTGCACACTGAGTGGTGATGTTTTATTTCTTTGATGGACCAGCTGTGAATAGTTTGTGATGCTAAAGATTTGTTTTGACTGGCAATGTGGGACTAGGTGGATTGTTATACACCAGGGTTAGATTTGAAACTGATGTGTGATTCATGGAGCTGTTTTGAGAGAGGGGAATTTGTGGAGAACTGAAAGATTAACGAATACTGATGGCATCAGTGATTTGCATGGAGAGGTTACAATGCAATGTGCTGGATACTTAGTAAGATAGATCACATGTTAAAATGTTACCATGAGCAGATGCAGTTTCTGAGTGAAGCTTTTTAATCTGCTCGTGCTTAAATATTTCTGCTGCTGTTAAGTCACCTAAACATCCAGACCAAGGTTTTCCATCTTTCCAAGAGTTGTGAGAGATGGACAGATTGGGGAAGTAGAGGATCATCATTAGATCACTGTTATAGTAGCAAAAGCTATATGGGTTATATTCTGCCAAGGATATGAAAGCTGGTAGCATTCATGGTTTTAGAGCACCTTCCATACTCCCGAACAGCTTGAAGGGCTAAAGGAAGACTATAAGGTCAGAATTTCCTGAAATGCATTCTCCATGTGGGCTTTGAGTAATTAGTCTACTAGCACTTCTGCAGGACTGGGCAGACAAGTATCCCCTTTTTTTTACTTTTTTATTTACAGAAAAAAATTATATATAAGCTAGAAAATGTGATTTTAGTGGTTGCCACAAAAAAGTGCCTGATATGTGAGAGCTTTGCTTTGTGTGTTTTTTTTTTAAATAACTTTTGTGTTTTAAAAAAAATGTGTGGAAAATCTGTAGAAACTTGGACTAGTGGTTTTGGGGATTGTTGGTAAAACTTTTACCTGCAAACCTGTAAAATTCCTGTCAGGGGGTTTACTAACGCTTCCAGTAATGTTAACCTACTTATCAGGCAATTTTCTCTGCTAAACCATGGAGCAGGCTTCAAAATCTTTGTTTTTCCCTCCCCCTGTCCACAAGAAAAAGGTTTCAGATGAGTCTTCAGTAGTCAGTGCCAACTTTAGTTACTGATGTGACTCTGCTGTGGCCATATCAGGTACCTTGGACTGTTCCTCATCTTCTCTCAATCCCATTAGAGCTGCTGTTTGAGAAGCCATTGATAACTGCAAGTTAGGCATGTCCTCTGTGGCACTTGGGTTTTCCTAGTAGGGCAAGGGAGAACCACTCTTCTGAATCTGAAGGGACTGGATGATGCCTTACTGCAGAGTCAGAGTTCCATGCTTGGATAGATCTTTCTTTCTCTGGAGTCTCCTCAAAAAAGACACTAGACATTTCTTCTTCTGTTTTATAGAGGATGGATGGGGAAGACTGGACAGGTTTTGCCAAGGACCTATTTCATACCTTTTAATTCTTTAAGTTATGATTCCTCACTGAAGTTTAAAAGAATGATCTCTCTCTGTCTGATACTGATTGCCAGTCAAAAGGGCAGGAATTAGACTGTTACTCCAGTACCTATGCCACAGGAAGTGGAATATGATTCTGAAAGCTTTTTTTTTTTCTCCAGGTTCCTCCTCCCCTCCCACAAAGTGGATAGGTTTGTGTCACATAATGGAGTTTTCAGAAACTTGAACTTCATATGGTAGACCATGGGCCAGATTCAGTAAAGCCTACAGTAAGTGTACACTGTTCTGACTGAACAGACAGCATAGACATATCTCACATCTTCTTCCTCCTAATTTAGTGAGTTGCTAGCCTCCCTTCAGAGATTAAGGCATGTCTAAATTTTTTAACTTCCATTTCTCAGGTAAGCAAAGACTCTCTCTATTGTTTTTATGACTTTGCTGATTCTATATCCAGAATAGCTGCTGCTGGATCAGTAAAGAGAAGGGTAGATAGGGTAAATTTGGGGAATTTACCAAACAATGTCAAAGCTTGGATCAGTTTTTTGCGTCATTTGCTTTTGAGGTCCTTAAAAGATTATATGAAGGGGGGATTCAGGGGATCAAGCAGGTTTTTCAATCCTTCTTTACAAAATCTGATAGGACCTTTTTCTAATTCAGGATCATTTTTACAGGAAACAAAATGAACATTTCATCAAGGTACAGGGCAATGAAAAATGTTTGAAATGCAATGGCAGTGAGACTCTGAAAAGAAGAGAAGAGCCTTTCAGAATTGAGGAAAGACGAAAAAGGCTAAGTGACTATACAATCCTTCCGATATCCCCATTCCATCCCTGGCAGCTTATTAAATCCTTCCCAAAGGCTAGGACTTCATTTTAATCAATGGCATCAGATAATCTCAGACAAGTGGGTTCTGATAATTGGTCAGAAACGTTACAGTTTGCATTCGGATTCAACCCCCCCCCCTTTTCAGGGGATTCATCTTCATCTATTAACCCAGTCTTAGCATTTGTTCCAGGACTGGAAGAAATTATCCTAGAGATCATAGAACTATTTCCACCAAAATAAATATTTTTTTTATTCCAGAACCTTTCTAGTGCCAAAGAAAGTAGGAACTTTGAGACCAGTCATAAATCTTTCTTTTCTTTTTTTCAATAATCATTTTTATTGTTTTGCAAAACCATTATACATTTCACACACTATTTACATTATGTACAATATTGCTTCCAATGTTTTAGTTCCATTTTGAATTTCCCTATAATACATTAAGAATAAATATCATTTTAACCAAGTACAGGAAAATAAAATCATAAAAAAAAAATAAACATAAAAGCATCTACAATAGACAATTATAAACCAACTCAAGCCAATAATTTGTATTATTTCTACATTTTCTATCTAATCCAAGAATGTGTTGGTCCACATACAGAATGTCCTGACGGAAAGTGGATAGGAACCGCTATGCCAAAATAATATTAAAGATTTGTTCCCAAATTTTTATGCTGTTTATACTTTTCTTATTATTTCTAATTAACAATTTATGCGCTAATATATGCTTAATCGCTAACAGCCTGAAATTTTGCCACGACACCTGTGCTGGGTTCAACCAATTTGTGGCTATATATAATTTCATTAGTAAACTAATATTCATAATTACAATCTTTTTTGTTTTGTCCAAATTCTCAGGTGGAATATGTAGAATCAGAAATTCCCAGGAGAGTGTTGAGTTTTGGTAACCCATTTTTTGTAGGTGTAACTTTAAAGAATTCCATAATTTATAAATGCACTTGCAACTCCAGAACATGTGTAACAGGTCTGCTGTCTGATCTACACACTGTGGACATTTAGGTGACTTTTTTGAATCAAATTTATGAAGTGTTAGATGGGTATAATATGCATTGTTAAATATCATCAATTGAGTAAAGACCAGTTTTTGAAGTGATACGGATTTTAATGTTAAGTTAAACGCCTCTACTATTTTACTATCGTCTAGGGATGGCAATTTCTCTCTCCAGTATTTCGATAACAGAATATGATTATTATATTTTCTCTCTTTTGCCATTTTATACGCTGAGGATATATATTTTCTATCTTGTTGCAATGCTTCCCACAGATGACCTGAAATAACTAGTTCCTCTTTTTTAATTTCAGAACTGGTAAAATAATTTATGGCCAAATCTTTTAACTGCCTCATTATAATTAAATAAGAAATGGGAAGATTCATCTCTTTTAAGATATCATGTACCGCTACTCCTAGGAAGGGGTATAAATCCCTTACAGTTAATTCCTTAATAAATGGATATTTCTTTAAGTCTATCAGTTGATTACCAATAGTTATATTAGGATTCCCATCAAATGGTTGAAACATCATCATATATTTTAAAAGGTTCAAGGAGGCAAACAGAGTTTGAGTCGCCATTGCCCATACCTTGAAGTGCTCCATTAACTCATATTTACTCAATGTTTTTATATTCAAAAATTGTACAGCTTTAACATTAATTCCCTTCCCTTTTATATGTTTATAATTTAGCAGTACCCATTTGGGTATCCATTTTCTATTTTCACTATCCAAGTAAGACACCCTTAAAATCCTATTGGCCTGAATCACTGTATAATACATCTCAAAATCCGGTAAATCCAACCCCCCCCCTCATTTTAGGAGCCATCAGTTTCTCATAGGATATTCTAGTTTTTCTGGGTTCCCACAGAAATTTCCCCAATCCTATCTGAAATTGCTTAAAAAAGGATTTCGTGATTTTAAGTTGTGCTGCTCTAAAAATATATAGCATTCTGGGGAGAACATTCATTTTTATTATCGCTGCTCTTGCCATCATCGGTAGCTTCAACTTACTCCATCTTTTCAGATCCATTGTTATTCGGTCTCCAGTTGCCTTAATATTGTTGATAAAAAATTCTCTATTTTCAGTTGAGAAGTCAATCCCCAAATATTTTATTCTTTCTTCTGTCCTTACTCGTCCTATCAATGGTAGCATTGAAAAAGGTGTAGGTGTCTTTAGAGGGAATATTTTGGTTTTTTTAAAATTTAGTTTGTAATTAGCAATTTTCTCAAAGGTTTGTATTGCTGTTAGTATTTTTTCCGTATCTGACACCGGTGTGGTACTGTATATATTTAGATCATCTGCAAAAGCAGCCATCCTAACCTTTATCCCAAGAAGTACAGGAGAATTATAAAAAACTTTTTGTTTCATATGAAGAAATAAAGGTTCCAAATACAGATTAAACAGTATGGGAGACAATGGGCACCCCTGTCGAGTTCCATTTTTAATTTGAATCCTTTTGGAACATTCATGATTTATATATAAACTAGTGTATGCATTCTTGTATAAATTTCTTAACATAGAAATAAAAAGCTGAGGTATATTGAAATATGATAATGTTTCAAATAAATAAGCCAAATTAACTCTATCGAATGCTTTTTGAGCATCAATTATTAAAGCATATATGTTCATATTTTTATACTTTGCATAAGATATTAAAGTATGAAGAGTTAATGTATTGTCTGTAGTCTGTCTTCCATCTATAAACCCCACCTGTTCTTCTGATATTATCAAGTTTATTATTTTTTTTAATCTACTAGCTAGAATAGATGTCATGATTTTCATATCAATATTCAACAATGATATGGGCCTATAATTGTCTGGATTTTTGGGATCACTATTCTCTTTCAATATCAGAATTGTTCTTGAGGCATTAAAATGAAGATCGTTGCTGCCATTCGAAATGATATAATTAAAGGTCTGTGAAAGTACGGTGCTCAGAATCCCACTAAAAGATTTATAAAATTCAGAGGTCATACCATCTGGTCCTGGGGCTTTATGTGGCTTTAATTTCTTAATTGCCTCTAGAACTTCATCAACTGTAATCAATGCAGTCAATTCTCCATGAGAATCCTTGTCAATCTTGGGAAAATTAATTTTCTGTAAGAACTCTTTTCTCTCTTCATCATGCCCATGAGTTTGTTGCTCACCATATATCTGATTAAAATTGATTCAAAAATCTTCATGACATCTGACTTATCAGTATATAACGTATTGTTATGATTTATTTCGGTAATTAATCGTGTCGATTTCGTCTGATTAATAATACGGGCTAATGCTTTCGAGGGAGTTTGAATGTGATTTGCATATTTAACTAAACTTCTTTGTTCATACAGTGTCAATTTTCTGTTATGCAGAAGAAACAGCTCTTTCTGACATCTTAACAACTCAGTTTCTGTTTGCTCAGTGTAGTTACTCATCAGCTCCTGGTCCAATAATTGTACTTTGGTTTCCAGATCCAGTTGTTCTTTATTTTGGAGTTTTTTATAATAAGTGGCTTTCTGAATAAATAATCCTCTTAACAAAGTTTTGGTTGTAGCCCATGCTATATCTAATGGATGTTCATTACGGGGTATATTGTATACTAATTGTTTAAGTATCTCCTTAACTTCCTGTACTATATCTTCTTTGGTTAATAGGTATGGGTTTAAGGACCAATTATATCCACCATGATTTTTAGTATTCAAAATATCGGTCTTTAAAGTTAAAGTTATTTTAGAATGGTCTGAGAGCTGTCTAGCTTGATTAGAAACCCTAGGGTCAAGTGAAATGAACACTTCTGGAATTAAAAAAAAATAAATTCTTGACCACATTTTATGGCAGCTAGAATAGAAAGTAAAGTTTTCTGCCTTTGCTTGTATGTGTTTGTGTTTAAATGGGTCATACAGTTTGAAATCCGTTCTCAGTTCTTTCAACGCTACCATTGCCTGCTTATTAAAAGCAGTCGAAGCTCCCAACTTATCAGTTTTAGAATATTGGTAAGCATTCCAATCCCCCCCCATCACTATGCAACAGTTGTTATATGACTGTAGAATAGAGTAAATTGAAGCTATATAATGATGTTGGTTCACATTTGGGGCATAAACACATAAAAGTACTATCGGCTTATCCAAACTTTCAGTTTTGAGAACCACCAAACACCATCTGCCTTCTTTATCTATTTTGTCCTCCAAAATTTCTCCTTGAAACTGATTCTTGATTATAATTGCCACCCCAGCACTATTCGTAGTCCCTTCCGCCTTTACAACCTCCCTAATCCATTTCTTGTCCTTCATTGTTTCCCACTGGTCATTAGTCAAATTTGTTTCTTGTAATAGAATAAAACCTGCTTTTGATTTAAAAAACAGATGCAGAAACAGCTTTCTTTTTTTCATGTTCTGGAGTCCTTTAACATTCCAGGAATCTATTATCCACATTCTAAACTATGAATTGATGAATAATGGTATCTATTTTTTGTTTTCCACCTTAAATTGACAAGTGTTGGTATTACGTGAATTTTTTGGAAGCAAAACAGCCATCCCATCCCTACCCAGTGCCTATCCACTATTCCTCCGGACCAGGATGAACATAGGTTTTTCACATTGGATAACATTCCCCAAGTAGCTAATCTACTAACTCTATTAACTAACAATAAAATAGCATGCAAAAAACCTACACCAACTATATCAACGTCTACAAAGTCTAACCCAGACATTCCCTACTAAACACCGCACTCAAGTAACTACAGCTCTGAACATTTCCCTAATATTCATGTAAACTAATTGTACCTGACATGTCAAATAATTCACTTTTAACAAACTTTAAATTCAGCAATAATATGTTAGCATTATAATTACTTGTTCCAAAACCTTTTAACTAACAGTTCACCTAATAAGCACACAGTTATTATACATTTGTTTAAAACAAGCCATTATTTAGGTCAGCTATTTATCTTCAAAACATTCCTACAATATTGCATTTAGTTTTTATAGATCATTACAGTTAGACATCACCTATATTACACAACTACTACTACTGTTTGCTAATTATGCTATATATATATATATTTTTTTTTTCTTTCCCTTTTCCCCAAACTGATCACAGTTAAAAGATACTTATTTATTCACTTATTTACTCACTAAATAAAACACAGTAAGTTACAAAACAAGCCTGCAAAGGAAAAAAAAAAAGAGAAAAAAAAATAACACAAAAAATAGACTGCATTACCTGGATTTACCACTAAGCCATAGACTCTTATACAGCAACAGCCAAACCATACATTTTTGTCCATACAAGACACACTTTACCTCATTGATCGTTTCACAGTCATTTTAGCATCAAAAGAGTCCCAAAAAGCTTTGTTTTTGATTTACAGCAGCTCTTCTTGCTTTCCAGCAGTTGCAGCAGTCCAGGCAGTTAATTTTTCGAATTTTCGCATGACGGGGAACCAATTCGCGAACGGACCTCTCAGCTGCACCACACTCAAAACGGTCCCCCTGCTTCCTTTACCTTGTTTCCTGCTTCCTCGTGGGTCAGGAGCGCTCGTAGAAGCCATAAAACTTTGTGGAATCTTCGTGTTTCAGCTAGGAAGACGAGATTAAAAGATAAAACGGAGAATTACCAGGCCTGCTGAAGAAAGAAGAACACACAAAGGATTTTGAAGCCTCGGATCCTCGTAAATGAAGTCTCCCATTCACTCTAATGCAGGAAGAAGCCAGGATGGACTGTTCAATTTTCAGACGGTGGCACAGCCTTAAACAGCTTCAAAAAGGTGGGTTTGGCTTCTTTTTTTGTATTTACAGTGTATTTAATGCCATCAAGAGTAAAGATTAAACTGTTAGGATATTTCATTTGAAATCTAATGTTTTTGTCAATTAGAAACTTACAGTATGGGGCCAGCATTTGTCTAGACTGTCTTATTTGTGCTGGTAAATCCTGTGTTATAGAAACTTTATAACTTTGCCACATTATAGATCCCCCATATTTTTTTATGGTTAGAAGTATTTTAGTCACATCCTGGAAGTTTAATATTTTGACATACACAGGTCTTGGTGTATTTGAAGCTTGGGAATTCCTGTAAGCTCTATGTGCTCTTTCGATGACAATTTGCTGAACATCCACAGAGTCCTTAAGTAATGTTTCAAATATTTGTATGATAGAAGTGTTCAGCTCATTATATTGGATTGATTCTGGGATCCCTCTGATGATTATGTTGTTACGTCTTGATCTTGCTTCCAGGTCCAGAATTTTGTTTTGCATCATTTGAATATCAGCCTCTTGTGATTCAGATCTTTTAGTGAGCAATGCTATATTGTCTTCATTTGCTGCTATTCTGGTTTCTGCTTTCTCCATTCTTGTTAGAATCCGATTACATGTCTCACTAAATGTTTGTGTTTGGGATGTTAGGTCTTGTAATGCATCTTGTATAGGCAATAATGCAGACTTAATTTCTTCCATCGTAACCTGTTGATCAGATTTCGCTGATGCCCCTGTTTTTGCAGTTTCTTGCTGTCTAAATGTTTTCTGTCTCTTAAATATGGATTCCTTCTCTGGAGACTGTAATGCTGACAGTTTAGTTTTAGTAGTTGTAGTGTCCATATTTTTATCTTCTTTTGACATTTTGAAATGCTGCAGATAGAGATGATTACCAAGTAAAGGTTTCAGTAATGAGGTAGTTCAGTCCTTTGTTTGGTGCTCTGTTCAGAATCAACCAAGCAATCAGTTCCAATCCTGTTGTCACCAAGTATTTTTTTTCAATTTTTTTTCCTCGATAAGATCGCTGACTTCTAGTAGTTTATTAATTGCTGTCAATTAGTTGATTAACTCCAAATGTACATCCGCAGAGATGATTTTTGTTTCTGGTCTTTGGAGAGCTGAAGTACTGCAGTGCTTATAGAATGGCGGCCATCTTTGTCTCCCATAAATCTTTCTTTTCTAAAACATCGCAAATTCCCAAAAATTAAAGATGCCTGCTCAACTTGTATAATGTAGCATATGTCACTTCTCAAAATTGATATGAACCCACTTTTTGTAAATGAATATTAACACATGGCCAAAATTAAATATTTGACATTCACTTATGTAATTAAGTATTAATATATATCAAAATACACATACTATGTTCTAAAATATGAGCGCAGATAGTTAAGAATCATAACTTGATCATTCTGTAATTTTACTAAATGTTATTTGGCTCAGTTACAACATTAAGGATCTCTGGCTGACCTAGTCAGAGACTCCTCCCAAGGCATTAACATCATCTAGGAAGGACTAATAAAGACAAAAAACTCATACCAGAACCATGGTTTAAATCCCAGTGCCAAGAAATGCATAAAAGTACTCTTTGAAATGTCTGCTACCTCAGGATACCACCTAATTGAAAACACATCCTAAGAGTATACCCAGTAGACAGGGATTGTGGGATGGATGTGGACAGTAACCAGGTTTGCAACCTATTTGTTTCTAAAGTAGTAAAGAACTAATTCTATGTTGTTCAACTTATAAACAAGTATATGGCATCCTGGTCCAAGGAAGTTATCATTTTGTTCTTTTGGGCCCTCATCAGACATATCAATGAGTACATCTCCCCCTTCAATATGTGTGAGACCAGGCACATGCAACAACTGGAATATATGCAAATGTTTCCTCACAAAACAAATAAAGGGATTCAACAAATGTCCTGTGAGTATCACTCCAAAGCCCTATCCCTATAATCAGTAACCATTTGAAATATTGGGACCTGCTAGAGCGAGTCCTGAAATATGGAGACTGAATGGCCAAAAGATCAGACTAGTATACATCAAGTCTGAGAAGCCATTTCTCAGAATATTCCCTTTTCTCCAATGTATGGAGATCTCAGAGTTGGTGAATGCTTCATTTTGGTGAAGGTTCTCAACAGAAACTATTACTAAAGAGTTGTTTTGGGAAATATTTAATTCTGGTGTTTGTGCATGCATCAATATTTTATTCAAGCGGTTGCTTGGGTGACTGCTTCATTTGGTGGTTGTTCATACTAGGGAGTGCTACTGATGGGTTGTTTGGTGAAATGTTTAATTTTGGTGATTGTGCATATCTCAACATTTTCCTGAAGGGGTCATTTGGGTGAATGTTTCATTTTGAGACATGTGTATAACGTGCCAATGAAGATGTTGGTAGGGAAAATAAATCATTTGTGTACCAGGAAAGTTATTGTGCATACATGGTCAGACTGCTGAAGTGACCGGTGGGCAAAACAGTTCATTGTGTCATTTTGGCACTTATGCATACACAACTAGTGTTGCCACTTTTTCAAATGCCCAAAGTGGGACATTTTTGGTACAAATGTCAGATTTTGCAGGCCAAAACATACCTACGGCCAGTACAAAGTACAGAACTTCACTTTTCTGCCTAACTAAAGCTTATTCTTGTAGTATTTTAGTTGCTTATTCTTATAATGGAATCCACGTTGGTGCAGTCGTAGCATTGTTGCCTCACAGCAAGAGGTTCTCCTGTTCGATTCTTGGCTAGAGTGTGGGGAGTGCCTTCTTTGTGGAGTCTGCATGTCCTCCCCGTGGTTGGGTGGGCATTCGAAAGACATGGGTAAATGGGCATGCCTTCGTTGAAGGTTGAACATCGAGCTGGCACCTCTGCATTCGTGAAAATCTACTGCCAATCATTAGCAGACCAGAGTTATGCTGTGGTGACCCCTAGCCGGGAAAAGCCAAAAAACAAACAACAACAATAACATTCTGTTTCTTATAATATTTAGGTGTTTCAGATACAGAATAACTGTTTTATGCAACTATTACATAAAATGTAGGAAATAATTTTGTCCTAAAATCTCAGGACATTTTCCATTTTTACAATTTTTTTACAGGACACAACTGCCCAAAAAGGGGCTGTCCCATGCAAAGTGGGACAGGTGATAACCCTATACACAACGCAAACAACTGATTCACTGGCTTACTGCACAAGGTACCATTGCATGCTCTCTCAGATGATCTATTTGTTAGAAAATTATAGAACAGATACAGTGTAACAAGCATAGGTTAACTTTAGCTCAGGTGTCAGTGATGGTGATAATAATTTTTGTTTATGTATCCAGCTTTCAAGAATCATGTATTATCTGTTGACAATATGCACATACTGTACTGAGGAATACTGATGATAAATACGTCTGAGGAAATGTTGGAATGTGATGGATAACAAACAGTGCTGTGTCTTATTGTAACCAGAGGGGTGGTTAGGTGAGATAACTGGAATTACTATTTTTTGGACTAATTCTTACATGGATGAACCAGATACATTTGCCATTTCTGCTTGTAATTCTCTTTCTGATTATACTCAGTAGTTGCCTGAGTGAGGTAAAGGTTATTACTTGTTGACTACTACCAGCATGCAGCTAGCATATATTTTGGGCATTTTTCCTGGCTTTGTCAGTCCTGTGTGGAAATTAGGTGAGAGGAGGAAGGGCTCAGTAATATCCATGTGTTATACTATTTCTACTGAATTATAACGATATACTATTTCTACTGAATTATAATGAATGCCTACTCAAAAGGTTATGTGCAGCAATTATCACCTGTGTCTGCGCATGCATAACTTTCAGGTCATGAAATGCAGCTCATTATCACATTAACAATAAGTGCAGTTCCACTATAGCATTGAGTCATTATCACTTTTCAGGTAAAACTCTCAGCAGCTGTCATTGTTGAGTAGATGTCGTTATCACATTGATGAATGCACAAGCCAGATTTGTTTTTTTTTGTGTATTGGAGTCACTTCAAGCCACCCCCCACCAGTTTCTTTCTATCATTTGTACACTTTGTTTGATATACAGTAAAGTCCTCATTGTGGTTATATGGTACCCAGAAGAGACCAATGTGCATATAACTGTCTTGGAGAAGAAAACAATCTTTTTAGAGTTGCAGGCCTTTCAGAACTCCTTCATCTAGGGATAATTTCATACCCAGATGGACAATATGTCACTGGTTTGGTACATCAGCAAACAAGGGGGAACCAACTCCCTTTACCAACAAGCAGGGAGAGTTGAGCTGTGGGTGATCTCCTTCAACTGCTTTGTTGTTAGTGATGCACATACCGGGGAAATCCAACATTCTTGCAGACAAGCTTAGTAGAACTATCCTGATGCCTCATGAGTGGTCTCTCAAGCAATCATTGGCAAATATAATCTTCCACAAATGGGGTCACCCTTGCTACAGTATATTCGCCTCTCCACTCACCAACAACATTTATTAGGGCATGTTAATGCAAAACATGTTATTCTACTAACTTTCTAACTTTGTAAGAGCAATATGTAAAAAGTCTCCATATTTTTGGTCCTCTGTCTAGCAGACTGCTGACAGCAGTAAAATGTACCATACCTCCATGGATCTTATGATTGACCTGGATGGCAGTTGGGAACTTGGAGACTCTTCAGCTCAGTCCCATAGTGCTGCTTTCCTAGCAAGCATGGCCTCAGGGGTGCCACTGTGATGCAATGTTTCCCTCCCGGAAAGCACGCATGTTAAAAGAGAAAGCCTGAGTTAGTCTTAGTCTTTTCACATGTTGTCTTGCTTTAGCTCTCCATACAGTCTCCCTCCCTTCTGGTGCAGAAAATGTATGCAGGTCAGGGCAAGAGGCTTTACATTAGCTCTATCCTTTGAGTCCTTATGGCCATTGCTGAAAAGACACATGTAAATGGGAAAGGCAGAGGTAAGGCAGATTGTTAGCATTGCATGCAATTGGGAGCCATTGCTGCTACCAGCAGTCTGAGTGGGCAGCCAGCACAGGTATGGGATACTTCAGATGCCCACCAGCTGAAGCCCCATGCCTGTCCTTGGCATACTAGTGGAGTGGCAGTCCTTACCTTGCTTTTTCTCTTTACATGTGCCCTTTCTGTGCCCCCTTGTCAGTAGCTGTGTGTAATTTGGTGTTTTCAGGGCTGGTAAGTATATACCTCTGCAGCATCGCTCATTGTGTGTCATTTGGTGTTGTCAAGGGTGGTAAGTATGTACCTTTCTGCATTGTCATCACCGGTTATGTACCTTATCAAAAGAATAATGCCACTGTGGACAGGAGTGAAGATTTGGATGAGCTAACCAGATAATGCTATTGATATACATATATATGTAGTCTTCCAATACATCTTTCAAACATCAATAGTAACCTATCAGCAACAACAAGAACAAACCAGTGAGTCCCAGCTCTACCTTCCAAAATTGTAAAATTTATTCAGCTCAAACGAATATCTCTAGCGCCTCGGCCAACAGCCTTTGTAGAGTAAAACAATGAAGCCTTTAAAAATTCAGAATATATACATTTATAAACACTTCAGCTACTTTGAGGGCTTCATCATAAGCTAATTTACTATCAGTATTTAATCTTTTTATTCTAGTAAGTTCTCCATAAGGAATAGCTATTAAAGTATGAGAAGGGTGGCAACTATTGCCCCACATCTTCCAACTAATTTCATCAAATTTTCTATAGATACCAGTATGTATCAAATGGCCATTAATGCCTTTACGAGAAATATCTAGAAAATTTACCTGACAACCCAATTGTATATCACTAAAACTAATACCAAATTTATTATTATTTAATTCATGTATGAACTGTACAGATGAATTAAAGTCACCTTTACAGATGAAAATAAGATCGTCTATAAATCTGTAATACTTTATAACATTGTTCTTAAAGAATTGTTGTCTATACAAAAATTCATTTTCAAACATTCCCATAAATAAATTTGTTTATAAATAGAGGATATGATCCAGTAAATGTTAAGAACAGTTTTAATAAGGTATTTAAAAACAATAATGTTGTTAATACATTTAATAATTGTTATAATTATAACAGTTATAATACCCATAAACCAAATGAGGACAAGATGTTCTTTGTTACCAAACATACAAATTTTTCATATATTATTAATAAATTAATTATAAAGTATTGGAATTTCATTAAGAAAGATATTATTTCATTAAAAGATACAAAACTAGTTATATCATATAAAAAAGGTAAAAGTATTCAAGATTTTTTAGTACATAGTATTTATAAGAAGCCTAAGACCAGTATATTTAACACTATGAAAGTTGTAGGAACTTTTCCTTGTGGAAATTGTTCCGTTTGTAAGCATATAGTGTCTGAGGTGGTTAAGATAAACGGAAGAAATTTTACCACTAGAGCAAGATACTCTTGTATGAGTAAAGGTATAATTTATATTATTTTTTGTACATGTAATAAATATTATATTGGTGAAACCAAGAGAATGCTAGCAGATAGAATCAAAGAGCATATTAGAGATGTAAAAAATAATAAACTTAGTAGCCCTATTGCTGAACATTTTAATTCTGTACATAATGGTAATATTGATTGTATAAAAGTTACCACACTGGAACATGTACCTCTTTATTATAACAATTTGGAATGGCAAAAGAATATATTGAGACAGAAAGAATCCATTCTAATTATGAAATTTGGTACTTTACATCCTTATGGTTTGAATAGAGAATGCAATTGGCAAAGTCTTATTTAGAATTGTGACTTTAAATGTGTATTATACTCTTTTAATTGGTTGATTGTATAATTGATTTATTGTTTCATGCTGTATATATTCTGAATTTTTAAAGGCTTCATTGTTTTACTCTACAAAGGCTGTTGGCCGAGGCGCTAGAGAGATTCGTTTGAGCTGAATAAATTTTACAATTTTGGAAGGTAGAGCTGGGACTCACTGTTTTGTTCTTGTTGTTGCTGATAAGTATTTTATTCTCTTGTTGTTTTTCGTAATCAATAGTAACCTGTTTGCATTTCTTTCCTGTGCAGGTGTGCCCACCTTGTGACAGTGATATGGCTTCATGAGCAGGAGAATGACAAGTGAGAGTGTGGGTGTGTGGCCATTTCTACATTCACTGGGCTGCCAGCCGTGGCTCCAGAAGTGAAAACCACTACAACCCTGTGCTTCCCCACATCTAGCTTGAAGGTATACTGGATTGCAAGAAGAGGTATTGATTGGAGTGGACTCCTGCAGTTGTTGGAAGAGAAGTGATGATCTACCCTGAGCCTGACATTCTTGTGCTGCACATTGGAGGGAATGATGTCATCACTCACCCACGTTGAAGGCTATGGTTTGAAATCAGAAAAATTTTTGAACACCTGCAGTTGTGGTGGCTACATTGTCATTTTGTGTGGTCTGACATAATTCCTTGCCAGATATGGAAAACAGCAAACAGTCAACAGGGAGTGCACAAGGCCAGACATTTACAGAATAGGTTCATGCATGGCTTGATGCACAGGGTCGGTGGATTAACAACCTGCCATGACAGCATCACCGCAGAAGATGTTCACCTTTTCAGAAGCGATGGCGTTCACCTAACTGAGGATGGAATTGCATTGTTCTTGATTGACCTCCACAATGGCATGATGACAGCTATGCATGATATATTGGTAACACGCAGCTAGTGAGAACAAATGGACAACAGCCATGACCAAGTAGGACCAGTACAGTAAGAAACTGTATTCATATATTTTATGAACACCATAGTCACTACTAATGACACAGGAAAAGAACTGCTAGGGAACTTGTACACATGCTGAGTAACACTTTATTTTCAGATTGTCAAAGAACCATCTGTATGTTGTGCGCAGGTACAGATAACCGTTTGATTATGAATTGTTTTATGTAATTTATATTTTTCTTAGTTTGGCAAATAACTCTGGTAGGGAGATGGTGAACATGCTGAGTAAGAACAACTGTTTTAGGAGAGTACCACATACAAGAAAATATGTCAATAATCATCCTGCACACATATCACAGTTTGGTTGCAATTATAGTTATGAGAATTATGATTTTTTTCAGATTTTGCTAAATAACTTTATCAGGGAACATGCCATCAGGGTACGTAATACCTAATTTTGAAGACAGTAGTAGTAGTTACAGGATGGGAAATGAACTGTGTCTGTATGCAGGACAACTGTACAGATATCATATTTTGTTTAGGACTTTGATTATGAAAATTATGATTTTTTTTTATATTTTGGTAAATAAGTTTGCTAGGGAACATATAACTGTGGTAAGTTATACCTCATTTTGAAAACAGTGTTAGTCCTTACAACATGATAAATTAACTGTGTGTATTCCGTATACATGTACAGATATAACACTTGATTTAGGACTTAGGTTATGAAAATTATGATTTTTTAATATTTTGGTAAATAACTTTGCCAGGGAGCATTGTAACTGTGCCAAGTGATACCTCATTTTGAAAACAGCGTTAATCCTTACAACATGATAAAATAACTGTTCCTGTATGCTGTACATATATGCAGATATCAAAGCTTGTTTAGGACTAAGATTATGAAAATTTTTAATTTTTTTCATATTTTGATAAATAACTTTGCAAGGCAGCATGTCAATGTGCTAAGTAATACCTCATTTTGAAGACAGTATTAATAGTTACAACATGGTAAAATAACTGTATCTGTATGCTGGACACATGTACATATATCACAGTTTGTTTAGTCTTGTAGGATTATGCAAATTATACATTTGCAATATTTTTCATTATTATGCCCATATCTTTGCAAGGGAGTATGACGATAACAGAAATGAGGCATTGTTTTGAAGCTGTTATTGAGCCACACATCTTGTAGACTGATATGTAGTCTGTGTCTGTATGTTACAGGTGATGAGATATTATGCTTTGCTTATTTATCAGGTATGAGAAATATAATATTAATCATATTTCTATGAATATCTCTGTAACAGAGCATCACACAGTAATGGTTAAGGTATCATTTTAAAGCTAACGTTCATACAAACAGATCAATTACAAATTGTATTGGTCTACATGATACATTCCCCAAAATATTGTGAGTTGTTGCACCAAAAAGGTATAAAGTAAGCACAATATCAACATTCCTTGGCAAAGATTTAATAATGACTTACATACACACTATCAACATTTACACTGTTGGAAAGGTCAGTGTCTGCTGAACAACTTTCACATTTACATTTTTAGTCTAGCTCTTATGGTTAAAGAGGTATGAACATTTATTTTCTGTATGTTATTACAAATAGATTATCTGAAAATAAGCTCAGGTTGCACTGTTGTTACTATGGTGGAAGTAAGCAGGCAGCATTTTCTGAACTGCTCCGGAGTGAATGAGTTAACTATGCACAAACATGGAAAGTAATGAAAAAATGTGTATCTCACATGCGCAAACACTTTGGCAACCACCACACTATGGAAAAGTAAATATTATTATGTATTACTGCCATTTACTGTCCCCATTTACTGTCAATGACATGAAATTACACATGGAAACATAAAGGCTCTAACAATATGTCACATATTTACAATACAGCCATGTCTTGCCAACCCCCAAGAATTGCAACCCTGGTGTCTCAGTACTTTTATCACACATATATCAACTATACTACATAAATTAAAATGTGTGAAATGCAATGCACATCAATCTGGTAACATACAGAAATAGAACTATTGAACCATTAGCCTAAACAGCCTTATATGCAAGGCTATAGAAGAAATCTACATGGATCTTATCCACAGAGACATAGGTAACCTTCAACAAACTTGACCTGACTCATTTTGGCTTTGTCAAAGGTAGAGCTTGCTTATTAAACCTAGTGGAGTTCTTTGATAATGACCACAAATACCTGGATGAGGGATAACAGGACATCCTGCCTATGTTGATTTATCCAAGGCCTTTGACACTATCCCCCATTCAGGTATCATAGAGAAACCATCCCATCTAGGGATTAACCCATACATTACTAGATGGATAGCCAAGCAGCTCACTGACAGAATGCAATCTGTCAAAGATGGGGACTGCACCTCCACCACTAGACCACTTACCAGTGGAATAGCAGAAGGATGTGTGCTGGACCCTCAACTGTTTGTAAATATTTTTCTGCAATCCAGGCAAATGTTGATGGCCTGTGGCTTACCAAGTTTGCAGATGACTGTCAATTGGATGCACTCATATAGAGTCCCCCAAAGATGTTAACATACTTCAGAAAGGGCTGATACAGACAAATGGCTGGTGCCAAACTCGTGGATTGAACCTTAAAGCAAAACATGTCTCATTGTCCCTTTTGGCAATAAAATACCCTTGCTATTTATGATATACATTGCACCTCTCTAAGCTCAAACACAGTGTTGTGAGACTTGAGAATGCATGTTAATAGCAATATACACTTCAATCACTATGTGTCCATAGTGGTGAGGCACACATTCTATATTGTGCATCTCATAAATAGGGACATCACATTCAAGTCCAGGAAGGTCATAGCTCTGCTGTAATCAACCCTTACCACACCACTAATTAAGTACAATGTTCCCTTCTGTCTGTACCTCACTAGACACCTGCAGCAACTGTAGTAAACACAGAGGTTTGTGATTGGGAGAATCCAGGACCTTCAAAACATGACATACATGGAAAGACTGACCTTTCACTTTACTCAGTATCATGCAGGCTGCAGAAAGGTGACCTATGCCGGGCCTACAGAGCAGCTTCAGACCCTGACCTATTGGAAATGCTAGACATCTGCAAATCAAATGGGACAAGAATAACTTGCTCCAGGAATCTCATCCTAGCCTGTGACATAAACAAACCATGCTAGGCAGATATATATATATCTCCCAGTGATTGCCACTCCTCTGTAATAGGCTCCCACTGCATGTGAAGGGGTCTATATCACTTTGTTGTATTCAGTGAATGACTACTCATCAAACCCACTTAAGAGAAAACTCAATGAATGGTCATTTCAGCAAATTTGTTTGCAGGGAAAAGAAGTAGTTGGCCACCATTGGGAATTTGCCATTTTCCACACTGCAGTGTTATCTCAGAATTGGTATATTTAGTCAGGGGGGATGTAGGGTGAAGCCCTCACTTTTCTGAGTTTTAAATTCTGCAGAATTTGTTACAGTTGGTAGCTGGCCCACTAATTGTTTTCCCTGCAAAAAAATCTGAAATGATTGTTTGTTAAAATGAGTTTTCACTTCAGTGGGTTCAAAGAATAGTCATTCACTGAATAGACTATTCAAAAAAGTGATATAGACCCCCATGTGAAGCAGTGCTCCTCAATGACCCTATTCCAGTGCAACCTTGACAATTGGATGGGTGATTGTAAATTCACCCCTGGGATGGCACCTATGTCCCTCATGGACAGGGGCATTTGGTGCTGATCACAAAATTGTTCTGCTAACAATGACCATCTAACTATGCTCCATGAGGGTACTTGTGTTTTTACGTGGATAGGTTTGTAAATGCCCTAGGGCCATTAGCCTAGTAACCTCATATGAACTTATGAAACTATGAAATTATATATGCCTCCCAGCAGATTTTCTTCAACATGCCCTGCTGATGCCATCCACTATAAGTTGTCCTGCAACCCTATAAAAGTCAGACTTGTGCTGTGGTGCTAGTATAAAGTACTGAGTTCTGTAGTCTCTGCCCTTAGAGAGGTATGGATTTTGTTCTCACTACAGTCAACTGTGTGTGTGGCTAGCCAGAAGAACAAAAGTGTGTATACTATACTTCTGCTACAGTCCCATGGATTGATAGTTTTTTGATACTTGTACATGCCTACACATCCATTTCACGCAGACCTCCCAATATCCTCTCTCCAACATGCCCTGCTGATGTCATTTATTATAAGTGGTCCTGCTGCCTTATAAAATACAGACTTGTGCTGTGGTGCTAGCATAAAGTACTGAGTTCTATAGCCTGTGCACTTAGACATGGAGGGGTTCTATTCTTACTACAGCCAACTGTGGGGTGTGTGCACTTGCTTGACATTATAGACATCCTTTTACCATAGCAGGTGGGACACTGTTATTGCCATATTCTTCTCCCCAGACACTACTGATGTCATCAGCTATAAAGTGCTGTCTGAGACACTCCAAGTCAGACTTGGGGTGTGGTGCTTGACTTGAATGCAGAGTTTTGTAGTCTGTGCATTCAGGTCTTGGTTCTATTCTCACTGTAGTCAACTGGTGTGTGAGTGTGTGTGTGTGTGTGTGTGTGTGTGTGGGGGGGGTTGTGTATTTCAATAACTAGGAGTTCTATGCTCATCTATTCTCACTGCAGTCAACTAGGTGTGTGTGTGCGTGCACTTTTTTGACATTACAGAAAACCTATTACACCAGCATGTGGGACACTGTTATTGCCATGTTCTCCTCACCAGACACTGGTGATGTCATAAGCTATAAAGTATTGTCTGAGACACTCCAAATCAGACTTGAGCTGTGGTGCTTGCCTTAAATGCAGACTGTAGTCTACGTACTTAGATAGGTAGGGTTTATATTCTCACTGTAGTCAACGTGTGTGTGTGGGGGGGGCGGTGTTCATGAGCTTGCTTAACATTAAAGGGAGTCTTTTAAACCAGCATGTGGGACACTGTTATTGCCATTTTCTCCTCACCAGACACTGCTGATGTCATCAGCTATATGTGATTTGTGGATGTGCACTATTCCCACTAGGCCTGGGTCAGCGACTAGACTGGAGGCCAGGCAGAAGTCACCTCATCCTATACAATACAGATTACAGTAACATGGATTTCAGTCTATCTACATATATCATGACATGGTTTGTAGGCACTGTGTTTTCTTGGCCCAGCTGCTGAATATGTCTGGTTGATGTACATACAACAGAGAGCATTATACTCTTCTTTTTAATTTCTCCAAATCTTTTGGGTTTCTAATAACATGATGGGAATGGAACCCATTTCTAAGTCAAAGTACAAGTATAGTTCATGAAATTAGTATTGCTTCAATCTTTTATGTCAGCCAAAAATGCTCTTCGTAGCAACCACAATGTGCCCAGTAATGACTGATTCTGCAATTTATATGGGGTTACATGTATTGCTAAAATATCAAAATACTATTGCAGATTCTTTTTTATAAGACCCATTGCTCCTACTACTATTGGAACTGTCTGGGTATCTTTCTTCCACATAGCTCCCATTTCTGCATGTGGATCCTCATATTTTATGACTTTGCGTCTCCCTGTATGATGCAAGTCACTGTAATCACTTGGTGTGGTGATTTCAATGATCAATGCTACTTTTGTCTTTTTTTCATGGACCACTATATCTGGTTTTCTAGCATCTATCTTTTGAACTGTTGGTAATGAGTGATCCCGTGTGATGTAAATTTCATCATTTTCATGATGCTTTGTGGCTTATGTTTCCAGGGTTTTTCAGCCACTTCAGTGTCCTAATGTTTGAGCAATCCCCAGTGCAACAGTCTTGCCATATTATTATGCTTTTCAGTATGCAGTCCTTCTGCCATTAGTATGTCACAACCAGCAATGAGGTGTGCAACTGTTTCCAATTCAGTTTTACAAAAGCTACATTTGTCTGTTTCTCCTACATGTTCAGTGGCATTATACTCAATATTACTGTTCTGATGAGGATTGAGTACAGTGCAGTAATATAATCCTGAGATCGGAATATGATGGCATGACTTATGATGTGCACAACATAGGCTTTTGATACCAGTGTGGACACTTGGTGGTCACGTTGCAGATTGCTATTTACATGTGTTCCCATTGCTTGCATCACTGGGTTGCAGCATAGCAGAACTGTAACTGGCAGAGAATTCCACTTTGAAGAAGGCAAAAATAAATACACATTTTTTGCATTTATTTGTAGACCATGTGTCTTTGTCACCAGTCATGTGTCTGTGTTAGTCCATCCTGTAGCATGTTATCATCATAACCGGACTCAAGAATCAGCAAACACAGTAAGCCAAAGGCCATATACTGTAGCCTGAACCATTGAGAAATAGATTCCAAATAGTAAAGGGCAAAGCAGAGATCCCTGGGGTACACAGGTGGTGACAGCTCTAATGGTGCAGGTTGATTCAGCAACTTTTACAGTATGTGTTCTTTCAGTGAACCAGTTGGTTACCCATCTAGTGACCTAAGGTTTAATCCCAAGCTGGGAGAGTTTCTCCATGATACCTGCATGGGGTATTGTGTTAAAGCCTGAGGCCAGTTGAGGCTAGCCAGTTTGCACTGTCTTACCTTCATCCAGGCCTTTTGCAGATAATCAATGGACTGTGACAATATCACAGATCATCTATGACATGACTCATCACAAACTCCTTCCTGACATGGTTGAATACACACTTCTTCACATCCTGCACACAGATCATGTTCCTGTAGAAAGGTGTACATCAAGAGGCATCCATCTGAGTTGGGGAGGGGACAGCACCCAATGCATGCATGTATAGAGACATCCTGACTCTCCTCATCTGTGAGGTAGACTAACATGTCATCATGGACCTTTTCTAAATGGAGATTATTAATATCCTGGCTGTGTCCAGCAGACCTGCATGAGTTGTTAAAGCTACATCATGTCTGTTATCAGTTAGTTGTCCTCAAAGAGGTCATCGAGGAAATGCATGACATCACTATCATCCTTTTGAACTTTACAAGCCGAAGGCATTTGACACAAATCCCCACTGAGATATTCACTCAACACTGTCAGATGTGGCCATATACACATAAATCACCAAGTGGGTAGACCACTGGATCACATATGTGGCATCTCAAAATGTTGACATGTGAAGTGACCTATATCTCAGGTCCAGTGATCAGGTCCATACATCAAGGCTGTCTTCTAGGCTCTTTCCTGTCCATTATTTAAGAGATAGCCATCACAGATAACAAACACATCTTGTGCCCAAACAGCTGCCTGAAGGACTACATATTGTTGATAGGTTTATGGGTAGGTACTAGGCTATTGGCCCAAGAGCCTAAGTAAGCCTAGCCAACAAGGTTCCCTGGCTTATGCCCAACAAGAAATTGGCAATCATTGACTCCAGCTGTGATATTAGTATAATACAGGCAGTATAAATTCACACCAAACACTGCTGACATAACCATGACAATGCTTGCGATGGCATGAAAGCATGGGGGTGATTTGTTATGTCAGGAAAACAAACACACAACCTAAGTATAATGATAACATCACACCCTATAATCAGACCAATAGGTATGTGACCTGTGTCCTGGGGTAGATGATAAATGGAACATCCACCAGCATGTGGTCACAGTGCTCACTACTCCCTTGTATGTAACACAACTACTGAGTATGTGAAGGACATCCACATCAGAGGCCAGAGTACCTCTATACGTCACAACTTACATCACAAACATAACTGAGTACAATATACCCTTCTTTATGTACCTTCCTACACATCATTCAGTGATGTCTAACTGAAGTGTACCACCTTTGTCACATTGAGCTGTCTCACATCTTATTGGTCATATCTAAGTATTCTTTTTGTGGCATAAACATTACTGTATGATTGTGTGGAACACCCATCAAGTTGTTACACCAGATGAATGTGTACTACCTGTTCCAGTGATATGCACAGTACATACATAGCTATTTGACAACATTAATGGCATGCATAACATTTGTGACAGTGTGGATTGTGCCATATATATATATATATATATATATATATATATATATATATATATATATATATATACATATATACATACACATATGTGTGTGGGTGTGTGTGTGTGTGAGAGAGAGAGAGAGAGAGATGCCCCTGCACTGGCCCAGTAATCAAGGAGCCTCAATCCTCACCACTAGCACCAGTGAGGGATGTGCACATTGGGAGGATGACAAGTACACACACAGTAAAGTACAATTTCCCTTGAGAGCATGCAGAGATCACAGTTAGTCTGGAGCTGGTTTCTCTGTCTTTCTCCAGATCCCCAATAAGAGTCCCCACTGGCACAGCTATAGGGATAAGATCTTAGCCGAGTTGTCAAGCCAAAACCTCCAGCATCCTCTCTGTCCAGCCAGTGCTTTGTGTCCCTGCTCAAGTAGCTGACACACACACACTTTGAGATTTGATTTATATGCAAACACACAGACACTCCAGAGGAAGGCTGGCACAGGTTTACTAGCTATGCCCCCTTCTGCCCAGACTATAAGGTAGTAATTACTACCACCAACCACCCTTTATCAGTTACTATAAGGCCCTTCCCAAAGGGTGACCAATTTTACTGTGTAAAGTTACTATTATCCAAATGGTAAGTGTGTCCAAAACTAAGGCTATTCAGGAGTGGCCTATACAGTGTCACCCAATATATATGCAAGTACCCTAAGAGCTTAAATATCTCTACACAAACTAGCCACAATTAAAATGTTTGAATATATTTAATAATAAATAATAAAAACACAAGACAATACCCAGTAACTCAACACAGTGACAACAGAGATCAGAATCACACAAAATACTTTAAAAACAACATTGTAGGACAGTCTCACATAAATACAGAAAACATCTAGACTGATCTGACTATTTTCCTATCTATCTCTAAGAGAGATACTAAGATCTAAGTCTTACTTACAGAGCAAGGCAAATACAGATGAGAAGTGCTGAATGGATGTTTACAGATCCAGAGACAAATAAAAAATGCACTCTTTCTCTCTGAGATAGTTCTTAAGTTAATAATACATAGTACTGCTGGGTAAGCTAGAAGACATCACTATTTGACACTTGCATCTAGTTCCCAGGCTAAACAGATATCAATAGAATTAACATGTCTCTATGATAACTGCTTATCTCTTAGAAGCTGACAATTCTCTCTTAGAAGCTTGCCAGACACTGGAAGTCATGAAACAATTACCTTAGAAATCTGTAATTACCTCTGTTTCAAACAACAGAGAGAATGTCCAGCTGCTGACATTCTGTCTTCTAGTTCTGGTAAACACACTTGTAAAATTCTTTATTTATTTTCTCAGAGTTCGCAAGTTAACTCTGTAGATTCCAACTTTTACTATGAAACCATACATTTGCATTAGCATATAATTTATACACATTTCTGCTCTTTTCCAGCAGGGTGCACTGTGGTTACAATACTGAAGCTCAATTCAGAACATATAGTTTTCTTACATTCTTAAGACAAGCATACAAATCATATTACTATTCACAAATTATATAGAATTATTTATAAAATTCTATCTAGCTGGGCTGGCAGTGTCACAGTGATCACAATGTCACATACAGGTATAGCAGTGTCCCTCCACCAGATATTACAGTGCCAGGACGGTGTACGTGACTACCCTCATAGAGTGCAGACATATCATAATAGTTGTACAGGTATGTTTTCTCAGAATAATCTCTGATCACTCTAAATCACATATGTTATGTCAGGGACATGGGGTTACTGGTGGTATTATTCTTATATTGTCCATGATTGTGCTTGCTTCATTTAATGTTACCATGAGTTTTTACTTGTGCTCCACTTGCTGGAGACCTCTGCTGAAATTACACTCATATTCAGGCAAATCAGCTTGCACAGCTTCATAATATGCACCCTACCCCAATTGTATGTAACATCCCTGATAGATGTTCTTTGCATTGTTCATATAAAGATGCTTATCTCACACAGACATCTTCCCGATTGTTATGTCACCTTGTGTGACAGTACCATAATACACTTTTTCATTGTGCAGTCCCTACTGTGCCATATTGATATGTGATTGATGTTGCTGCTACACCTGTCTTCTATTGACATACCCTCATCTGCTGTACATTAGGTTGTTTCACCTGTCATCTATCCCTATTCATTCCTGCAATTCATATGTGTGTCCCTATTCAATACACACACTTCCCCTGAGTGTTTATTTTACATGGCAGTCCACGTATTCTTATGGATCATTGACACAACTTCAGTATAGAATGCCAGGAATGGGATTTCACAATACTCTGCACTGTATACACTGTTCTGGACCATATACTTAACTATCATACGTCTCAACTATCCAGATTTTCACAGGATGTCCAGATTTTTGTCTTATATATCATTTGGTGTGTCCCTTATCAAATTTGTGGTTTTCTGCCATATCACTGGGATGATCTCAGGACTGATTTGACTCAATAATTACATACATTTGAGTTTCAGACTTCAAATCCTTCAGAAAATGTATCTTAACACAACCCCCTTGTTATTCTAACATAGTTCTAAAGAGCAAATATGTCATATCTGTCCCTGTTTGTGGGTCATTTTCCCCCATTATGTTGGCCTTTGTCCAGATGTCTTGTACTAAGAGACTGAGAGCTAAGGAAAGTATTATCTGTTAAGCCCTAGTGATCATTGTGGCATTCTGTGCAAAACCACAGATTTTCTGTGCTCTGACTTAAACAGAATTGCTATGCACATTCACTTACATGGTTTTCTGGCTGGCAACACTGTTGCCGGCCATAAAACTGCACCTATTTACATTTAAATGTGGTACGTGACATGAATATGCAATGAGCACCACTGCTCACTGCTCATCATCACACACACATGTCATCTCCCTACATGGACTTTATTGAATCCCTGGGCACATCTTACATTCTTTCAGAAATATCATACTCAGCAAAATAGACTTAAACTTTGGTTTGAGACTATCATTCCATTTAGTATAACCACATCTTTCTTTAATAGTGTCTTCGCGCTTAAACTTGACATCTGAAAGACTATAGACATTGTTTGCTGGTGTCAATGTTTTAAGGATCTAAAAGTAAAAGATCTTCACCAGCTTATAAATAATTATGATTTGGATCCTCAAGATTAGCTGTTTTTACAAAATATTAAAATACAAGCTCAAGACCAATGTTTATTTCTTGCACATTCATGTCATAAAGAAAACCTCAATCTAATTAAACTTTTCTGTGCTATATTATACAACAAATCTAAAGTAGAAAACCTTTATGTCTTAATTATATAAAATGCTGATAGTTTAAAACACTAACTTCAATTAATTTTTTTTGTGAAACATGTAACTCTTTACTTAATCAAGAGCAGAAATCCCAAATATTAAATTCTATTAAATATACATCATGGTCTCAACACTGGTGTATATTTACTTGGAATTTTTTCATACAGATCTTTCTTAACTCCAAATATATTGTCCAAAATAAATAAAAACAGCATCATTAAATGATGGAGATGTTCCAAGATTTGTAATGCAGATTGGATGTATTTATTTTTTGACTGTCCTTCTTTGAAACATTTTCGGAATTCCACAGAAGATTTCATGAATGCTTTATGGTTTGATTATTTTTCTTTAGCTAGGCTTTTAGTTCTATTTAATATAAGAGGTGATCTCAAGTTGTATAATGAGAATCTCTACCTGCTGTGGACCAGTTTGGCAGTAGCAAGAAAAAGTATCACTAAGCATTGAAGGTCAATTTCACTGCCATCCTTTGAAATTTTTTTTATCTTCCTTAACAGAAGTAACTTTAACTGATATTAAAATAAAGGAAAACAGGTTGTTTCCTAAGACACTTGTCAAGAATCATTGGACATTATCTGTCATTGATTTATTTCAACAGAACTCTACCTCCTGAATTCATTTCTTGAAATGTTTATTGTTTGTATAACATATATTAACACTTACTATACTGAACTTTACTCTCTGGATTACCACAATTTGTTTTAGCTAATATCTCACAGACATGTTGTATATCTTGTATTTTTTTTTTTGGGAAAAAATACTCTTTTATTTACAATTGTATTGTTTCTGTTTACAACTGTATTAAAGGCACTTCTATTTATATGTTCAAAAAATAAA
This sequence comes from Protopterus annectens, assembly GCF_019279795.1. Taxonomy (NCBI): domain Eukaryota; kingdom Metazoa; phylum Chordata; order Ceratodontiformes; family Protopteridae; genus Protopterus; species Protopterus annectens. The sequence continues at coordinate 107,678,771 of NC_056725.1, forward strand.
AAAAATGAAGAAAAAAACTCATTAATGCAGACTTAGGTAAAGATCCAGACACCACTCATTTTGGTTTTGTGAAGTGTAGGTTTTGTTTTATAAATCTTGTAAACTTCCTTGAAAAGGTTACATAGGCTTTGGACAGTGGTCACTCTGTGCACATTGCTTATATTGACTAAGCCAAGGATTTTGACTCTGTCCCTCATGCTAGTGTTACTGAAAAGTTAGACAATCTCAATGTAAGCCTCACCATCACCTGTTGCTTTGCCAGCTGGCTATATAACAGATCCCAAGTAATGAATATTGCCAGTACCCTGTCTGAATGTAAAATGATAACCAGTGGAGAACTGCAGAAATCAGTGCTAGGCTCTCTCCTGTTTAGCATTTATTTCCCTGACATTCAAATGAATAGTGTGTAGCATTTGTAATCTAGGAATTCAATGTAAGCATACTTTATAGCAGAGGAATTCTACAGAACTCTTTATAGATACATTTTTAATACCAATCTCTTAATATTGCTAACATCTTTAAAAACAATGTACAGGTATTTTGTAGTACTGATGTTGATATAATTGTTCTACTTGGTGTGTCTATAGTAGCTACCTGTGTAAGTGTAGTTGACCAAGTAATCATATTTAAAGAGTTAGAGTGTTTGTTGTGTTTGCTTGTCTGTGTATTTGAGTGTGAATGTGTGTGTGTGTGTGTGTGTGTGTGTGTGTGTGTGTGTGTGTGTGTGTGTGTGTGTGTGTGTGTGTGTGTGTGTGTGTGTGTGGGTGTGTGTGTGTGTGCATGTGTGTGTGCGTGTGTGTGTGCGTGTGTGTGCGTGTGTGTGCATGTGCGTGTCGCTGCGCATATATGTGTGTGTGTGTTTGTCTATGTTTAGTCTCTGTGTGTATGTCTATGTGTCTGTGCATGTGTGTGTCTACACAAGGTTAATACTTTATTGTAGAGGCCATTATTTTTAATTGCCCTTTTTCAACCATCAAAGATGTATTTAATCAAAAGGTAGAAAACTGAATGTATATTTTCTTAGTCTACATGTAAAAGCAGTTGACCACATGCAGCCCTTAGGCATATGTTGAGCAAGTCAAATGGTACCATGCTGTGCTTTTTAGCATTTAGTTTAAGCCTGTTATTTAGTATGTCAGATATGTACATATTACAGCCCATGTTGGAGCTGTTCAGTATCAATGGATGAGCAGATGACAGATTCCAGCTTGCAGTCATTAACATACTTGGTCAACTGCACTCCTACAGCCAGCTAGTATAGACAACACACCAAGAAGAACAATTAGCACTATAAAATACCTCTACAAAGAGATATTAGTGATATTAAGATATTAGTAGTATAAAATATATCTATAATATGTTCTGCAGAGATCCTCTGGTATAAAGTGTACCTGCACTGAATTCTCAGATTACAAATAAACATAAGACTAAAAGAGAGTTGGTGGTATTAAAATTATTTATTGAGAGTAGGTTTCATGGCTACATTGATTTACTAAGAAAAGCATGACTGCTAAAGAGAGACTACAACATATTTAAATATAACACATAAGTTCACTCTATAAAAGAGAGATGTCATAAAAATGTTTTAATCAAGTTCTTCTTCTTTCGGCTTTTCCCGGTTAGGGGTCGCCACAGTGGAACTGCGGTCTGCTAATGATTGGCAGTAGACTTTCATGGTGCCGAGGTGCCAGCCCAATGCCCAACCTTCAACGAAGGCTTGCTCATTCATGCATGTCTTTTGAACGCCACTCGACCGCGGGGAGGACATGCAGTCTCCACACAGAAGGTGCTCCAGCTGAGAATCGAAATGCTGTGAGGCGACTGCTACCACTGTACCACTGTGGCTATAACAATGTTTTAATCAACATTCCCAGTTAATAAGATGTGGGACTAACTGACTGAGATACCAGCAGAAGAGACTGTGATCCCCCATCTACATAACTTCAGAGACTGAAAATAACTTCTAAACAAAAATAAGAAATCAAAAGTTGATGTAAAATATGCTTATGATTTTATTTAGGGGCAGCTAATGTTGGGCTCAGGACATTTGGTATGATATAATCAGTAGGATAAACCATTAGGACCAGCCATGGGCAAATCATCACTTCCCACACTCAAGCAAAGTATAGTCCTATCACAGAGTGGCATTATTAACAAATGGTTTACTTTTTTAGATGCTGGAACTTCATTCATTTTACTACTCTGTTCACCATTTCAAATCTGTTGATGGCTTACCTATACATTGCTCATGCATACTTCACTGTACATGATGATGGGGTATGGGAGTACGCATGTAAAGGTTGTGGAACTGCTGCCACACCGTCATGAGCATGTTAGCCTATAAAACAGTATGACAATATATTTTTAAAATATGAATATTGCATAGGAAAGCCCTTTGTATGTTTGCAAAGTTGGAATTTTGTTTAGGGAGTAGTGTCAGGGAGGAAGCAGTGGATGCCATTTTAATGCTTTCAGTAACTGCAGTGATTTCTTCCTAGTTAAGGTCTGATTATTGGTTTAGTGAAACTATTGTTTAATGCAAAATTCAGACACATTCTAATGAACATTTTATAAAACTCATTATACTTGTTTGTGATAAGTAAATGTGGGCAGAAAAATATTATTTTAACTTTTGTAGCTCTGAGAAATTGTCAGGTGCAATTCTTGGTGTTTCTCTATCTGTTCTATTTGCATTTTAGCAAACCCATCAAACTTGCTGCCATGAATAAAACAAGATTTACCATGGCATGGTTATTCTGAGTGCTATATTCAATATGTCCAATCAGAGTTAATGATATATTGAATATAAATACCTTATGGCTGTATAATTTTCCATATATCATGATAGGAGTTAAGCAACCCCAATTTTACTGATGTAATTGTTGCAAATCACAGCTAACCCAGAAGGTTAATGTTCCATAACTATCAAGTCTGCTGCAGCATAACCACAGAGCTCCTGGTGCTCTCACTGCAAATTAAAACAGCTTAAAACAAATGAGTCATTTAAAGTAATATTACATTTAATATTAAATAGTACAAACTCGTACACAAAGCCAACAGAAATACAGTCTTGCTCTTCACATAATGTCAAAACACTTGAAACATCTCTTCTAAAAACAAAAAGTTAGCTTCATCTTCTTCAGCTTCATCCTGCACCATGAGTCCTGTGTTTACTGACCCCCCCCCCCTCATGATCAGCACTCACACATCTTGGCAAAGATGACAAACATACTAAAAGACGTAGAAAAAAGACTAGCAAAATATCACATACTTAACAGGAACATGCCAGAATTCCATTCAAAGTGCAAGTCTGTGGTTATTGAAACAAAGGTTTTAGAGCTTGTTTGGTATTTTAGACTTTGCAAAAGCAATAATATTTAACAAAGCAATGCAAAGGTTAAGATCAGATACACATAAGCATTTTCCTTATTAAAATGCACATGGACTGTTCAAATAATTTAAAATTTAAGCAAATTTCAGTAAAGACAATGACTGAGATAATGTAACAGCTCTCATATAAACTGAAAAGCTATTCTCATTTCTAAAGGGAATAATTCACATACTATGTAAAACATATTAACAAAAGTTGCAAAACTAACTAGAGATAACAATGGTAGTACTGGAAAATGTTTTAAAACTGTGGAACAAAGAACAAAAATGGGAAATAAACAACAGCAAACACTAAATTGAAATTTTTGCTTTACTCTTTATTATTATTAAGTAAAGTGCTTATTGTGCCATAAAAGTCTAAAAAAAAAAGCTATAATACATGATTTGGTTGTGTGAAATACATTGATTTGTTCATGTTTTAAAATCTGTTCCCCCATTTTGTTACTTTTTGACAAGATTTCTTGTGCTAGGATGTTGAAGAGGTGGCAGGGAGCATAATGGCTATGGTGTTTGCTTCGCAAATGTAAAGTACAGGATTTGATTTCTATTTTAAGGACAAGCTTAATTTATTACGGGCTTAGTGCAGTTTTATTGGGAGGGCCAAGGTGCGTACTATGGCTGTTTTATGTGGGGAGGGCTGGAGTTGCTGAGTGTGGAATTGGTGTTGATGCAGGTGGAGGTGGATTTGGGGTCTATATTAGGACATCGAATGTTTCATAATTCGAACCCTTAATGATCAAACTATGAAAACATCGAATGTTCGTAAAAAAAAAAAAAAAAAACTAAAGGGTGTAGGCAGCGAGGCAAGCCCCCCTGCACCCCACCCCCCACTACTTAAATATATCAACTCCGAGATCGCATTACATTGAAGCAAACGGAAATCTCCCCTTATGGAGATTTCTGTTTACCCGTTCAATGTTCTGCACTTTCGCTATTCTCGTGTCGACAATGTCAGATTCGACACTGTCGGCTTTAAAGAATGTAATATAGACCCTGGATTTGTTGTTAGGGCTTGGCATATTGGTTAAGGCATTTGCTTCACACATATAATTTTTTTTATTACTGGCAAGAATGGATTTTTTTTGTCTTTTCTCTATTATTACTGTTTTTTTTTCCTAGATGGCTGGTGCACAAACTTTATTGCAAAATGGGCAGCTATTATTGTGGAACCTGAAGAATTGTTTTGAGAGGCAGAGGTGGACCTTCCAGTGGCAACAGAATCCAGACCCAGCCACTGGAGCAGTAGGCAATGAGTATACAGATGGCTGGATGCTGAAGTGGTATATGCAACGAGGTTACATATGTTGAAAGAGCAGAGTTTGCATCAGTCAATGTCCCAAAAGAAGAGGACTCGTCAGGTGATGGAGTTTGGTGCGGTGGATGTTCCAGCCACTGGAGTGGTACGCAATGAGGTCACAGGTAATGATACATTGTTTGATGCTCATTTAGGAATGTCAGCGTTGGTGCATTTTGCAAGTAGTATGAGGACAGGTGAGCATGACGTACATAAGGGGCAGAGTGAAACAGGTGTTAGGTTTGATTATGGAGAGTTTTGGGTCATCCAAAGGTGGGGTGGAGTCACAACAGCAAAAGGTTGGGTTAGACTTTGGGATACAGTCGGGTGATTGGTTAGGTAAGCCAGCCCTGAGGCAAGGGAGCGGGGGCTCTTTTGACCCCTCACCTATCACCTTAGTTAAAGGAAAGCTCTGGAAGGGAGAGTATGTCAATGTTTTGAATTAATTGATGTGGACGGGGTTTAAAGTATGATGGAAGCAGAAACTGCAAACAGTAAAGATGTTTTTAGCTTTGGGGTAGAGGATGATAGGTAGAATGTGACCCATGACATGGAATAAGTGGGTTCAGGCTTCATTTATTACTTGGCAGCTTGGTGGGAGAAGGATACTGCCTTGGCCTTGCTACTCATGGCGTATTTTCTCATGATCTATGAGGTACAGCATCTGTTTGTGGGGAATGCCTGGTTGTCGTATTCCAAGGGGAATTATGTAAATTATGTTATTTCAGGAGATGATGCAAATGTCAGTTATGCATCTTTGGGTGATGCAGATACAAAGATAACATGTAGAAAGAAGATTTGCTGGGTGAAATTCAAGGGAAAGGTATGGATTAAGGATGTGCTGGAGCTCTTTGTGCTCCTGAATTTTGCATGTTGGGGCAGTTCATTTGGGTTGATTCTTTTGTGGATTTGTGACCTTTTTTCTTGAATAGGGAAAGCAAACATCATTTGGTGCGGGTTAATAAGTTAGTTTGTGCTGATTTAACATTATGATTGCCTTTTTGGAGCAGTTTAAAGATATTGCTTTTGGCAGGTAAATTGGGTTTTTCAAGGGGATTTGTAATCATTTACAGATGCAGCATGAAGTATTGGTATGGGGGCATATATTGGGTGGAATGGGGAATGGTTTGTGGATTAAATATTTACTTCAAGCTTGGGAACAAGGTAAGGCAGTTCAGTCAGTCAAGGTGGACTTAGTTGTGATTAGTAGATTTGCACAGGTGGCAGGGTTACAAGACTTTATACAATCTTGTACTGTGTTTTGTATTTTGAAGGTTTGGGGTAGGGTTGATGGTATGAAGACTGATGGACAGTATAATGATAAGTTGGTGGGTTGAGTTAAGAGGTTGCTGTGGTCATATGGTTGTATGTTGGGAGTCTTCAGGTAGGGGGCAAGGTGATGGCATGTAATAAGTTTGTATATATGATGGGGAGAGCTTTTTGGTGGGTTTTTTAGGTGAGTGAAGAGGTTCTCCCCTAATTATTTGTGCATTGGAAGGGCAACAGATGTATAGAGAGAAGACTGATCAATTGAAATCATTAAGAGGGTGGGTTGCTGGGCATCAAATGCTTTCTTGCCTTATATTAGATAATTCGGTACAGTCTTGGCTTAGTATTGAATGAATTTTCTTCAACTAGAAAAGTAAATTTCATTTTGGTTATTCTTATAATCATTGGGTGGCAAAGGGGGCTACAGCTAGGATGGATGGCATGCAATTGGGTTGCATTGTTTCATGTGACATTGGGCTGCTTGCAGACCTTGTGGAACATTTGAAAAGTCACAATCTGGGAATAATTCTGAAGCTACAGTTGGTAGTTAGGTTCAGTGAGGATCTGTTATTTTAAAGATGTTATACCCAGAGATTGTGTGGTTGGAGGTGGTACCACAGTTACTGGCTTTGGAGAGGGTTTATCGGTTTGTTAATTTTAGGCTAGTTAGGCAACTGGCAGCTTTAGGTATGTATATGACAGGACATTGGAATGCTGATGACAAGGATTCAGTTTTGTTCAGAGGTGATGGAGTACACCTGAATGATTTTGGTTTGGACCTCTTTAATGTCCATTTAGGTTTGTTTTTGGAGGGTTTGCTGAAGGTTCTTGAGTGAATAAGGGGGAACAGCCTGTGGAAGGCTGGTTGGCAAAGAAGTGGGGCAGGCTTGTCCCTCTTCTGTTCCTCTTCTGGTGTTGGATGTTTAATTCGATGAGTTGGTAATGAAAGCGAGTGATGGGACACTGCTTGATAAGTAAAAGTAAGGGAGTGGAGGTGAGGATGCTGCTTATTTGGTTAATTGGTTAGGGTGAGCAAGGTTACATTGCCCTAGTAAAGGGAGTTGTATGTTTAATTCATCGACTTGTGGAATGAAAGTGGGCGATGGGACTGATAAGTAAAAGTAAGTGATTAAAGGAAAGGACACTGCTTACTGTATTTGGTTAGGGTGAGCTAGGTTATACTGCCCTAGTAAATGGTTATATGGATGTTCATGCTGCAATTAATAAATTAAAATTGTTCAATATATTTATGTTTATGGAAGTTTATTCAAGGTTGTCAAATGTCATTTGGTATGATATGCTTATTGTAGGAGACCAGAACAAACAAAAATTAGCAAAATATCACATACTTAAAAGGAATATAGCAGAATTTCATTTAAAATGCAAGTCTGTGCTTTTTGAAACAAATGTTTTAGAGCTTGCTTGGTATTTTTGGACCTTGGTAAAGCAATAATACATAACAAAGCAAAAGGTAACATCAAATGCAGATGAGGATCTTCCTTATTAATATTCAAATATACTGTACAAGTAATTTTACCTTTAAATAAACCAGTAAAGAGAATGGCTGAGATAAAATAACAGCTCTCATATAAACTGAAAAGCTGTTTTCATTTCTAAAGGGAACAATAAGTATAACATATTAACAAAATTTGCAAAACTAACTAGAGATAAAAATAGTGCTTTTAAGAAATGTTTAAAAACTGTGGAACAAAGAACAAAATGGGAGAAAAACAACAGCAAATACTAAACTGAAATTTCTACTTTACTCTTTATAATTATTAAGTAAAGTGCTTATTATGCCATAACAGTAAAAAAAATGACATAATAGCTATAATACATGGTTTGCTTGCAGGGAATGCATATATTTGTTAATGTTTGCTATGATTAGCAGATTTGTGTCAAAAGGCCAAAGCAAAACCATCAAATATATGCAAAAGGAAATAAAAGTACCAAACAATCTTAAGTACACACACACAAATCTGTCACATTGAAAATTAGAAAACAAACCCCAGATACAAAGAAAATATGCATGCTCAATTCAAATACCACAAAACACATCATCCAGGAAGACCACTGATGTCAGGTGATGTGGCCTGTACCTCTTTTGCTCATTTCTGCTATCTTCATGGTTGGACAACTGTGGGGAAGACACAACATTCATGAAGTCTGTTATTTGTTGATAGTGCAATTAGTTTTTGAATTAAATCCAAAATCATCACTTTAACACTCAAGTGCTTCATAACTGATGCAGTTGAACCCATACATTTTAACTATGAACCACAGGTGTTTTCCTCATAGTGGCTTCGAAGAATGAACATGCTCCTATGTTGTATCATGAAGACTTTTTCTCCTTTAACTTCAAATGGCACTGCCAGCACCCTGATGATATGCTTTAGCTATTATAATTCACTCTGTTGCTACCCCAGTATACCAAATATCTCAGGTCCTTGTAAACTATCACTACAGTACGTAAATAAATTCTTAAAGATAGTCTTGAAAATCTCATTTGAATCAATCATTCCTAACATGTCTGACTCCTCACTAAAACACATTGTCCATTCTTATGAGGTTACAGCTTAACACCCGAAGTTAACAGAAATGTTGCAAAAGTTAACTTCACCTGCAATTTCAGTGGTAGTTGAGCCATTGCCGTGACAGAAGTATGTACTGGAAAATAAAAAAAGTTTTGTATACTTCATTAGTTTATTTAAATTACAGTTGTTTATCTTATTTGTCTTCTCACTTACTTTCTCTAATTGTACTTGTAGTTTTGCTTCCAACATCAATTCAAGCCAGACTTACCACATGGAATACTTATAAACTCATTTGCTTTCTTAAATTCACATTAGCCTTTTTTCACATAATTTTTATTGATTTTTCATAAATACAAATGCAACAAAAATGTTAAACAATATAAACAAATCTTAACTATATACAATGTCCATAATAGAAGTAACTTTGTCAATGCATTCACATTTTATTTAACAATCTTTTTTAAGTTTTAACCAAGCTAGTTTTTTATGTGTCATTCTTGTAGTTCTAAAAGTTATAGTCATTAATTCACTATTACAAATTATTTTGGCCAGTGATATAAATTCCACAAAAGGTGTAATTTTCTTACTTTTCCGGTTTGAGGTAACAGTTTTTCTTGCTATTGCAAGGAGTGACCAGAGGGGGTGCACTTGTGTACTTGGAGTATACACTGAAATCGCAGCATTAAATAATAACAATGAGTCAGTGACTTTACATTTATCCGACCACAACGCTTTAATAAAGGATTTAAATTCCAATCAAAAGGGAATTACAGTATTACATCTTATAAACATTTTACCCAGTCTGCATATACTGCTTCTTCACATCTCCAACATAATGATGTCTCATTACCTGATATTAATGCTATTTTTTGGGGTGTGAAAAACTTCTGTGAATAAATTTCCATGTGTAAATTTTCCAAAAGGGAGATTATGTAGTATTACTAACTGATTTAAGTATTACTGATTTCTCTTTTTCTGAAAATCTAGATTTATTATTTTTTTCTGCATAGGTCCACAATGACTCATCTGGAGCCGGTAAATCCATTTGCAATATCCTATATAACCTTGACACTGATAGTCCATCATTTAAGCATAGTGTAAGTATTAGAATTTTGGGTCTAGGTGTAGATTTGACTGTTTGATTTATTTTAAACTCATTAACTATATGCTCTCTAAAAGTGTGTATGTTTAGCCAGTTGTTCTGATTTATGTCATATCTTGCTAAGAGAGAGGTTGCCTCCTGTATATAATTGTGATCAAGAATCTGATACTGGAAAAGTAGCCTATTTTCTTTCATTTCTTCTATTTTTTCATGTTATAAGAGTACAAGCATTTATTTGTTAATGCCATGGGAAACATAATAAATAAAATATTTCTCGTCTTATAATCTTTGAACACTAACTGTTTGAAATTCTTTACTATGTAATTAACAAATGGAGAGAAATGATGTTGTTACTTGTATTAAAGCAAATGTTTTTTATGACAAGGTAAACTTTTCCTACATCAGAAAGCATATCATTGTTTATTGTTTCCTCACAATTGTCTAGTAATTTTGCTTTATGCAAATTTTTCCAGTTCAAAGCTGCATTTATCAGGCTGTAGATGGTAATTCATTACTGAAACTAAGCAGAAATTCCTTAAAATTGCAAGAGCAGGATAAGTTATTTCTTACACTTATTTCATTGAACTGCACTTCTGAAATGCTTATAATTGTACTATACAGTTAATCCACTACATTTTGCACTGTTATAAAGCTTTTTTTACTGTTTCACTGCATTTATGTACTGTTTTAAAATGTTTAACTGTATTTTTCATTGCTAGATACTGTTTCATTACTCTAATTGCATGTTTACTGAATTACTTAACTGTAAAATGCCTTTTCATACTGAGAGTTATATTTTCTGTTTGTGAGTGCATTATCTGAGCTTTTCTGTGCATTTTTGATTTTTTGAGGTTTCTGTGTTCTAGTCTAGTCTGTTTACAGTTAAAAGCATTCTCTAGAGTCTGCTTGCTCCTTGATCTGTTTAAAACTTTCATTTAGTAGCTACAGCTAGGAGCTGTAATAGTGTGCATTACTATAATTGCATTTTTATTTAATTACTAAATTGTAAGCTGCTTTTTCATACTGAGACTTGTATTTTCTCTTTGTGAGTATTCTTTCTGTGCATATAAAGTGAGGTTTCTGTGTTCTGCAAAGGTGGCATAATCTTGATAGAGGCCTGCTGTTGTCCAAGCATGGTAGTTTTGTTTGAGTTTCCAGAGTTTCTTGCAGCCATTTTCTGCTGATAGTCTATCTTCATTATTATTGAGAGTAACAGGGTCTCCTGACCTTCTGTAGTATGAGTGATTGGGTAATAGTAGGGGCTAATAGGACTGAGTAGTAATTGGATCTTCTCTCTTCCATCCTTACTGGTATATAACCCCTGTATCTGGAAAAGGTTGTGCTTGTATTTATCATGCTGTGGATGGTAATTCATTACTGAAACTAAGCACAAATTCCTTAAGATTCCAAGAGCAGGATAAGTTATTTCTTACACTTATTCAATTGAACTGCACTTCTGAAATGCTTACAATTGTGCTATAAAGTTAATATACTATATTTTGCACTGTTATAAAGCTTTTTTAATGTTTCACTGTATTTATGTACTGTTTGATACTGTTTTAATTATTTTTTTCTTTACTAGATACTGTTTCATTACTCTAATTGCATGTTTACTGAATTACTTAACTTTAAACTGCTTTTTTCATACTGAGAGTTGTATTTTCTATTTATGAGTGCTCTATCGAAGGTTTTCGGTGCATTTTTGATTTTTTGAGGTTTCTGTGTTCTTGTCTGGTCTGTTTGCAGTTAAAAGCATTCTCTAGAGTCTGCCTGCTCCTTGATCTGTTTAAAACTTTCATTTAGTGGCTACAGCTAAGAGCTATAATACTGTGCATTACTATAATTGCAATTTTATTTAATTACTGATGTGTAAACAACTTTTTCATACTGAGACTTGTAGTTTCTCTTTGTGAGTGTTCTTTCTATGCATTTAAAGTGAGGTTTTTGTGTTCTGCTCAGGTGGCATAATCTTGATAGAAGCCTGCTGTTGTCCGGGCTTGGTAGTTTTGTTTGAGTTTCCTGTGTTTCTTGCAGCCATTTTCTGCTGATAGTCTTTCATTATTATTGAAAGTAACAGGGTCTTTTGACCTTTCGTAGTACGAGTGATTGGGTAATAGCAGGGGCTAATAAGACTAAGTATTAATTTGATCCTCTAACTCTTCCATCCTTACTGGTATATAAACCATTTGTCTGGAAAAGGTTATGCTTGTATTTATCAGGCTGTGGATGGTAATTCATTACTGAAACTAAGCAAAAATTCCTTAAGATTCCAAGAGCAGGATAAATTACTTCTTACACTTATTTCATTGAACTGCACTTCTGAAACACTTATAATTGTGCTATACAGTTAAACAACTACATTTTGCACTGTTATAAAACTTTTTTTTACTGTTTCACTGCATTTATGCACTGTTTTAACTGCATTTTTCATTGCTAGATGCTGTTTCATTACTCTAATTGCATATTTACTGAATTACTTAACTGTAAACTGATTTTTCATACTGAGAGTTGCATTTTCTGTTTGTGAGTGCTCTATTTGAGCTTTTCTGTGCATTTTTGGTATGTCAAGGTTTCTGTGTTCTAGTCTAGTCTGTTTCCAGTTAAAAGCATTCCCTAGAGTCTGCTTGCGCCTTGATCTGTTTAAAACTTTCATTTAGTTGCTACAGCTAGGAGCTGTGATAGTTTGCATTACTATAATTGCATTTTTATTTAATTACTAAATTGTAAACTGCTTTTTCATACTGAGACTTGCATTTTCTCTTTGAGAGTGTTCTTTCTATGCACTTAAAGTAAGGTTTCTGTGTTCCGCTCAGGTAGCATAATCTTGATAGAGGTCTGCTGTTGTCTAGACCTGGTAGTTTTAGGTTCATAGGTTCATACTAGGCTATCTGCCCTAGGGCATTTATAAGCCTAGCCAGAATGTGTTTGGCTTTTGCCACCCATTTTAAATTTATTTTGCTATGCCCTTTTTCGAGGTTAGTATACTGTGCCTCTGTCTAACAGTGACACAGAAGTGATACCCGGGGTAAACCTGCGATCTCCCATCCACTCATCAAGATTCCTCTTGAAGAGAGTCAATGAGGGACTCTGCCTAACCTGGACTGGGATTTTATTGCAGAGTGAAAGGAGCCTCTGGGTTATGAATCTGTCCCTCCAGCATGTCCTATTTATTTCAGTGCTGAGGTTCAAGTCTCTCGAGCATGTAGCTCGATGGGATTTGGATTTTCTGAGGTGCAGCATGTCCATTAATTCCGGGTTGGACATGGCTTTATATGTCAGGCACAGATCGCCTCTGAACAGGCGGTATGCCACTGAGTAGAGCTGGAGTTTCTTTAACCGGGCAGCATATGGCATCTGTTTGAGCCCTTTGATCCTCTTGGTGAGGTACTTTTGGGGTCTTTCCAGTTGCTGCAGGTGTCTGGTAAGGTACATCCCAAAAGGGGCATTATACTCAATTATGGGCCTGATGAGGGATGAGTAAAGAGGCACGATGACCTGCCCTGATCTAGATGTGAATCCCTTCATGATTAGGTGGGCTATATAAAATGTTTTTCTAACCACTTTGGCCACGTGGTTGTCAAATGAGAGATTGCTATCAACTTGAGTCCCCAGGTCCCTAATTACTTCTTCTGTACTTAATGGATTACCACCTATGTGGTAATTTGTGGGCACTTTGTTTTTGCCAAAGGGGATGACTATACACTTTCTGGCATTTAGCTTGAGGCCATGGCTCTGGCACCAGTTGTCTGTTTCTATAAGGCCCTTTTGGAGGATGCTTGTGTCGGCTGGAGAGTCGATTATGGTGCCCAGTTTGCAGTCATCTGTGAACTTGGTCAGCCACAGTCCTTCCGTGTTGGCCTGTACCTCTGAGAAATATATACCAAACAAGAGAGGTCCCAGGACTGAGCCTTGTGGGACACCACTTGTAACTGGTTTGGAGTCTGACATGGCTCCAGCAATTCTAACCATGTGGGTTCTGTCCTTGAGCCAGTTTGCAATCCATCTAGTGACATAGGGGTTTATATTTAAGCTGGTGAACTTATCTATAATGCCCAGGTGGGGTAGTGTATCGAAGGCTTTTGCGAGGTCCAGGTAGGCTGTGTGGACCACCTTCCCCTTGTCAATGGCCTTGGTGACTGTTTCAAAGAAATCAAACAGGTTTAAGAGGCAGGATCTGCCCTTAACAAAGCCAAACTGGGTAGGATCCAGTGTCTGTAGGTCCCCAATATCTTTATTTATGAGGTCCATGATGATCCTTTCCATAGCTTTGCAGACCAAGCTAGTCAGGCTTATGGGGCGATAGTTTCCGGGATCCGTTGAGGCACCACCTTTATGGAGAGGGACCACTGTTGCTGTATGCCACTCTTTGGGCACATATCCTGTAGTAAGGCTGAGATTGAACAGTAGTTTTATGTTTGGGTTTAGCTCTTCTTGGAGTTCATGTAGGATGCAGCCTGGGACACCGTCTGGTCCCATTGATGCTGTGTTTTTTGCTTTGGAGAGGGCGGCTCTTACCTGAGCATCTGAGATGTCAGGGGGGCAGCACTCTGCTGGGATAGATATTTACCCTTTTGGTGGGGAGGGGGGGAGAAGTTTGCACTGAACCTGTCAGCTAGGATGTTGGCAATGTCTGTGGGTTCAGTGTGTTTTTTGTCATTTTGGACTAATTCTGAGCATATCTGGGAATTACCACCCAGGTTCCTAACATAACTAAAGAAAGCCTTGTGATTATCCTTAGTGTCCTGTGCAATTTTTCTCTCGAAGCTGGCCTTAGACAATTTTATGAGTGCCCGTAGTTTTTTGCTAATACTGATCAGTGATGCCTTCCCTTTTTGGGATTTTGCTCTATCATTTAGTAGCTTCCTCCTTCTATTGTATAGTTTGTTTATGGCTGGGGTCCACCAGACATGATGTCTGCCTTTGGAGGATTGGGTCTTGGTTTTATTTGGGATTGCATGATCCATGCATTCCTGAAGGTGTACATAGAATGCGTTTATAAAGGATTCTGCAGTCTGGGCCGTATTTTCCACAGGCCCGGGGGCTTTGAAGGATTCCACCTCGGTTTTGAGGAGTGTGAAATTTGCTTTAGAGAAGTTTTTCACTGTGGTTTTCTGGGCAGGGGGTGGGGTCGGGATGTGAATATCCAGTGAGATTAGTTTATGGTCTGATCTTACCAGTGAGGGACACACTTCTGGTCTGGAGCATAGAGTCCCCATGTTGGTGATGATCAGGTCCAGTATGTTTTCCCTTCTTGTGGGAGTGGTAACAAGTTGTTCCATAGCATTTGAGTTTATAAATTCTAGGAACCTTTGGGCTAGGGTGTTGGAACTAGAGTAATGCTCCCAGTCTATGTTTGGGTAGTTGAAGTCACCCAATATAATGGTGTTTGGAGAGACCATATTTTCCAGTGTTCTCAGGAAGGCTGATTGGGGTTCCTGGGTTTGGGAGGGTGGTCTGTAGCAGGCTATAAACTGGAAGGCAGTTTTACCCACTGTTAGTTGCACATGGATAGTCTCTGATGCTTCGTGCTTTGCCACCAATCTGGAGGTGTGGGTATCTTTGATGAATATCGATACTCCTCCTCCTTTTGTTGTTTGGTCCAAGTTTTGGGGTCGAAAAGCATGGTATGAGGTATAACCTGGTAGTGCTGGGGTGCTCTCGGGAGCCCTGAACCAGGTTTCTGTTACTGCACAGATATCGATGTTCTCCATGCTAAGGAGAGTTTCGAGTGCGTGCATCCTGAGGTTTAGACTTCTGGCGTTGAGTAGCATTACTCTTAGTTTCTTATCCCTTGTGATACCTATGGAGGTGGGTTTGTCTTTTGAGCCTTGGCTAAAAAAGGCACTATAGGGGTAGCAAGAGCCTTTGCCAATATCCGAAAGCCCAGGGGTGACAGGTGCAAGCCGTCCCTGGCGAAGCATCGTGGCTTGTCGAGCATATCATCCCAAGCTGACAGGCATTGGATCCCCTTTGAATGACACCAGTACTTAAGCCAATTGTTGAAATTGATCATCTTGTCTTCATATTGTGGCATCATTCTTGGTGAGGGTAAGATGCTCCTCAAGGTCAGGGTCATACTGGCCTGGGCTACATGATCAGAGAGCTCCTTTATGTCTCTTTTCATGTAGTCCAGGGAGGTACATCTCAGGTCATTCACACCAGCATGGACAATGACTGAGTCATATTTGTACTTGCCTTGGAGTGACCTGAGTGCTTGTGTTATGTGGCGGATCCTAGCACCTGACAGGCTGCTCACTGTGACCCTCTCCTTGTTCAGCCTGGTGAGCGGGACGTCAGTGTGCCTGACGATAGAGTCACCTATTACAAGTGTATCAGGTTTGTTTTTAGTCTTAAGGGCTGTGAGTGTTCAGCACACTGGCTTTGTGAGATATGTGTTGCACGTGTTTTGTTTTGGGGTAGCGGTTGCTTGGGTGTCTGCTTTGGAGGTCTGTGCTGCTTAGGCAGATCTTTATTTAGAGCCTCCAAGTATGTTTTTGTGTGATTATGTGTTTGGTTTGCTGTCGTGGTAGGTCTATGTGAGACTGGAATTGTAGTGAGTGTGGTTTCCTTCTCCTCCTGACTGGTTATGCCAGTACTGAGTTGAGGGAGCTTAGCCTCCAGTTTGGCTATATGGTTGCATCTCTCACATGTGTTGGAATTTGTTGGGAGGAGGAGAGGGTTGTCTGTGTACATGAGGCAGTTGTAATATTGCCTCAAGATTCCCAGATTCACCAGCTGGACCAGAGAGGAGATTGACAACTGACCTTTGGACATGCTAGAATAATATTGGGAATTCCTTAATAATTGAAAACAAGGGCCAGTGGGGAGTTTACTGTGTTTCTGGCAGCCATTTTCTGTGGATAGTCTGTCTTCATTATTATTGAGAGTAACAGGGTCTCCTGATCTTCTATAGTATGAGTGATTGGGTAAGAGCAGGGGTTAATAGGTCCAAGTAGTAATTTGATCTTCTAACTCTTCAATCCTTACTGGCATAAAAACCCTATCTCAGGAAAAGGTTGTGCTTGTATTTATCACGCTGTGGATGGAAATTCATTACTGAAAATAAGCAGAAATTCCTTAAGATTCCAAGAGCAGGATAAGTTATTTCCTACACTTATTTCATTGAACTGCACTTCTGAAAGGCTTATAATTGTGCTATACAGTTAATCAACTACATTTTGCACTGTTATAAAGATTTTTTTACTTTTTCACTGCATTTATGTACTGTTTTATACTGTTTAAACTATATTTTTCATTGCTAGATACTGTTTCATTACTCTAATTGCATGTTTACTGAATTACTTAACTGGAAACTGCTTTTTCATACTGAGAGTTGTATTTTCTGTTTGTGAGTGCTCTATCCAAGCTTTTCTGTGCATGTTTGATTTTTTTTAGATTTCTGTGTTCCAGTCTAGTCTGTTTAAAGTTAAAAACATTCTCTAGAGTCTGCATGCTTCTTCATCTGTTTAAAACTTTCATTTAGTGGCTACAGCTAGGAGCTGTAATAGTGTGCATTACTATAATTGCATTTTATTGAATTACTAAATTGTAAACTACTTTTTCAAACAGAGACTTTTATTTTCTCTTTGTGAGTGTTCTTTCTATACATTTAAAGTGAGGTTTATGTGTTCTGCTCAGGTGGCATAATCTTGATAGAGGCCTGCTGTTGTCCAGGCCTGGTAGTTTTCCTTGAGTTTAGTGTGTTTCTTGCAGCCATTTTCTGCTGACATTCTGTCTTCATTATTACTGAGAGTAACAGGGTCTCATGACATTCTGTATTACGAGTGATTGGGTAATAGCAGGGGCCAATAGGACTGAGTAGTAATTTGATCTTCTAACTCTTCCATCCTTACTGGTATATAAACCCTATGAATGGAAAAGGTTGGGCTTGTATTTATCAGGCTGTGGATGGTAATTCATTACTGAAACTAAGCTGAAATTCCTTAAGATTCCAAGAGCAGGATCATTTATTTCCTACACTTATTTCATTGAACTGAACTTCTGAAATGCTTATAATTGTGCTATACAGTTAATCTACTACACTTTGCACTATTTTAAAGCATTTTTTTTACTTTTTCACTGCATTTATGTACTGTTTTATACTGTTTTAGCTGTATTTTTCATTGTTAGATACTGTTTCATTACTCTAATGGCATGTTTACTGAATTACTTAACTGTAAACTGCTTTTTCATACTGAGAGTGGTATTTTCTGTTTGTGAGTGCTCTATCCAGGCTTTTCTGTGCATCTCTGATTTTTTTTTTTGAGGTTTCTGTGTTCTAGCATAGTCTGTTTTCAGTTAAAATCATTCTCTAGATCCTGCTTGCTCATTGATCTGTTTAAAACTTTCATTTAGTGGCTACCACTAGGAGCTGTAATAGAGTGTATTACTATAATTGCATTTTTATTTAATTACTAAATTGTAAAGTGCTATTTCATACTGAGACTTGTAGGTCCTCTTTGTGAGTTTTCTTTCTATGCATTAAAAGTGAGGTTTTTGTGTTCTGCTCAGGTGTCATAATCTTGATACAGGCCTGTTGTTGTTGTCCAGGCCTGGTAGTTTTGTTTGAGTTTCCTCTGTTTCTTGCAGCTGCCATTTTATGCTGATAGCCTGTCTTCATTAGTATAGAGAGTAACAGGGTCTCCTGACTTTCTGTGGTACGAGTGATTGGGTAATAGTAGAGGCCCAATAGGACGGAGCAGTAATTTGATCCTCTAACTCTTACAACCTTACTGGTATAGAAACCCTGTGTCTGGAAAAGGCTGTGCTTGCATTTATCAGGCTGTGAATGGTAATTCATTACTGAAACTAAGCAGAAATTCATTAAGATTCCAAGAACAGGATAAGTTATTTTCTGCACTTATTTCATTGAACTGCCCTTCTGAAATGCTTATAATTGTGCTATAAAGTTAATATACTACATTTTGCAC
This sequence comes from Protopterus annectens, assembly GCF_019279795.1. Lineage (NCBI taxonomy): Eukaryota > Metazoa > Chordata > Ceratodontiformes > Protopteridae > Protopterus > Protopterus annectens. The sequence goes on from NC_056725.1 coordinate 107,697,290, forward strand.
TGTTATAAAGCTTTGTTTACCTTTTTACTGTATTTATGTACTGTTTTATACTGTTTTAACTTATTTTTCGTTGCTATATATTGTTTCATTACTCTAATTGCATATTTACTGAATTACTTAACTATAAACTGCTTTTTCATACTGAAACTTTTACTTTCTGTTTGATAGTGCTCTATCCAAGCTTTTCTGGGCATTTTTAATTTTTTTGAAGTTTCTTTGTTCTGGTCTAGTCTGTTTGCATTTAAAAGCATTCTCTAGAGTCTGCTTGATCCTTGATCTGTTTAAACATTTTATTTAGTGGCTACAGCTAGGAGGCTGTGCTTGTATTTATCAGGCTGAGGATAGTAATTCATTACTGAAACTAAGAAGAAATTCATCAAGATTCCAAGTGCAGGATAAGTTATTTCCTACACTTATTTCATTTAACTGCACTTCTGAAACACTTATAATTGTGCTATACAGTTAATCTACAACATTGTGCACTATTATAAAGCTTTTTTACTGTTTCCCTGCATTTATATACTGTTTTATATTGTTTTAACTGTAGTTTTCATTGCTACTGTTTCATTACTCTAATTGCATGTTTACTAAATTACTAAACTGCAAACTGCTTTTTCATACTGAGACTTTTATTTTCTGTTTGTGATTGCTCTATCTGAGCTTTTCTGTGCATTTTTAATTTTTTGAGGTTTTTGTGTTCTAGTCTAGTCTGTTTGCAGTTAAAAGCATTCTCAAGAGTCTGCTTGCTCCTTGATCTGTTTAAAACTTTCATTTAGTGGCTATAGCTAGGAGCTGTAATAGTGAGCATTAGTATAATTCCATTTTTATGTAACTATTAAATTGTAAACTGCTTTTTCATTCTGAGACTTGTGTTTTCCCTTTGTGAGTGTTGTTTCTATACATTTAAAGTGAGGTTTCTGTGTTCTGCTCAGGTGGCATAATCTTGATTGAGGTCTGCTGTTGTCCAGGCCTGGTAGTTTTATTTGAGTTTCCTGTTTTTCTGGCAGCATTTTCTGCTGATAGTCTGTCTTCATTATTATTGAGAGTAACACGGTCTCCTGACTTTCTTTAGTACGAGTGATGGGGTAATAGCAGGGGCTAAAAGGACCAAGTAATAATTTGATCTTCTAACTCTTCCATTCTTACTGGTATATAAACCCTGTGTCTGGAAAAGGTTGTGCTTGTATTTATCAGGATGTGGATGATAATTCATTACTGAAACTAAGCAGAAATTCATTAAGATTCCAAAAGCAGGATAAGTTATTTCCTACACTTATTTCATTGAACTGCACTTCTGAAATGCGTATACTTGTGCTATACAGTTAATCTACTACATTTTGCACTGTTATAAAACTTTTTTTACCTTTCTACTGTATTTATGTACAGTTTTATACTGTTTTAACTGTATTTTTCATTGCTAGATACTGTTTCATTATTCTAATTACATGTTTAGTGAATTACTTAACTATAAACTGCTTTTTCATTCTGAGAGTTGAGTTGTAATTTTTGTTTGTGAGTGCTCTATTCAAGCTTTTCTGTGCATTTTTGATTTTTTGAGGTTTCTTTGTACTGCTCTAGTCTGTTTGCAGTTAAAAGCATTCTCTAGAGTCTGCTTGGTCCTTCATCTGTTTAAACCTTTTATTTAGTGGCTACAGCTAGGAGCTGTAATAGTGTGTATTACTATAATTGCATTTTTATTTAATTACTAAATTGTAAACTGCTTTTTCATACTGAGACTTGTATTTTCTCTTTGTGAGTGCTCTTTCTATGCATTTAAATGAGGTTTCTGGGTTCTGCTCCTGTGGCATAATCTTGATAGAGGCCTGTAGTTGTCCAGGCCTGGTAGTATTGTTTGAGTTTCCTCTGTTTCTTGCAGCCATTTTCTGCTGATAGTCTGTCTTCCTTACTATTGAGAGTAACAGGGTCTCCTGACCTTCTCTAGTATGAGTGATTGGGTAATAGTAGGGGCTAATAGGACTGAGTAGTAATTTGATCCTCTAACTCTTCCATACTTACTGGCATATAAACCCTGTGTATGGAAAAGGTTGTGCTTGTATTTATCAGGCTGTGGATGGTAATTCATTACTGAAACTAAGCAGAAATTCCTTAAGATTTCAAGACCAGGATAAGTTATTTTTTACAATTATTTCATTGAGCTGCACTTTTGAAACGCTTATAATTGCGCTATAAAGTTAATCTACTACATTTTGCACTGTTATAAAGCTTTGTTTACTGTTTCACTGCATTTATGTACTGTTTTAAAGTTTTAACTGTATTTTTCATTGATAGATAATGTTTCTTTACTCTAATTGCATGTTTACGGAATTACTTAATTGTAAACTGCTTTTTCATACCGAAAGTTGTATTTTCTGTTTGTGAGTGCTCTATCCGAGCTTTTCTGTGAATGTTTGATTTTTTGAGGTTTCTGTTTTCTAGTCTAGTCTGTTTCCAGTTAAAAGCATTCTCTAGAGTCTGCATGCTCCTTGATCTGTTTAAAACTTTCATTTAGTGGCTACAGCTAGGAGATGTAATAGTGTACATTACTATGATTGCATTTTTATTTAATTACTAAATTGTAAACTGCTTTTTTCAAACTGAGACTTGTATTTTCTCTTTCTGAGGGTTCTTTCTATGCATGTAAAGTGTGCTTTATGTGTTCTGCTGAAGTGGCATATTCTTGATAGAGGTCTGCTGTTGTCCAAGCCTGGTAGTTTTTTTTTTTTAGTTTTTCTGCTGATAGACTGTCTTGATTATTATTGAAAGTAACAGGGTCTCCTGACTTTCTGTAGTACGAGTGATTGGGTAATAGCAGAGGCTAATAGGACTGAGTAGTAATTTGATCTTTTCACTCTTCCATCCTTACTGGTATAAAAAACCCTGTGTCTGGAAAAGGTTGTGCTTGTATTTTTAGGCTGTGTATGGTAATTCATTACTGAAGCTAAGCAGAAATTCCTTAAGATTCCAAGAGCAGGATAAATTATTTCTTACACTTATTTAATTCAGCTGCCCTTCTGAAATGCTAATAATTGTGCTATGCAGTTAATCTGCTACATTTTGCACTGTTATAAAGCTTTTTTACTGTTTCACTGCATTTATGTACTGTTTTATACTGTTTGAACTGCACATTTTCATTGCTAGATACTGTTTCATTACTCTAATTGCATGTTTTCTGAATAGCTTAACTGTTAACTGCTTTTTCATACTGAGACTTGTATTTTCTGTTTGTGAGTGCTCTATCCTAGCTTTTCTGTGCATTTTTGATTTTTTGAGGTTTTGGTGTTCAAGTCTAGTCTGTTTACAGTTAAAAGCATTCTCTAGAGTCTCCTTGCTCCTTGATCTGTTTAAAACTTTCATTTAGTGGCTACAGCTAGGAGCTGTAATAGTGTACATTACTATATTTGCAATTTTATTTAATTACTAAATTGTAAACTGCTTTTTCATACCGAGACTTGTATTTTCTCTTTGTGATTTTTATTTCTATGCATTTAATGTGAGATTTCTGTGTTCTGTTGAGGTGGCATAATCTTGATGGAGGCCTGCTGTTGTCCAGGCTTGGTAGTTTTGTTTGAGTTTCCTTTGTTTCTTGCAGCCATTTTCTGCTGTTAGTCTGTCTTCATTATTATTGAGAGTAACAGGGTCTCCTGACCTTCTGTAATATGAGTGATTGGGTGAAAGGGGATGATAGGACTGATTAGTAATTTGATCTTCTAACTCTTGCATCCTTACTGATATAAAAACTCTATGTCTGGAAAATGTTCTGATTGTATTTATCAGGCTGTGGATGGTAATTCATTACTAAAACTAAGCAGAAATTCCTTAAGATTCCAAGAGCAGGATATGTAAATTCTTACACTTATTTCATTGAATTGCACTTCTGAAATGCTTATAATTCTGCTATGCAGTTAATCTACCACATTTTGCACTGTTATAACTCTTTTGGTAGTGTTTCACTGCATTTATGAACTGTTTTATACTGTTCTAACTGTAAGTAATACAACCACCAAACGGTAAACACCCTCAGTTGAAAGAGAAATAACTAAGAAAGTCCAAACGAATCTGGTAAACTGAGGTTGAAGCAATGTGATGTAAAATCCAAAAACTAATAATTTTTATTCCAAACAGACAAGCGCTTTCGCCAATAATAGCTTCATCAGGTCTATCAAGTACAAATGGATAAAAAACTGTTTTTATATATAATCTAACAATTCAATCAGACTTAATTGCATCACACATTTAAAACGGAAATGTCACTTCTTTTAAAAACCAGATAGATAAAACATCTTATTCCTTTTAATGCGCTTGTATGGTGATCCTACTGTATGTTAAATGTATATTTACACACATTTTAGAGTTTTACATATAATTTGTACAAGCTTTTATATATACCTTGCACAAGCACTTTACAACATATAAATGCATTTGTGAGGCTACACATGAACACATGAGTTTAGTGATCCGGTTTATTCCTTATGTAGACTTTCTTATATAGATTTTTACATTCTTTCACATATTTCATACATGATTGTTACACATTCATATCTACTTTTATACACATATACACAAGCATACATTTAACATACAGTAGGATCATTATACAAGTGCATTAAAAGGAACAAGATGTTTTATCTATCTGGTTTTAAAAGGAGTGACATTTCCGTTTTAAATGTGTGATGCAATTAAGTCTAATTGAATTGTTAGACCATATATAAAAACAGTCTTTTTATCCATTTGTACTTGATAGACCTGATGAAGCTATTATTGGCGAAAGCGCTTGTCTGTTTGGAATAAAATTTATTAGTTTTGCTTATTTCCCTGAAGATTTTTTGGATTTCACATCTCATTGCTTCAACCTCAGTTTACCAGATTCGTTTGGACTTTATTAGTTACTGTTCTAACTGTATTTGTCATTGCTAGATACTGCTCCATTACTCTAATTGCATGTTTACTGAATTACTTAACTGTAAACTGCTTTTTCATACTGAGAGTTGTATTTTCTATTTATGAGTGCTCTATCTTAGCTTTTCTGTGCATTTTTTATTTTTTTTAGGTTTCAGTGTACTAGTCTAGTCTGTTTCCAGTTAAAAACATTCTCTAGAGTCTGCATGCTCCTTGATCTGTTTAAAACTTTAATTTAGTGGTTACAGCAAAGAGCTGTAATAGTGTGCACTACTATAATTGCATTTTTATTTGATCACTAAATTGTAAACTGCTTTTTCGTACTCAGACTTGCAGGTTCTCTTTGTGAGTGTTCTTTCTATGCATTTAAAGCAAGGTTTCTGTGTTCTGTTCTGCTCAGGTGGCATAATCTTGATAGAGGCCTGCTGTTGTCCAGGCTTGGTTGTTTTGTTTGATTTTCCTGTGTTTCTGGCAGCCATTTTCTGTTGATAGTCTGTCTTCATTATTATTGATAGTAAAAGGGTCTCCTGACCTTCTGTAGTATGAGTGATTGGGTAATAGCAGGGGCTAATAGGACTGAGTAGTAATTTGATCCTCTTATTCTTCCATCTTTACTGGTATATAAACCGTGTGTCTGGAAAAGGTTATGCTTGTATTTATCCGGCTGTGGAAGGTAATTCATTACTGAAACTAAGCAGAAATTGCTTAAAATTCCAAGAGCAGGATAAGTTATTTCTTACACTTATTTCATTGAACTTTACTTCTGAAATGTTTATAATTGTGCTATACAGTTAATCCACTAAATTTTGTACTGTTATAAAGCCTTTTTTACTGTTTCACTGCATTTATGTACTGTTTAAAACTGGTTTAACTGTATTTTTCATTGCTAGATACTGTTTCATTACTCTAATTGCATGTGTACTGAATTACTTAACTGTAAACTGCTTTTTCATTCTGAGAGTTGTATTTTTTGTTTGTGAGTGCTCTATTCAAGCTTTTCTGTGCATTTTTTGTATTTTGAGGTTTCTGTGTTCTAGTCTAGTCTGTTTGCAGTTAAAAGCATTCTCTGGAGTCTGCTTCCTCCTTGATCTGTTTAAAACTTTCATTTAGTGGCTACAGCTAGGAGCTGTTATAGTGTGCATTACTATAATTGCATTTTTATTTAATTACTAAATTGTAAACTGCTTTTTCATACTGAGACTTGTATTTTCTCTTTGTGAGTGTTCTTTCTATGCATTTAAAGTGAGGTTTCTGCAAATAGTCTGTCTTTATTATTATTGAGAGTAACTGGGTCTCCTGACCTTCTATAGTATGAGTGATTGGGTAATAGTGGGGGCTAATAGGAACAAGTAGTAATTTGATCTTCTAACTCTTCCATCCTTACTGATATAAAAACTCTTTCTCGGGAAAAGGCTGTGCTTGTATTTATCAGGCTGTGTATGGTAATTCATAACTGAAACTAAGAAGAAATTCATTAAGATTCCAAGAGCAAGATAAGTTATTTCTTACACTTATTTCAATGACCTGCACTTCTGAAACGCTTATAATTGTGCTATACAGATAATATACTACATGTTGCACTGTTATAAAGCTTTTTTTACTGTTTCACTGCATTTATGTACTGTTTTATACTGTTTTAACTGTCCTTTTCATTGCTAGATACTGTTTCATTACTTTAATTGCATGTTTACTGAATTACTAAACTGCAAACTGCTTTTTCATAGTGAGACTTATATTTTCAGTTTGTGAGAGCTCTATCCGAGCTTTTGTGTTAATTTTTTTAGGTTTCTGTGTTCTAGTCTAGTCTGTTTACAGTTAAAAGCATTCTCTAGAGTCTGCTTGCTTCTTGATCTGTTTAAAACTTTCATTTAACTGCACTTCTGAAATTCTTATAATTGTGCTATACTGTTAATCTAGTACATTCTGCACTGTTATAAAGCTTTCTTTACTGTTTCACTGCATTTATGTACTATTTTTTACAGTTTTAGCTGTATTTTTTATTACTAGGTAATGGCTCATTACTCTAATTGCATGTTTACTGAATTACTTAACTGTAAAATGCCTTTTCATACTGAGTGTTGTATTTTCTGTTTGTGAGTGCTCTATCTGAGCATTTCTGTGCATTTTTGATTTTTTTTTAGGTTTATGTGTTCTTGTCTAGTCTGTTTCCAGTTAAAAGCATTCTCTAGAGTCTGCATGCTCCTTGATCTGTTTAAAACTTTCATTTAGTGGCTACAGCTAGAGAAGTATTTTGATCCTCTAACTCTTCCATCCTTACTGGTATATAAACCCTGTGTCTGGAAAAGGTTGTACTTGTATTTATCATGCTGTGGATGGTAATTCATTATTGAAACTAAGCAGAAATTCCTTAAGATTCCAAGAGCAGGATAAGTTATTTCCTACACTTAATTCATTGAACTGTACTTCTGAAATGCTTATAATTGTGCTATACAGTTAATCTAGTACATTTTGCACTGTTATAAAGCATTGTTTACTGTTTTATACTGTTTTACCTGCATTTTTTATTACATTATACTGTTTCATTATTCTAATTGGATGTTTACTGAATCACTTAACTCTAAACACCGTTTTTATACTGAGATTTTTATTTTCTGTTTGTGAGTGCTCTATCTGAGCTTTTCTTTGCATTTTTAATTTTTTGAGGTTTTTGTGTTCTAGTCTAGTCTGTTTGCAGTTAAAAGCATTCTCAAGAGTTTGCTTGCTCCTTGACCTGTTTAAAACTTTCATTTAGTGGCTACAGCTAGGAGCTGTAATAGTGTGCATTAGTATAATTCCATTTTTATGTAACTACTAAATTGTAAACTGCTTTTTCATTCTGAGACTTCTGTTTTCCCTTTGTGAGTGTGGTTTATATGCATTTAAAGTGAGGTTTCTGTGTTCTGCTCAGGTGGCATAATCCTGATAGAGGCCTGCTGCTGTCCAGGCCTGGTAGTTTTATTTGAGTTTCCTGTTTTTCTGGCAGCCATTTTCTGCTGATAGTCTGTCTTCATTATTATTGAGAGTAACAGGGCTTCATGACATTCTTTAGTGCGAGTGATGGGGTAATAGCAGGGGCTAATAGGACCAAGTAATAATTTGATCTTCTAACTCTTCCATTCTTACTGGTGTATAAACACTGTGTCTGGAAAAGGTTGTGCTTGTATTTATCAGGCTGTGGATGGTAATTCATTACTGAAACTAAGCAGAAATTCATTAAGATTCAAAGAGCAGGATAAGTTATTTCCTACACTTATTTCATTGAACTGTACTTCTGAAATGCTTATAATTGTGCTATATGGTTAATCTACTACATTTTGCACTGTTATAAAGCTTTTTTAACTTTTTACTGTATTTATGTTCTGTTTTATACTGTTCTAACTGTATTTTTCATTGCTAGATGCTGTTTCATTACTCTAATTGCATGTTTGCTGAATTACTTAACTATAAACTGCTTTGTCATACTGGAACTTTTGTTTTCTGTTTGAGAGTGCTCTATGCAAGCTTTTGTGTGCATTTTTGTTTTTTTTTTTTTAGGTTTCTTTGTTCTGGTCTAGTCTGTTTGCAGTTAAAAGCATTCTCTAGAGTCTGCTTGATCCTTGATCTGTTTAAACCTTTTATTTAGTGGCTACAGCTAGGAGCTGTAATAGTGTGTATTACTATAATTGCATTTTTATTTAATTACTAAATTAACTGCTTTTTCATACTGAGACTGGTATTTTCTCTTTGTGAGTGCTCTTTCTATGTATTTAAATGAGGTTTCTGTGTTCTGCTCAGGTGGCATACTTTTGATAGAGTCCTGTAGTTGTCCAGGCCTGGTAGTTTTGTTTGAGTTTCCTCTGTTTCTTGTAGCCATTTTCTGATGATAGTCTGGCTTCATTATTATTGAGAGTAACAGGGTCTCCTGACCTTCTGTAGTATGAGTGATTGGGTAATAGTAGGGGCTAATAAGACTGAGTAGTAATTTAATCATCTAACTCTTCCATCCTTACTGGTATATAAACCCTGTGACTGGAAAAGATTGTACTTGTATTTATCAGGCTGTTGATGGTAATTCATTACTGAAACTAAGCAGAAATTCCTTAAGATTTCAAGACCAGGATAAGTTATTTTTTACAATTATTTAATTGAGCTGCATTTCTGAAACGCATATAATGGTGCTATAACGTTAATCTACTAAATTTTGCACTGTTATAAAGCTTTGTTTACTGTTTCACTGTATTTATGTACTGTTTTATACAGTTTTAACTGTATTTTTCATTGCTAGATACTGTTTCTTTACTCTAATTGCATGTTTACTGAATTATGTAACTGTAAACTGCTTGTTCATACTGAGAGTTGTATTTTCTGTTTGTGAGGGCTCTATCTTAGCTTTTCTGTGCATTTTTGATTTGTTGAGGTTTCTGTTTTCCAGTCTAGTCTGTTTCCAGTTAAAAGCATTCTCTAGAGTCTGCATGCTCCTTGATCTGTTTAAAACTTTCATTTAGTGGCTACAGCTAGAAGATGTAATAGTGTGCATTACTATGATTGCATTTTTATTTAATTACTAAATTGTAAACTGCTTTTTCAAACTGAGACTTGTATTTTCTCTTTCTGAGTGTTCTTTCTATGCATGTAAATTGAGCTTTATGTGTTCTCCTCAAGTGATATATTCTTGATAGAGGTCTGCTGTTGTCCAAGCCTGGTAGTTTTTTTTTTTTTTTTTTTTTTGCGTTTCCTGAGTTTCTTGCAGCCATTTTCTGCTGATAGTCTGTCTTCATTATTATTGAGAGTAACAGGGTCTCCTGACTTTCTGTAGTATAAGTGATTAGATAATAGCAGAGGCTAATAAGACTGAGTAGTAATTTGATCTTCTAATTCTTCCATCCTTACTGGTATAAAACCCTGTGTCTGGAAAAGGTTGTGCTTGTATTTTTGGGATGTGTATGGTAATTCATTACTGAAACTAAGCAAAAATTTCTTAAGATTCCAAGAGCAGGATACATTATTTCTTATACTTATTTCATTGAACTGCCCTTCTGAAATGCTTATAATTGTGCTGTACAGTTAATCTCCTACATTTTGCACTGTTATAAAGCTTTTTTACTGTTTCTCTGCATTTATGTACTATTCTATACTGTTTGAACTGCACTTTTTCATTGCTAGATACTGTTTCATTACTCTAATTGCATGTTTTTTGAATAGCTTAACTGTTAACTGCTTTTTCAAACTGAGACTTATATTTTCTGTTTGTGAGTGCTCTATCTGTGCTTTTCTGTGCATTTTTGATTTTTTTGAGGTTTTTGTGTTTTAGTCTAGTCTGTTTACAGTTAAAAGCATTCTCGAGAGTCTCCTTGCTCCTTGATCTGTTTAAAACTTTCATTTAGTGGCTACAGCTAGGAGCTGTAATAGTGTGCATTACTATATTTGCATTTTTATTTAATTACTAAATTGTAAACTGCTTTTTCATGCTAAGACTTGTATTTTCTATTTGTGATTTTTATTTCTATGCATTTAATGTGAGGTTTCTGTGTTCTGTTGAGGTGGCATAATCTTGATGGAGGCCTGCTGTTGTCCAGGCTTGGTAGTTTTGTTTGAGTTTCCTGTGTTTCTTGCAGCCATTTTCTGCTGATAGTCTGTCTTCATTATTATTGAGAGTAACAGGGTCTCCTGACCTTCTGTAGTAAGAGTGGTTGGGTGAAATCAGGGGATAATAGGACTGAGTAGTAATTTGATCTTCTAACTCTTCCATCCTTACTGATATAAAAAACCTGTGTCAGGAAAAGGTTCTGATTGCATTTATCAGGCTGTGGATGGTAATTCATTACTAAAACTAAGCAGAAATTCCTTAAGATTCCAAGAACAGGATAAGTAAATTTTTGCACTTATTTCATTGAACTGCACTTCTGAAATGCTTATAATTCTGCTGTGTAGTTAATCTACTACATTTTGCACTGTTATAATGCTTTTGGTAGTGTTTCACTGCATTTATGTACTGTTTTATACTCTTTTAACTGCATTTTTCATTGCTAGATACTGCTTCATTACTCTAATTGCATGTTTACTGAATTACTTAACTATAAACTGCTTTTTCATACTGAGAGTTGTATTTTCTATTTGTGAGTGCTCTATCTGAGCTTTTCTGTGCATTTTTTATTTTTTTTTAGGTTTCAGTGTACTAGTCCAGTCTGTTTCCGGTTAAAAGCATTCTCTATAGTCTGCATGCTCCTTGATCTGTTTAAAACTTTCATTTAGTGGCTACAGCTAAGAGCTGTAATAGTGTGCATTGCTATAATTGTATTTTTATTTAATTACTATATTGTAAACTGCTTTTTCATACTGAGACTTGTATTTTCTATTTATGGGTGCTCTTTCTATGCATTTAAATGAGGTTTTTGTGTTCTGCTCCTGTGGCATAATCTTGATACAGGTCTGTAGTTGTCCAGGCCTGGTAGTTTTGCTTGAGTTTCCCCTGTTTCTTGTAGCTATTTTCTGCTGATAGTCTGTCTTCATTATTATTCACAGTAACAGGGTCTTCTGACCTTCTGTAGTATGAGTGATTGGGTAATAGTAGGGGCTAATAAGACTGAGTAGTAATTTAATCCTCTAACACTTCCATCCTTACTGATATATAAACCTTGTGTCTGGAAAAGATTGTACTTGTATTTATCAGGCTGTTGATGGTAATTCATTACTGAAACTAAGCAGAAATTCCTTAAGATTTTAAGACCAGGATAAGTTATTTTTTACAATTATTTCATTGAGCTGCACTTCTGAAACACTTATAATTGTGCTATAAAGTTAATATACTACATTTTGCACTGTTATAAAGCTTTGTTTACTGTTTCACTGCATTTATGTACGGTTTTATACTGTTTAACTGTATTTTTCATTCCTAGATACTGTTTCTTTACTCTAATTGCATGTTTCCTGAATTACGTAACTGTAAACTGGTTTTTCATACTGAGAGTTGTATTTTCTGTTTGTGAGGGCTCTATCTCAGCTTTTCTGTGCATTTTTGATTTTTTTTGAGGTTTCTGCTTTCTAGTCTAGTCTGTTTCCAGTTGAAAGCATTCTCTAGAGTCTGCATGCTCCTTGAGCTGTTTAAAACTTTCATTTAGTGGCTATAACTAGGAGCTGTAATAGTGTGCATTACTATGATTGCATTTTTATTTAATTACTAAATTGTAAACTGCTTTTTTAAACTGAGACTTTTATTTTCTCTTTCTGAGTGTTCTTTCTATGCATGTAAAGTGAGCTTTATGTGTTCTGCTCAAGTGACATATTCTTCATAGAGGTCTGCTGTTGCCCAAGCCTGGTAGTTTTTTTTTTTTTGAGTTTCCTGAGTTTCTTGCAGCCATTTTCTGCTGATAGTCTGTCTTCATTATTATTGAGAGTAACAGGATCTCCCGACTTTCTGTAGCACAAGTGATTGGATAATAGCAGAGGCTAATAGGACTGAGTAGTGATTTGATCTTCTAACTCTTCCGTCCTTACTGGTATAAAACCCTGTGTCTGGAAAAGGTTGTGCTTGTATTTTTAGGCTGTGTATGATAATTCATTACTGAAACTAAGCAGAAATTTCTTAAGATTCCAAGAGCAGGATAAATTATTTCTTACACTTATTTCATTGAGCTGCCCTTCTGAAATGCTTATAATTGTGCTACACAGTTAAACTGCTACATTTTGCACTGTTATGTTTTTTTTTACTGTTTCACTGTATTTATGTACTGTTTTATACTGTTTGAACTGTACCTTTTCATTGCTAGATACTGTTTCATTACTTTAATTGCATGTTTTCTGAATAGCTTAACTGTTAACTGTTTATTTCATATTGAGACTTGTATTTCCTGTTTGTGAGAGTCTATCCAAGCTTTTCTGTGCATTTTTTATTTTTTGAGGTTTTGGTGTTCTAGTCTAGCCTGTTTACAGTTAAAAACATTCTCTAGAGTCTCCTTGCTACTAGATCTGTTTAAAGCTTTCATTTAGTGGCTACAGCTAGGAGCTGTAATAGTGTGCATCACTATATTTGCATTTTATTTAATTACTAAATTGTAAACTAAATTGTAAACTGCTTTTTCATAGTGGGACTTGTATTTTCTCTTTGTGATTTTTATTTCTATGCATTTAATGTTTGGTTTCTGTGTTCTGTTGAGGTGGCATAATCTTGATGGAGGCCTGATGTTGTCCAGGCTTGGTAGTTTTGTTTGAGTTTCCTGTATTTCCTGCAGCCATTTTCTGCTAATAGTCTGTCTTCATCATTATTGAGAGTAACAGGGTCTCCTGACCTTCTGTAGTACGAGTGATTGGGTGAAATCAGGGGATAATAGGAATGAGTAGTAATTTGATCTTCTAACTCTTCCATCCTTACTGATATAAAAGCCATGTGTCTGGAAAAGGTTTTGATTATATTTATCAGGCTGTGGATGGTAATTCATTACTAAAACTAAGCAGAAATTCCTTAAGATTCCAAGAGCAGGATAAGTAAATTCTTACACTTATTTCATTGAACCTCACTTCTGAAATGCTTATAATTCTGCTATGTAGTTAATTTACTACATTTTGCACTGTTATAACACTTTTGTTAGTGTTTCACTGCATTTATGTACTGTTTTAACTGTATTTTTCATTGCTAGATACTGTTTTTTTACTCTAATTGCATGTTTACTGAATTATGTAACTGTAAACTGCTTGTTCATACTGAGAGTTGTATTTTCTGTTTGTGAGGGCTCTATCTTAGCTTTTCTGTGCATTTTTGATTTTTTGAGGTTTCTGTTTTCCAGTCTAGTCTGTTTCCAGTTAAAAGCATTCTCTAGAGTCTGCATGCTCCTTGATCTGTTTAAAACTTTCATTTAGTGGCTACAGCTAGAAGATGTAATAGTGTGCATTACTATGATTGCATTTTTATTTAATTACTAAATTGTAAACTGCTTTTTCAAACTGAGACTTGTATTTTCTCTTTCTGAGTGTTCTTTCTATGCATGTAAATTGAGCTTTATGTGTTCTCCTCAAGTGATATATTCTTGATAGAGGTCTGCTGTTGTCCAAGCCTGGTAGTTTTTTTTTTTTTTTTTTTTTTTGCGTTTCCTGAGTTTCTTGCAGCCATTTTCTGCTGATAGTCTGTCTTCATTATTATTGAGAGTAACAGGGTCTCCTGACTTTCTGTAGTATAAGTGATTAGATAATAGCAGAGGCTAATAAGACTGAGTAGTAATTTGATCTTCTAATTCTTCCATCCTTACTGGTATAAAAACCCTGTGTCTGGAAAAGGTTGTGCTTGTATTTTTGGGATGTGTATGGTAATTCATTACTGAAACTAAGCAAAAATTTCTTAAGATTCCAAGAGCAGGATACATTATTTCTTATACTTATTTCATTGAACTGCCCTTCTGAAATGCTTATAATTGTGCTGTACAGTTAATCTCCTACATTTTGCACTGTTATAAAGCTTTTTTACTGTTTCTCTGCATTTATGTACTATTCTATACTGTTTGAACTGCACTTTTTCATTGCTAGATACTGTTTCATTACTCTAATTGCATGTTTTTTGAATAGCTTAACTGTTAACTGCTTTTTCAAACTGAGACTTATATTTTCTGTTTGTGAGTGCTCTATCTGTGCTTTTCTGTGCATTTTTGATTTTTTTGAGGTTTTTGTGTTTTAGTCTAGTCTGTTTACAGTTAAAAGCATTCTCGAGAGTCTCCTTGCTCCTTGATCTGTTTAAAACTTTCATTTAGTGGCTACAGCTAGGAGCTGTAATAGTGTGCATTACTATATTTGCATTTTTATTTAATTACTAAATTGTAAACTGCTTTTTCATGCTAAGACTTGTATTTTCTATTTGTGATTTTTATTTCTATGCATTTAAATGAGGTTTTTGTGTTCTGCTCCTGTGGCATAATCTTGATACAGGCCTGTAGTTGTCCAGGCCTGGTAGTTTTGCTTGAGTTTCCCCTGTTTCTTGTAGCTATTTTCTGCTGATAGTCTGTCTTCATTATTATTCACAGTAACAGGGTCTTCTGACCTTCTGTAGTATGAGTGATTGGGTAATAGTAGGGGCTAATAAGACTGAGTAGTAATTTAATCCTCTAACACTTCCATCCTTACTGATATATAAACCTTGTGTCTGGAAAAGATTGTACTTGTATTTATCAGGCTGTTGATGGTAATTCATTACTGAAACTAAGCAGAAATTCCTTAAGATTTTAAGACCAGGATAAGTTATTTTTTACAATTATTTCATTGAGCTGCACTTCTGAAACACTTATAATTGTGCTATAAAGTTAATATACTACATTTTGCACTGTTATAAAGCTTTGTTTACTGTTTCACTGCATTTATGTACGGTTTTATACTGTTTTAACTGTATTTTTCATTCCTAGATACTGTTTCTTTACTCTAATTGCATGTTTACTGAATTACGTAACTGTAAACTGGTTTTTCATACTGAGAGTTGTATTTTCTGTTTGTGAGGGCTCTATCTCAGCTTTTCTGTGCATTTTTGATTTTTTTTTTGAGGTTTCTGCTTTCTAGTCTAGTCTGTTTCCAGTTAAAAGCATTCTCTAGAGTCTGCATGCTCCTTGAGCTGTTTAAAACTTTCATTTAGTGGCTATAACTAGGAGCTGTAATAGTGTGCATTACTATGATTGCATTTTTATTTAATTACTAAATTGTAAACTGCTTTTTTAAACTGAGACTTTTATTTTCTCTTTCTGAGTGTTCTTTCTATGCATGTAAAGTGAGCTTTATGTGTTCTGCTCAAGTGACATATTCTTCATAGAGGTCTGCTGTTGCCCAAGCCTGGTAGTTTTTTTTTTTTGAGTTTCCTGAGTTTCTTGCAGCCATTTTCTGCTGATAGTCTGTCTTCATTATTATTGAGAGTAACAGGATCTCCCGACTTTCTGTAGCACAAGTGATTGGATAATAGCAGAGGCTAATAGGACTGAGTAGTGATTTGATCTTCTAACTCTTCCGTCCTTACTGGTATAAAACCCTGTGTCTGGAAAAGGTTGTGCTTGTATTTTTAGGCTGTGTATGATAATTCATTACTGAAACTAAGCAGAAATTTCTTAAGATTCCAAGAGCAGGATAAATTATTTCTTACACTTATTTCATTGAGCTGCCCTTCTGAAATGCTTATAATTGTGCTACACAGTTAAACTGCTACATTTTGCACTGTTATGTTTTTTTTTACTGTTTCACTGTATTTATGTACTGTTTTATACTGTTTGAACTGTACCTTTTCATTGCTAGATACTGTTTCATTACTTTAATTGCATGTTTTCTGAATAGCTTAACTGTTAACTGTTTATTTCATATTGAGACTTGTATTTCCTGTTTGTGAGAGTCTATCCAAGCTTTTCTGTGCATTTTTTATTTTTTGAGGTTTTGGTGTTCTAGTCTAGTCTGTTTACAGTTAAAAACATTCTCTAGAGTCTCCTTGCTACTAGATCTGTTTAAAGCTTTCATTTAGTGGCTACAGCTAGGAGCTGTAATAGTGTGCATCACTATATTTGCATTTTATTTAATTACTAAATTGTAAACTAAATTGTAAACTGCTTTTTCATAGTGGGACTTGTATTTTCTCTTTGTGATTTTTATTTCTATGCATTTAATGTTTGGTTTCTGTGTTCTGTTGAGGTGGCATAATCTTGATGGAGGCCTGATGTTGTCCAGGCTTGGTAGTTTTGTTTGAGTTTCCTGTATTTCCTGCAGCCATTTTCTGCTAATAGTCTGTCTTCATTATTATTGAGAGTAACAGGGTCTCCTGACCTTCTGTAGTACGAGTGATTGGGTGAAATCAGGGGATAATAGGAATGAGTAGTAATTTGATCTTCTAACTCTTCCATCCTTACTGATATAAAAGCCATGTGTCTGGAAAAGGTTTTGATTATATTTATCAGGCTGTGGATGGTAATTCATTACTAAAACTAAGCAGAAATTCCTTAAGATTCCAAGAGCAGGATAAGTAAATTCTTACACTTATTTCATTGAACCTCACTTCTGAAATGCTTATAATTCTGCTATGTAGTTAATTTACTACATTTTGCACTGTTATAACACTTTTGTTAGTGTTTCGCTGCATTTATGTACTGTTTTAACTGTATTTTTCATTGCTAGATACTGCTTCATTACTCTAATTGTGTGTTTAGTGAATTACTTAACTATAAACTGCTTTTTCATACTGAGAGTTGTATTTTCTATTTGTGAGTACTCTATCTGAGCTTTTATGTGCATTTTTAAATTTTTTAGGTTTCAGTGTACTAGTCTAGTCTGTTTCCAGTTAAAAGCATTCTCTAGAGTCTGCATGCTCCTTGATCTGTTTAAAACTTTCATTTAGTGGCTACAGCTAAGAGCTGTAATAGTGTGCATTACTATAATTGCATTTTTATTTAATTACTAAATTGTAAACTGCTTTTTCATACTGAGACTTGTAGGTTCTCTTTGTGAGTGTTCTTTCTATGCATTTAAAGTGAGGTTTCTGTGTTCTGCTCAGGTGGCATAATCTTGATAGGGGCCTGCTGTTGTCCAGGCCTGGTAGTTTTGCTTGATTTTCCTGTGTTTCTGGCAGACATTTTCTGCTGATAGTCTGTCTTCATTATTATTGATAGTAAAAGGGTCTCCTGACCTTCTGTAGTATGAGTGATTGGGTAATAGCAGGAGCTAATAGGACTGAGTAGTAATTTGATCCTCTTATTCTACAATCCTTACTGGTTTATAAACTGTGTGTCTGGAAAAGGTTATGCTTGTATTTATCAGGCTGTGGAAGGTAATTCATTACTGAAACTAAGCAGAAATTCCTTAAAATTCCATGAGCAGGATAAGTTATTTCTTACACTTGAACTTTATTTCTGAAATGCTTATAATTGTGCTATACAGTTAATCCACTACATTTCGTACGTTTATAAAACTTTTTTACTGTTTTACTGTATTTTTGTTCTGTTTAAAACTGTTTTAAGTTAATTTTTCATTGCTAGATACTGTTTCATTTCTCTAATTGCATGTTTACTGAATTAAACTGTAAACTGCTTTTTCATTCTGAGAGTTGTATTTTTTTGTTTGTGAGTGCTCTATTCAAGCTTTTCTGTGCATTTTTTGTATTTTGAGGTGTCTGTGTTCTAGTCTAGTCTATTTGCAGTTAAAAGCGTTCTCTAGAGTCTGCTTCCTCTTTGATCTGTTTAAAACTTTCATTTAGTGGCTACAGCTAGGAGCTGTTATAGTATACATTACTATAATTGCATTTTTATTTAATTACTAAATTGTAAACTGCTTTTTCATACTGAGACTTGTATTTTCTCTTTGTGACTGTTCTTTCTATGCATTTAAAGTGAGGTTTCTGCAAATAGTCTGTCTTCATTATTATTGAGAGAAACTGGGTCTCCTGACCGTCTATAGTACGAGAGATTGGGTAATAGTAGGGGCTAATAGGAACAAATAGTAATTTGATCTTCTAACTCTTTCATCCTTACTGATATAAAAACCCTGTCTCGGGAAAAGGCTGTGCTTGTATTTATCAGGCTGTGGATGGAATTCATTACTGAAACTAAGAAGAAATTAATTAATATTCCAAGTGCAGGATAAATTATTTCATTTAACTGCACTTCTGAAATTCTTATAATTGTGCTATACAGTTAATCTAGTACATTTTGCACTGTTATAAAGCTTTGTTTACTGTTTTATACTGTTTTACCTGCATTTATGTACTTTTTTACAGTTTTAGCTGCATTTTTCATTACTAGATAATGTTTCATTACTGTAATTGCATGTTTACTGAATTAACTGTAAACTGCCTTTTCATACTGAGTGCTGTATTTTCTGTTTGTGAGTGCTCTATCCGAGCGTTTCTGTGCATTTTTGATTTTTTTTAGGTTTCTGTTTTCTAGTCTAGTCTGTTTCCAGTTAAAAGCATTCTCTAGAGTCTGCATGCTCCTTGATCTGTTTAAAACTTTCATTTAGTAGCTACAGCTAGGAGATGTAATAGTGTGCATTACTATAATTGCATTTTTATTTAATTACTAAACTGTAAACTTCTTTTTCAAACTGAGACTTGTATTTTCTCTTTGTTAGTGTTCTTTCTATGCATTTAAAGTGAGGTTTGTGCGTTCTGCTCATCAGCATAATCTTGATAGAGGCCTGCTTTTGTCCAGGCCTGGTAGTTTTATTTCAGTTTCCTGTTTTTCTGGCTGCCATTTTCTGCTGATAGTCTGTCTTCATTATTATTGAGAGTAACAGGGTCTCCTGACTTTCTTTAATGCAAGTGATGGGGAAATAGCAGGGGCTAATAGGACCAAGTAATAATTTCATCTTCTAACTCTTCCATTCTTACTGGTATATAAACCCTGTGTCTGGGAAAAGTTGTGCTTGTATTTATCAGGCTGTGGATGGTAATTCATTGCTGAAACTAAGCAGAAATTCATTAAGATTCCAAGAACAGGATAAGTTATTTTCTGCACTTATTTCATTGAACTGCCCTTCTGAAATGCTTATAATTGTGCTATAAAGTTAATATACTACATTTTGCACTGTTATAAAGCTTTGTTTACCTTTTTACTGTATTTATGTACTGTTTTATACTGTTTTAACTTATTTTTCATTGCTAGATACTGTTTCATTACTCTAATTGCATATTTACTGAATTACTTAACTATAAACTGCTTTTTCATACTGAAACTTTTACTTTCTGTTTGATAGTGCTCTATCCAAGCTTTTCTGTGCATTTTTATTTTTTTTTAAGTTTCTTTGTTCTGGTCTAGTCTGTTTGCATTTAAAAGCATTCTCTAGAGTCTGCTTGATCCTTGATCTGTTTAAACATTTTATTTAGTGGCTACAGCTAGGAGGCTGTGCTTGTATTTATCAGGCTGAGGATAGTAATTCATTACTGAAACTAAGAAGAAATTCATCAAGATTCCAAGTGCAGGATAAGTTATTTCCTACACTTATTTCATTAACTGCACTTCTGAAATTCTTATAATTCTGCTATACAGTTAATATAGTACAGTTTGCACTGTTATAAAGCTTTGTTTACTGTTTCACTGCATTTATGTACTATTTTTTACAGTTGTAGCTGCATTTTCATTACTAGATAATATTTCATTAGTCTAACTGCATGTTTACTGAATTACTTAACTGTAAACTGCCTTTTCATACTGAGTGTTGTATTTTCTGATTGTGAGTGCTCTATCTGAGTGTTTCTGTGCATTTTTTGATATTTTTAGGTTTCTGTGTTCTAGTCTAGTCTGTTTCCAATTAAAAGCATTCTCTGGAGTGTACATGCTCCTTGATCTGTTTAAAACTTTCATTTAGTGGCTATAGCTAGGAGCTGCAATAGATTGCATTACTATAATTGCATTTTTATTTAATTGCTAATTTGTAAACTGCTTTTTCACACTGAGACTTGTATTTACTTTTTGTGAGTGTTCTTTCTATGCATTTAAAGTGAGGTTTCTGTGTTCTGTTCATGTGGCATAATCTTGATAGAGGCCTGCTGTTGTCCAGGCCTGGTAGTTTTGTTTGAGTTTCCTGTGTTTCCTGCAGCCATTTTCTGCTGGTAGTCTGTCTTCATTATTATTGAGAGTAACAGGGTCTCCTGACCTTCTGTAGTATGAGTGATAGGG
Organism: Protopterus annectens; assembly: GCF_019279795.1. Lineage (NCBI taxonomy): Eukaryota > Metazoa > Chordata > Ceratodontiformes > Protopteridae > Protopterus > Protopterus annectens. The sequence continues at coordinate 107,717,776 of NC_056725.1, forward strand.
TAATAGCAGGGGCTAATAGGACCGAGTTTTAATTTGATCTAAGTATTCCATTCTTACTGGTACATAAACCATCTGTCTGGAAAAGGTTGTGCTTGTATTTATCAGGCTGTGGATGGTAATTCATTACTGAAACTAATAAGAAATTCCTTAAGATTCCAAGAGCAGGATAAGTTATTTCTTACACTTATTTCAATGAACTGCACTTCTGAAATGCTTATAATTTTGCTATACAGTTAATCGACTACATTTTGCACTATTATAAACATTTTTTACTGTTTCACTTCATTTATGTACTGTTTTAACTGTATTTTTCATTGCTAGATACTGTTATATTACTCTATTTGCATGTTTACTGAATTACTTAAATGTAAATTCCTTTTTCATACTGAGAGTTGTATTTTCTGTTTGTGAGTGCTTTTCTGAGTTTTATTTGCATGTTTGATTTTGTGAGGTTTCTGTGCTCTGTTCTAGTCTGTTTGTACTTAAAAGCATTGTCTAGAGCTGCTTGCTCCTTGATCTGTTTAAAACTTTCATTTAGTGTCTACAGCTAGGAGCTGTAATAGTGTGCATTACTATAATTGCATTTTTATTTAATTACTAAATTGTAAACTTCTTTTACATATTGAGACTTGTATTTTCTCTTTGAGAGTGTTCTTTCTATGCTTTTAAAGTTAGGTCTCTGCATTCTGCTCAGGTGGCATAATCTTTGTAGAGTCCTGCTGTTTCCAGGCCTGGTAGTTTTGTTTGAGTTTCCTGAGTTTCTTGCAGCCATTTTCTGCTGATAGTCTGTCTTCATTATTATTGAGAGTAACTGGGTCTCCTGAACTTCTTTAGTATGAGTGATTGGGTAATAGTAGAGGCTAATAGTACTGCTTAGTAATTATATCTTCTGGGTGGCCATGGTGGTGCAGCAGTTAGCATTGCCGCCTCACAGCAAGATGTTCTCCGGTTTGATCCTTGGCTGGGGTGCCTTCTGTGTGGAGTCTGCATGTCCTCCCTGTGGTCGCGTGGGTTTCCTCCGGGTGCTCCGGTTTCAACCCACATACCAAAGACATGCTGTAGGTGGATTGGACACTCTAAATTGGCCCTAGATGTGAGTGTGTGTGCATGTGTGTGCCTTCTCTGGAAGGTTGGGTGCCGGGCTGGCAACTCAACATTGTATAATTCCACTGCCAAAAATGACCGTACAGGTGATCCACTGTGGTGACCCCTAACTGGGAAAAGCTGAAAGAAAAAGAAGTAATTATATCTTCTAACTCTTCCATCCTTACTTGTATAAAAACCCTGTGTCTGGAAAAGGTTGTGGTTGTATTTATCAGGCTGTGGATGGTAATTCTTTACTGAAACTAAGCAAAAATTCCTTAAGATTCCAAGAGCAGGATAAGTTATTTCCTACACTCATTTCATTAAACTGCTCTTCTGAAATGCTTATAATTGTGCTATACAGTTAATCTACTACATTTTGCACTGTTATAAAGCTTTGTTTACTGTTTCACTGCATTTATGTACTGTTTTCTATTGTTTTAACTCTATTTCTCATTGCTAGATACTTTCTCATTACTTGAATTGCATGTTTACTGAATTACTTAACTGCAAACTGCTTTTTCATACTGAGAGTTGTATTTTCTGTGTGTGAGTGCTCTATCTGAGCTTTTCTGTGCATGTTTGATTTTTTGAGGTTTCTGTGTTCTACTCTAGTCTTTTTGCGGTTAAAAGCATTCTCTAGAGTCTGCTTGCTCCTTGATCTGTTTAAAACTTTTATTTAGTGGCTACAGCTAGGAGCTGTAATAGTGTGCATTACAGTAATTGCATTTTTCTTTAATTACTAATTTTTAAACTGCTTTTTCATACTGAGACTTGTATTTTCTATTTGTGAGTGTTCTTTCTTTGCATTTAAAGTGAGGTTTCTGTGTTCTGCTCAGGTGGCATAATCTTGATAGAGGCCTGCTTTTATCCAAGCCTTGTAGTTTTGTTTGAATTTCCTGTGTTTCTGACAGCCATTTTCTACTGATTTTCTGTATTCATTATTACTGAGAGCAACAGGGTCACCTGACCTACTGCAGTACAAGTGATTGGGTAATAGCAGGGGCTAATAAGACTGAGTAGTAATTTGATCCTCTAACTCTTCCATCCTTACTGGTATATAAACTGTGTGTCTGGAAAAGATTGTGCTTTTATTTATCAGGCTGTGGATGGTAATTCATTACTGAAACTAAGCAAAAAATCCTTAAGATTCTAAAAGCAGAATAAGTTATTTCTTACACTTATTTCATTGAACTGCACTTCTGAAACACTTATAATTGTGCTATACAGTTAATCGACTACATTTTGCACTATTATAAACATTTTTTACTGTTTCACTTCATTTATGTACTGTTTTAAACTGTTTTAACTGTATTTTTCATTGCTAGATACTGTTATATTACTCTATGTGCATGTTTACTGAATTACTTAAATGTAAATTCCTTTTTCATACTGAGAGTTGTATTTTCTGTTTGTGAGTGCTCATCTGAGTTTTATTTGCATGTTTGATTTTGTGAGGTTTCTGTGCTCTGTTCTAGTCTGTTTGTAGTTAAAAGCATTGTCTAGAGTCTGCTTGCTCCTTGATCTGTTTAAAACTTTCATTTAGTGTCTGCAGCTAGGAGCTGTAATAGTGTGCATTACTATAATTGCATTTTTATTTAATTACTAAATTGTAATCTTCTTTTTCATACTTAGACTTGTATTTTCTCTTTGAGAGTGTTCTTTCTATGCTTTTAAAGGTAGGTCTCTGCATTCTGCTCAGAAGGTATAATCTTTGTAGAGTCCTGCTGTTTCCAGGCCTGGTAGTTTTGTTTGAGTTTCCTGAGTTTCTTGCAGCCATTTTCTGCTGATAGTCTGTCTTCATTATTATTGAGAGTAACTGGGTCTCCTGAACTTCTTTAGTATGAGTGATTGGGTAATAGTAGAGGCTAATAGTACTGATTAGTAATTATATCTTCTGGGTGGCCATGGTGGAGCAGCGGTTAGCATATCCACCTCACAGCAAGAGGTTTTCCGGTTTGATCCTTGGCTGGGGTGCCTTCTGTGTGGAGTCTGCATGTCCTCCCTGTGGTCGCGTGGGTTTCCTCTGGGTGCTCCAGTTTCAACCCACATACCAAAGACATGCTGCAGGTGGATTGTACACTCTAAATTGGCCCTATATGTGAGTGTGTGCATGTGTGTGCCTTCTCTGGAAGGTTGGGTGCCGGGCTGGCAACTCAACATTGTATAATTCCACTGCCAATCATGAGCGTACAGGTGATCCACTGTGGTGACCCCTAACTGGGAAAAGCCAAAAGAAAAAGAAGTAATTATATTTTCTAACTTTTCCGTCCTTACTTGTATAAAAACCCTGTGTCTGGAAAAGGTTGTGGTTGTATTTATCAGGCTGTGGATGGTAATTCTTTACTGAAACTAAGCAAAAATTCCTTAAAATTCCAAGAGCAGGATAAGTTATTTCCTACACTCATTTCATTGAACTGCTCTTCTGAAATGCTTATAATTGTGCTATACAGTTAATCTACTACATTTTGCACTGTTATAAAGCTTTTTACTGTTTCATTGTATTTATGTACTGTTTTATACTGTTTTAACTGTATTTTTCATTGCTAGATACTGTTCAATTACTCTAATTGCATCTTTACTGAATTACTTAACTGTGAACTGCTTTTTCATACTGAGAGTTGTATTTTCTGTTTGTGAGTGCTCTATCAGAGCTTTTATGAGCATTTTTAATTTTCTGAGGTTTCTGTGTTCTAGTCTAGTCTTCTTGCAGTTAAAAGCATTCTCTAGAGTCTGCTTGCACCTTGATCTGTTTAAAACTTTCATTTAGTGGCTACAGCTAGGAGCTGTAATAGTGTGCATTACCATAATTACATTTTTATGTAATTACTAAATTGTAAACTGCTTTTTCATTCTGAGACTTATATTTTCTCTTTGTGAGTGTTCTTTCTATGCATTTAAAGTGAGGTTTCTGTGTTCTGATCAGGTGGCATAATCTTGATAGAGGCCTGCTGTTGTCCAGGTAGGGTTGCCACCTTTTCAAATGCCCAAAATGGGCCATTTTTTGTATAAACATTAGATTTTGCAAGGCAAAACATACTCATGGCCAGTACAAAGGACAGAATTTCATTTTTTTGCCTAAATACTTATTCTTGTAGCATTTTAGTTGCTTATTCTGTTTCTTATAACATTTAGGTGTTTCAGAAACACAATAACTGTTTTATGCAACTATTACATTAAATATAGGAAATATGTTTGTCCTGATATCTCAGGACATTTGCCATTTTTTCAATTTTTATGCAGGACACAACTGCCCCAAGAGGGACTGTCCCACGCAAAGTGGGACAGGTGGTAACCCTATGTCCAGGCCTGGTAGTTTTGTTTGAGTTTCCTGTTTTTCTGGCAGCCATTTTCTGCTGATAGTCTGTCTTCATTATTGTTGAGAGTAATAGTGTTTCCTGACATTCTGTAGTACCAGTGATTGGGTCATAGCAGGGGCTAATAGGACCAAGTAGTAATTTGATCTTCTAACACTTCCATCCTTACTGGTATATAAACCCGGCATCTGGAAAAGAATGTGCTTGTATTTATCAGGCTGTGGATGCTAATTCATTACTGAAACTAAGCAGAAATTTGTTAAGATTCCAAGAGCAGGATAAGTCAATTCCTACACTTATTTCATTGAACTGCACTTCTGAAATGTTTATAATTTTGCTATACGGTTAATCTACTACATTTTGCACTGCTATAACGTTTTGTTGACTGTTTCACTGCATTTATCTACTGTTTTATACTGTTTTGACTGCATATTCATTGCTAGATACTGTTTCATTACTGTAGTTGCATGTTTACTGAATTACTTAACTGTAAACTGCTTTTTCATGCTAGAGTTGTATTTTCTGTTTGTGAGTGCTCTATCCAAGATTTTTTGTGCATTTTTCATTTTTGAGGTGTCTGTGCAATAGTCTAGTCTGTTTGCAGTTAAAAGCATTCTCTAGAGTCTTCTTGCTCCTTGATCTGTTTAAAACTTTCATTTAGTGGCTACAGCTAGCAGAAGTAATAGTGTGCATTACAATCATTGCATTTTTATGTAATTACTAAATGGTAAACTGCTTTTGAATTCTGAGACTTATATTTTCACTTTGTGAGGGTTCTTTCTATGCATTTAAAGTGAGGTTTCTGTGTTCTGCTCAGGTGGCATAATCTTGATAGAGGTCTGCTGTTGTATAGGCATGGTAGTTTTGTTAGAGTTTCCTCTGTTTCTTGCAGTTATTTTCTGCTGATAGTCTGTCTTCATTTTTATTGAGAGTAACAGGGTCTCCTGACCTTCTGTAGTATGAGTGATTGTGTAATAGCAGGGGCTAATAGGACTGAGTAGTAATTTGATCTTCTAACTATTCCATCCTTACCGGTATATAAACCGTGTGTCCAGAAAAGGTTGTGCTTGTATTTATTAGGCTGTGGATGGTAATTCATTACTGAAACTAAGGAGAAATTCCTTAAGATTTCAAGAACAGGATAAGTTATTTCCTACACTTATTTGATTGAACTGCACTTCTGAACTGCTTATAATTGTGATATACAGTTAACCTACTACATCTTGCACTGTTATTAAATGTTTTTTACTTTTTCACTGCATTTATGTACTGTTTTATACTATTTAGCTGCATTTTTCATTGTTAGATACTGTTTCATTTCTCTAATTGCATGTTTACCGAATTACTTAAATGCTATTTGCTTTTTCATGCTGAGATTTGCATATTCTATTTGTGAATGCCTTATCCGAGCATTTCTGTGAATTTTTGATTTTTTGAGGTTTCTGTGTTCTAGTCTATTCTGTTTGCAGATAAAGGCATTCTCTAGAGTCTGGTTGCTCCTTGATCAGTTTAAAACTTTCATTTAGTGGCTACAGCTAGGAGTTCTAATAGTGTGCATTACTATAATTGCATTTTTATTTAATAACTAAATTGTAAACTGCTTTTTCATACTGAGACTTGTATTTTCTCTTTGTGAGTGTTCTTTCAATGCATTTAAAGTGAGGTTTCTGTGTTCTGCTCAGGTGGTATAATCTTGATAGAGGACTGCTTTTGTCCAAGCCTTGTAGTTTTGTTTGAATTTCCTGTGTTTCTGACAGCCATTTTCTACTGATAGTCTGTCTTCATTATTACTGAGTGCAACAGACTCACCTGACCTTCTATAGTACAAGTGATTGGGTAATAGCAGGGGCTAATAGGACTGAGTAGTAATTTGATCCTCTAACTCTTCCATCCTTACTGGTATATAAACTGTCTGTCTGGAAAAGATTGTGCTTTTATTTATCAGGCTGTGGATGGTAATTCATTACTGAAACTAAGCAAAACATCCTTAAGATTCCAAGAGCAGGATAAGTGATTTCTTACAGTTATTTCATTGAACTGCACTTCTGAAACACTTGTAATTGTGCTATACAGTTAATCGACTACATTTTGCATTATTATAAACATTTTTTACTGTTTCACTTCATTTATGTACTGTTTTAAACTGTTTTAACTGTATTTTTCATTGCTAAATACTGTTTTATTACTCTATTTGCATGTTTACTGAATTACTTAAATGTAAATTCCTTTTTCATACTGAGAGTTGTATTTTCTGTTTGTGAGTGCTCATCCGAGTTTTCTTTGCATGTTTGATTTTGTGAGGTTTCTGTGCTCTGTTCTAGTCTGTTTGTAGTTAAAAGCATTGTCTAGAGTCTGCTTGCTCCTTGATCTGTTTAAAACTTTCATTTAGTGGCTGCAACTAGGAGCTGTAATAGTGTGCATTACTATAATTGCATTTTTATTTAATTACTAAATTGTAATCTTCTTTTTCATACTTAGACTTGTATTTTCTCTTTGAGAGTGTTCTTTCTATGCTTTTAAAGGTAGGTCTCTGCATTCTGCTCAGATGGTATAATCTTTGTAGAGTCCTGTTGTTTCCAGGCCTGGTAGTTTTGTTTGAGTTTCCTGAGTTTCTTGCAGCCATTTTCTGCTGATAGTCTGTCTTCATTATTATTGAGAGTAACTGGGTCTCCTGAACTTCTTTAGTATGAGTGATTGGGTAATAGTAGAGGCTAATAGTACTGATTAGTAATTATATCTTCTGGGCGGCCACGGTGGTACAGCGGTTAGCATTGCCACCTCACAGCAAGAGGTTCTCCGGATTGATCCTTGGCTGGGGTGCCTTCTGTGCGGAGTCTGCATGTCCTCCCTGTGGTCGTGTGGGTTTTCTCCGGGTGCTCCAGTTTCCACCCACATACCAAAGACATGCTGTAGGTGGATTGGACACTCTAAATTGGCCCTAGATGTGAGTGTGTGCATGTGTGTGCCTTTTCTGGAAGGTTGGGCGCCGGGCTGGCAACTCAACATTGTATAATTCCACTGCCAATCATGAGCGTACAGGTGATCCATTGTGGTGACCCCTAACTGGGAAAAGCCGAAAGAAAAAGAAGTAATTATATCTTCTAACTCTTCCGTCCTTACTTGTATAAAATCCCTGTGGCTGGAAAAGGTTGTGGTTGTATTTATCAGGCTGTGGATGGTAATTTTTTTACTGAAACTAAGCAGAAATTCCTTAAGATTCCAAGAGCAGGATAAGTTATTTCCTACACTTATTTCATTGAACTGCTCTTCTGAAATGCTTATAATTGTGCTATACAGTTAATCTACTACATTTTGCACTGTTATAAGGCTTTTTACTGTTTCACTGTATTTATGTACTGTTTTATACTGTTTTAACTGTATTTTTTATTGCTAGATACTGTTCCATTACTCTAATTGCAAGTTTACTTTATTACTTAACTGTAAACTGCTTTTTCATACTGAGAGTTGTATTTTCTGTTTGCGAGTGCTCTATCCGAGCTTTTCTGAGCATTTTTAATTTTTTGAGGTTTCTGTATTCTAGTCTAGTCTGCTTGCAGTTAAAAGCATTCTCTAGAGTTTTCTTGCTCCTTGATCTGTTTAAAACTTTCATTTAGTAGCTACAGCTAGCAGAAGTAATAGTGTGCATTACAATAATTGCATTTTTACGTAATTACTAAATTGTAAACTGCTTTTGAATTCTGAGACTTATATTTTCTCTTTGTGAGGGTTATTTCTATGCATTTAAAGTGAGGTTTCTGTGTTCTGCTCAGGTGGCATAATCTTGATAGAGGTCTGCTGTTGTATAGGCATGGTAGTTTTGTTAGAGTTTCCTCTGTTTCTTGCAGTTATTTTCTGCTGATAGTCTGCCTTCGTTATTATTGAGAGTAACAGGGTCTCCTGACCTTCTGTAGTACGAGTGATTGTGTAATAGCAGGGGCTAATAGGACTGAGTAGTAATTTGATCTTCTAACTATTCCATCCTTACTGGTATATAAACCCTGTGTCCAGAAAAGGTTGTGCTTATATTTATTAGTCTGTGGATGGTAATTCATTACTGAAACTAAGCAGAAATTCCTTAAGATTTCAAGAACAGGATAAGTTATTTCCTACACTTATTTCATTGAACTGCACTTCTGAAATGCTTATAATTGTGCTATACAGTTAACCTACTACATTTTGCACTGTTATAAAACTTTTTTACTTTTTTGCTGCATTTATGTACTGTTTTATACTGTTTTAGCTGCATTTTTCATTGTTAGATACTGTTTCATTACTCTAATTGCATGTTTACTGCTATTTGCTTTTTCATGCTGAGATTTGCATATTCTATTTGTGAATGCTTTCTCTGAGCTTTTCTGTGAATTTTTGATTTTTTGAGGTTTCTGTTTGCAGATAAAGGCATTCTCTAGAGTCTGGTTGCTCCTTGATCTGTTTAAAACTTTCATTTAGTGGCTACAGCTAGGAGCTGTAATAGTGTGCATTACTATAATTGCATTTTTATTTAATAACTAAATTGTAAACTGCTTTTTCATACTGAGACTTGTATTTTCTCTTTGTGAGTGTTCTTTCGATGCATTTAAAGCGAGATTTCAGTGTTCTGCTCAGGTGGCATAATCCTGATAGAGGCCTGCTGTTGTCCAGGCCTGGTAGTTTTTTTTTTAGTTTCCTGTGTTTCTTGTAGCCATTTTCTGCTGAAAGTCTGTCTTCATTATTATTGAGAGTAACAGGGTATCCTGACCTTCTGTAGTACGAGTGATTGGATAATAGCAGGGGCTAATAGGACTGAGTAATATTTTGATTCTCTAACTCTTCCATCCTTACTGGTATATAAACCCTGTATCTGGAAAAGGTTGTGCTTGTATTTATCAGGCAGTGGATGGTAATTCATTACTGAAACTAAGCACAAAATCCTTTAGATTCCAAGAGCAGAATAAGTTATTTCTTATACTTATTTCATTGAACTGCACTTCTGAAATGCTTATAATTATTCTATACTGTTAATCTAATACATTTTGCACTGTTATAAATCTTTGTTTACTGTTTCTCTGCATTCATGTACTGTTTTATACTTTTTGAGCTGTATTTTGCATTACTACATACTGTTTCATTACACTAATTTCATGTTTACTGAATTACTTAACTGTAAACTGCTTTTTCATACTGAGAGTTGTATTTTCCATTTGTGAGTGCTCTATCTTTGCTTTTCTGTGCATTTTTAATTTTTTTTTGAGGTTTTTGTGTTCTAGTCTAGACTATTTGCAGTTAAAAGCATTCCATAGAGTCTGCTCGCTCCTTGATCTGTTTAAAACTTTCATTAAGTGGCTACAGCTAGGAGCTATAATAGTCTGCATTACTATAATTGTATTTTTATTTAATTACTAAATTGAAAACTGCTTTTCCATTCTGAGACTTGCATTTTCTCTTTGTGAGTGTTTTTTCTATGCATTTAAAGTGAAGTTTCTGTGTTCTGCTTAGGTGGCATAATCTTGATAAAGGCCTGCTGTTGTCCAGTCCTGAAATTTTGTTTGGGTTTCCTGTGTTTCTTGCAGCCATTTTCAGCTTATAGTCTGTACTTATTATTATTGAGAGAAAACGGGTATCCTGACCTTCTGTAGTATGAGTGATTGGGTAATATCAGGGGCTAATTGGTCTGAGTGGTAATTTGATCTTCTAACTCTTCTGTTCTTAATGGTTTATAAACTCTGTGTCTGGAAAAGGTTGTCCTTGTATTTATCAAGCTGTGCATGGTAATTCATTACTGAAACTAAGCAGAAATTCCTTAAGATTCCAAGAGCAGGATAAGTTGTTTCTTACACTAATTTCATTGAACTGCACTTCTGAAATGCTTATAATTGTGCTATGCAGTTAATCCACTACATTTTGCACTGTTATAAAGCTTTTTTTACTGTTTCACTGCATTTATGTACTGTTTTAAACTGTTTTAACTATATTCTTCATTGCTCGATAGTGTTTCATTACTCTAGTTGCATGTTTACTGAATTACTTAACTGTAAACTGCTATTTCATACTGTGAGTTGTATTTTCTGTTTGTGAATGCTCTATCTGAGATTTACTGTGCATTTTTGGTTTGTTGAGGTTTCTTGCACTTAAAACTCTGCAAACAACAGTCCATTATGTTTCTCGCAAGAGACACTGCAACACTGCAGTAAGCTAATAGAAGTGAAAACTGAAAAGGCTTCACTGAGACAAAAAATGTTAGGGGCTGCTATTGCTGTTATAAGGCGACATATGCAACATGCTGAGGGTGGTGATAATGCAAATGCTGCTGGACAACCCACAGTGAGGAGACGGAGAAGAGTGTACAGTCCCAGGGTTACCTACCAGGGGCTACATGAGCTGGAGATAGTGGAGCACTATAGAGTGGACAGAGACCTCTTGCAGCAAATTGTTGAGCTGTGCAGGCCACACCTCACACACAGAACCAACAGAGGGGAACCCATTCCAGTGGAAACTAAGGTATGTGTTGGCCTAAGAATATTAGCAACAGGTACCTTCCAGAGACCAACTGGTGATATGATGGGGATATCACAGGCATCAGCATCCAGGGTACTGCACCAGTTCCTGGATGCCATTTCAGCACATGTCGGTGATCATGTATATTTCCCCAATTCCTGTGAGGTATTCGCCAGCAATATGCGTCTCTTCCAGCAAATAGTGGAATACCCTGAGGTAGTGGGTGTAATAGACTGCACGCACATACCCATCAAAGCACCAGCCTTTGAACGGGGCAGGGTCTACTTCAACCGCAAGGGCTTCCCCTCCATCAACTGCCAGGTCATGTGTGATGCCCAGGGCATAATACTGAATGTGTGTGCTGGCTGCCCCGGAAGCTACCATGATTCCCATATCTGGCATCTGACACAGCTGTAACAGACATTTGTCAATGGGGACATCCCACATGGTCACCTAGTGGGGGATGCTGGCTATGCACTGGAGCTGTGGCTGATGACACCCATCAGAAACGCACACACACCTGAACAGGAACGCCATAATGAGGCACACGCACAAACACGAAATGTAATCGAGCGTGTGTTTGGGCTGTTCAATCACAGTTCCGGTGCCTGGACACATCTGGTGGAGCCTTGCAGTACTCACCAACTACATGTACCCAAATTGTCATGGTATGTGCTATGCTACATAATATGATCCTGCGAAAACAGCTGCAGCAGGACCAGCATAGGCCTGGGCCAAACAGCCCCCCACCACTGCCAAGGCCATCACAGGCAGAGCGTGACTCAGAGGAGGAACAACCTGAGCCTGCCCCAGTAGCCAGAAGGAGGCATGCCCAGTATGCTTTGGCCTTGGCAAAGAGGCAACGCATAGCACATACACTGGCTCAGTAGGAACTCTGGAAATGATACCTCTCTCTGACCCGCACATATAGTAAAAGGGATGCCTATGGTGACACTACCTGCTTTCAAACATGTATAGGGAGTGTAGTATGTGCATCCAACATAGGCAGCCCTGCATCAACACCTGAGGCATGATTGCCATGTGTTAAGCAATATAACGCAGTGCTAAACAGCATTTACCATCATGAAGTCAATGTAAACAAAATCGCACACACCAACTACTACAAATGTGGTCAATGTAGAGTAATATTGGCCAATGTCCAGCAATGATGGTTAATATTGAGCAATGTTGGACAAGCTGGGTCTAGGTAGGGCATAGCTGAACAAAAGCCAACATGCTCATATTTGCTCTACTGGCCCCTAAGCAGTCTGGTCTGCTCAGTATGAAAATATAAGTGGCAATGGGCCTCAAACCCAGGACACTGTGCACTGTAGTCATTGTACTGAACCACTAAACCATGACAGTAGTGCAGTGGTTAGCCTGTATGAAGAAATGTTGATAAGTCTATGCAAATTATTTCACAGAAACCCTGCAGGCACAGCATAATCCCTGTCGAGTTATGACACAAAGGTGAGTCCTGCAGTAAGAATAGAACCTGACTTTCAACACACACAGTACAAATGTTAATAATGGACATGTAGACATACATCAACAAATGTAGTGGACCTCAGACAGCAACATACTGAAAGGTCACACTGGGCATGCTCACACACTTGAATACATGAGACAAATGTAAGGCAACAGAACACTGACAGTCTGAACTGGGCATGCTCACACACTTAGGCCATGTTGGAGTACAGCATTGGGCCACACATAGCAGACAGTTGCATGTGTTAACCCAGGAACCTCTCACTACACAGCAATCTGCCCTGTGCACACACTTATATGACAACAGACACGTATATAATATAGTGGAACCCTGCCATAAGCAAATATGTTCTGCAGATACCTAAACAGTTCATATAAAGTGTGAAAGCAAAGATGATAAAAACCTGCAAACAGTATCAGCAATAAACATTGTGCATCATGAAAATTATCATGGGTTCAGAGGTTGATACTTGGCTATCTGCCCTAGGGCATGTACAAGCATAGCCAGAGTATGTTTGGCTACTGCAACCCAGTCAAATCAGAGCACTGTGCCTGTGAATAGTAGGTCACACAAGATAGCCCATTTACGTTCAGTGTATTGTGCCTCTGTCTAGCAGGGACCCAGAAGATATCCCATGGGTAAACATGTGATCACCTATCCACTTGTCAAGATGTCACCTGTATTTGGTCAGTGGGTGGCTCTGCCTATGCAAAACTGGGACTGCACTCTGGAGTGAGTGGAGGCTTTCTGATAATAATCTGTCCCCCCAGCATGTCCTTTTAACATCAGTGCTGAGGTATATGTCCCTGGAATGTGTAGCAGCAATGGAGTTGGATATCCTGAGGTGGAACATGTCCAGTAAGGCTGGGTCAGATATTGCCTTCAACTACAGGCACACAGCACATCTGTGTAGATGGTAAGTGACTGAGTAGAGCTGGAGTTACTGTATCGGAACTGTGCAGGGCATCTGTGTGAGTCCCAACATCTGCTCGAAGAGTAACATTTGTGGCCATTACAGTTGCTGCAGGTGTCAGGTAAGGTACATCCCAAAGGTGGCATAGTAACCAAGCTTGGTCGTGAAGAGTATAGGGGCACAATGACCACACGTGATCAACATGTGAAACCATGTGGGATATGGTGGGCTATGTAGACGTACTGTCTAACCACTATGGCAATAGGATTGTCAAAGGCGAGAGTACGAACAGGTCGTGTCCCCAAACCCGTAACAACTATTACTGTATGTAATGGATTACAACCTATGTGGTAATGTGTGGGCATCTTGTCATCCTCAAAGGGGATGACTATGCAACTAATGGCATGTAGCTGTGGGCCATGGCGCAGGCACCAGTCAGCCTATCTCTGTGAGACCCTGTATGAGTATGCATGTGCCAGCAGGAGAGCTGATTATGGCACCCAGTTTGCAGTCATCTGCGAACATGGGCAGCCATATCCCTCCTGTGATAGCCTGTACATCACACAAATATATACTGAACAAGGGAGGTCCCAGGACTGAGCCTTGTGGGATGCCATGTGTAACTGGTGTATAGTCAGACATGGCACCTGCAACACTGAGCATGTGGGTGCTATCCCTGCTCCAGGTAGCAATCCATCATGTCAGATATGTGTCGATATTGATGCTGGTGAGCCTATGCATAATGGCCAAGTGGGGTATTGTGTTGAAGGGTTGTGCAAGGTCCAGGCAGGCTGTGTGTGGACAACTGTCCCAACACCAATGGACCTGGTAACTGCTGAAAGAATATGAACAGGTCCAACAGGCAAGATCTGTCCACAACAATGCTGTAAAGTGTAGGACCCAGTGTCTGTAGGTTTCCCATGTCTATGTGCATGAGTCCCATTACAATACACTCCATAGCTTTGCAGAACAGGGTAGTTAGCGTTTTAGGCCAATATTGTCTGTGGTCTGTTGTGGCAGTATTCAGTGGAGTGGGACCACTATTGCTGTATGCCATTCCGTGGATACATATCCTGCAGTAACTCTTATATCGAACAGTGACATAATGTGAGTGTTACGTCTGTCATGAAGGCTGTGTACGACACAGGCCGGGACACCGTCTGGTCCCATTGATGCTGTGTTGTCCACTGTGGGGAGGGCAGCACTCACCTGTTTACTCATGATGTCTGGGAGGTTACACTCTGTTGGTATGGACAGTACCACCTTAGGGGGGATGGGGGGACACATCTGCACTGAACCTGTTTGCCAGGATGATGGCAATGTCAGTGTGTTCAAAGTATGTTTAGTCAGCATGCAGTAACACACAGCATATCAGTGAGTGTCCAGCCAGGTACCTGAATCAACTGAAGAAGGCCTTGTGAGTGTCCGACGTGTCTGGTGCAATTATCCGTTAGAAGCGTGCCTGACATAAATACCCGAGTGATTGTAGCAGTCCGCTAGTACAGATCACAGATGCCTTCCCTGTCTGGGATTGTACTCTATCATGTAGTAGCTTCCTCCATTTGTTGTAAAGTGTATTAATGGCTGGGGTCTACCAGACAGGTCCACTGACATTGGAGGAGTGAGTCCAGTTGTTATTTTGGATGTAATGATCCATGCAAACCACTAGGTGTCCATAGAATGTGTATGTAAAGGATTCAGCAGTCTGAGTCATACTTACCACTGACCCAGAGTCTCTGAAGGATACCACCGTGGTTTGGAGGAGTGTGACGTTTGCTTTTGGGAAGTTCACCAAGATTACCCAGGATGGGTGTGGGGACAGGATATGGATGTCCAGTGAGATAGAGTATGTTCTGCCCTTACCAATGAGGGGTATATTGCAGGTGTGGAACATAGAGTCCCCATGTCGGTGATGATCGTGTCCAATATGTTGTTCCCTCTTGTGGGTGTGGTGACCAGTTGTGCCATAGCATATGAGTTTACAAATAGTATCAACTGTTGGGCGAGGGTGTTGGGGCCTGAGTACTATCCACAGTCAATGTGTGGGTATTTGACGTCACCCAATATAATGGTATTTGGGGAGATCTTCATATGGTCCAATGTTCCCAGGAAAGCTGAGTGAGGTTGCTGAGTTGGGGAGTGTGGTCTGTAGCAGGCAACAAACCAAAAGGCAGATTTGCACAATGTTAGGTGCATATGTATGGTCCGTGATGCATTGTGCAGTGCTACCAACCCGGAGGTATGTGTATCTGTGATGTATATGGATACTCCCCCTATTTGTGTTAGCCATTTTGAGTTATGTGGTCAGAAAGCATGGTACGAAATACAACCTGGTAGTGCTGTTGTGCATGTGGGAACCTCAACCATGTGTCTGTTAGCTCACAGATATTGCTATCCTCCATACTGAGGAGATTCCTGAGTGGGCGCAATTTGAGGGTAATACATCTGGTGTTGAGCAGCATTACCCTCAGTGTCGTGTACTCTGTAATGTTTATGGAGGTGGTTCTGTTCTTTGAGCCCTGCTTAAATAGGGTAGTATGGTGGCAGCAAGTGCCCTAGCCAGTATTCAAAAGTCCAAGGGTGACAGGTGCAAGCTGTCCATAGGGAAGCTACATGGCATGTCGAGCATGTCACCCCAGGGTGACAGACACTGTATCCCCTTTGAATAGCACCAATATTTTAGCCAACTGTTAAATGTGATCAGTTTGTTGGTATACTGTGACATCATACTTGGTGAGTGTAAGATGCTATACAAGGTCAGGGTAATACTGGGCTGGTCTACATGATCACACAGTTCCTCTATGTTTCGTGTCATGTGATCCAGGGAGAAACGTCTGAGGTTGTACGCACCAGCATGGACAATGATGGAGCCAGTCCTGGACTTGCTTTGGAGTGACCTGAGTGCATGTGTTATGTGGTGGATCCTGGCACCTGCGAGACAGCTCAAAGTGACTATTCCCCTGTCTGGCCTGGTGAGTGGGACGATAGTGTGTTTGACATTAAGTGTCACCTATAACAAGTGTATCAGGTGTGTTGTTTAGCCCAAAGGGCAGTGACTGTGTGGCACACTGACATTGTGAACTGTGTGACATGTGGGCATTGTAGTGGGGTAGCAGTTGTATGTGTGTCTGCTTTGGAGGTCTCTGCTGCTTAGGCAGAGGGTATGTAGAGCCTCCGAATATGTGTATGTGTGATAATGTGGTTTGTTTGCTGTCACTATCGGTGTATTTGAGACAGATATGTGGTGTGTGTGGTCACCCTCACCACCTGATAGACTATGCCAGTCATGGGTCGAGAGAGCTCAGCGTCCTGTATGTCAATATTGTTATAACTCCCACATATATGTGAGTGTGATGTGAGGAGGAGAGGGTTGTCTGTGTACATGAGGCAGATGTGACATTGTGTCATAACCACTATATTCACTAGCTGGACTGGAGAGTACACATGAAACCAACCCCTGGACATGCCAGTGTATTATGATGACATACTCTGTAGCCTGATCACAAAGGATCAATAGGGTGTTAAGTGTGTAAAAGAGTATAACTGGGATTAGTGCTCAGGTTTGTCAGTGTTTTGTAAAGAGTAGCTGTGAAGGAGTCCAGACTGAGAATCATGACATGTCCTTCAGCTATGTAATAAATAGTAATGTACACGCATATATGTGCTGAGTCAGGGACAACTGTACCTTACTGACATTGCCGACATCCTGTCAGACAGGCCCATGTATACATACCCACCCCCCACTGATGATAGTCTCTGACATCATACCAGGAGATATCACGTGTAGAATGTCTGAACAGCTCCCCCCAAAGCCAAAAGCATGGCAGCAATTGGATTACAATGTTTCCCAATATGTGTCATGCATGCACTACAGAACAAACAGACCCTGCACCTGAACAGTCTGTTGAGCCTCACCCACTCCACAGGACCTGGAACCGTTGAATGTGTTACAGCAACATATAGCACTCCCCACATGTGTGGGTGCACAACACACCATGGGAAGTATAGTCCAGTAAGCCTATAAAGTCTGATCTGCAAGGCCATGGAGTGCTTCATGGCAGAAGTCATAAACAGAGCTTTTGGAAACTGACAAACACACAACCCTACCAACTGTGGTATGTTCATGTGCAGATCATGGTTCCCAAGCATGCTACACCATCTGCAAGGCAGCCATCCAGGACATACATCATGGAACAGAGCTACACATGTCCCACATAGACTTTGAACAGCTCTTCATCAACATCACAGACACATGTCGTATCCACAAAACCAACAATCTGTGCATAGATATGTGTTGACATATGAAGGGATGACAATGTGTCCACAGATAGGTCATACAAGGTGAGACTCACAGGGTCCTGTACAAGCTGCTAATACCTGCCAACCTACATGGATCATTCCTGGGATTGCATAAAAATGTGTGCACACATTACCATGTCCAGTCTGATGATGTCATCATCCTACAAATATACCAGGAGAACAAAAATCACCCAGTAAAGCATATAGTGTGCCGTGTTAATGCGTATCTCTCTGTTATCATAACATAGGGGTTTGAGTCCTGGGAGGGTGTATGTGTGTGATTTCTTTTGAGAGGAATATCCTTTTTGGAGACTGGGAAAACACATTAAAAGAGGTACATCCCTCTTCAGAAAGTCTGATGATGTCAGCATCCTACAAATATTCAAGGAGAACAGAAACCACCCAATAATGCATATAGCACACTGTGTTAATGCATATCTGTCTAGTATCATAGTTAGGTATGGGTTGGAGTCCTGCGAACACCAAGTGTGTGTGTATGTGTTTAATTCCTTTGAAAGGAGTAGCCTTTTTGGAGACTGGGAAAACACATTAAGAGAGGTACATCCCTCTTTGGAAAGTTTGATGATGTCAGCATCCTACAAATGTTCAAGGAGAACAGAAACCACCCAGTATTGCATATAGTGCGCCGTGTTAATGTATATCTCTCTGATATCATAATATAGTTAGGTAGGGGTTTGAGTCCTGCAAACGCTGAGTGTGTGTGTGTGTGTGTGTGTGTGTGTGTGTGTGTGTGTGTGTGTGTGTGTGTGTGTCACAGGTGGTCAATGCAGTGTGGGTTTTGTTTTTACAATGGTATGACATATATTTCAAACAGTATGTGCATTGCACACATCGGGTATCTGCGTGTCAAATAAATTTGTGCACATGTGACCTCAATCAGTACATAGGTGTGAAGCCTGCATACTACATGAATACATTTGTAACCTTCGAAAGATTGTACTGCTGCTTCTCAGATCATAGGTCACATATATATGTACGCGTCAAGCCCGGCCAATGTAGTGATCCGTGGCCAAGGATATCCCTGCCACACACACCCATGACACGTACTATAGAGTACTGTGAGTGAGGGTAATTGCCGGGTATATGTCAGACATGTTCATACACAACAACGACTGGCAATAATGGACAGTCATTATAGGTGTGCACCAGCCCTGTGGATATGCATGCAGGCCCCTAATGTGTTATGTGAAACACCGAGGGACCCCACAATACCTATGGATATGTGGATACCAAGGGACAGATGACAGAACATGTGGCTGTCTGTACACATTGGTACCCAACATACATGTTCAGGGCTACCACCTATGTGGTACTGTCGGGATAGTATGTATAGTAAATGTGGATGACTATGCCATAGATGGCGTACTGCTATACAGCATGTACTGGACAACAGGTATCTGTCTGTATGATACCCTTGTGTAGGATATGCGTCCCATCCAAGGAATTCAGTGTAGGCCAATGCATGCATTTCCAGATGTGGATGAACATATCCCTAGTGTGTTTGCATGTACCTAAGAGGGCTATATGCGTGGTCCCAGGAACGTGTGGCAGTCAATACCACTGGTTACTGTTATAGAATAGTACTGGAAGGATCCAGCTGTTACTGAGTTCCCTACAACTGTGAGCCATTTGTCAGGACATCATCTAATGATTGGTTATAGTCATGCTGTTGAGGTGGTGTATACTACCAGACTGCAGATCATTGACAGATATCAATGGTATCACCCACAGCATAGTTCCAACCCATGTCATACACACATGTACCCATGTTAGTACATATCTGTAGTAGAATGCATACTGGCCATCGAAAAATACCATGAGATGTTAACAATGTGTAGAACAGGGTATGTCGCACATCCCACGTGTCCACTATGCACGTACATGCAGACAGTGCGCACACACCATGTTCACAGATGTACACCCGCTAATTTGCAATGCACAGATCACACACGTACTGTCCATTCACTAACACATGCTGGCAACACTGTACACTTCAGCCAAGTGGCACATGGGTGGAGAATGCATACTCAGACCTAACACTGGTGTAAACAATGCTACAATGACTATAAGAGCTGTGATGCATAATGTCTGCTCAGATATACCTACAAGGATATCAGTACACTTTCCTGTTGGCAACTTGCTACTATTGCTACACTGCTATAATGTCACCCTGTGCATCAGAACCATGTTAGCCTATTCCTGCATCAATGTGACAGATGACAGGAGGTGGCACAGGTGTCATCATATGCACAGAGTGTGTTGTAGGTTTGCCAGAGTCCGACATTGACCCATCCAATCGGCATGTCTGTGTGTGTGTGTGTGTGTGTGTGTGTGTGTGTGTGTGTGTGTGTGTGTGTGTGTGTGTGTGTGTGTGTGAGGGACAACAGTACTGCATGGGCTAATGTTGATGTAATGTGTGTGTTTACGTGTGAGCCCTAGTTGTATGGTAAATGTGTATGTGTCTGCATGCACACAACTTCACCATGTGGCTGCCATATACGGGCAGTTGTGGGACAGCCACAGACTGTACCTGCTAGGCCGTACAGATCACTGTCTCTGGCCATGGACACAGTACCTGTGCCTAGCAGGGGTGCTACAGGCAGTATCGGGTACCAACCCCGACTGGGTGCTATCATCAGAGGCAGAGGTATGATGACTGGACCCATGTCCCTGTTCGGACTGGCCAGCACCATGTGCACATGATCTAGTAGGACGGCCAATGGACAGGCCAGCCCCAGCATTGCTGGGGCTGGTACTGCCACTATGGGAGCAGCTGTGATCCATGGTCCATCCGCAATGACTGCCAGCTGATGCTATTGCTAGCATGCGTCCGCGTCAGCTTTTCATCTGTCCCGCATGGTCCTGGCTCAGGTCAGGTGTACCGTTCCATACGTGCCTGTGCCTGCATTACAGCCCAGAACATGCTGGAGGTTGTAATACCTCCGGGGGCACATCTGCCAGGGGCAATATGACCAGTGGTGCTCCCCTGAGAACCCCTGGACATCCACCTATGTGGTACCATTCCAGTAATCTGGCTATGGCTGCTTTGAGGTAATGCATGTGCCATAGGTACCATGCTCTCCTGGTCAATGCCAACTGTATGCTGTCCCTCAGCTACGACCATTGGTGACGAGGGATGTAGTGGCAGTATGAGTTTGCGCATAGATGGGGGTGACCGCTGTGTACTGTCGATTGGTGGACCAACAACAGACCCTGTCAGACCTTCCTGTGCCACAATACATGTCTCATCATCTCCACTATTAGTGGTAGTGACATCAGGTTCCCTGCTGCATTCAGCCACCCCTAACTCAGCACCTGTAGAAGGAAGACAGGAAACACACTTTACAATCTGTACATGATGTTAGCACACATGCACACATGCACACATGAACACATGAACACATGCACACATGCACACATGCACACATGCACACATGCGCACATGTACACATGCACACATGAACACATGCACACATGCACACGTACACATGCACACATGCATACGCACACATACACACATGCACAGAAATGCACTGCTCACCACAGCACATACACACACACACGCACACACACACTAGCAATCCAACACATACACAATAGTGGGTGATGGTGGGTGACAGTATCACAAGGCAAACAGTCACCACACACATGTCAGCATGCAGACCATGTGTTGTTCAACACCATGCAGTGCAAGTGTAGACAGCCCTATCTAATGACATTATACATGGCTTTGATGCATGTGTGTAGTTGTTCAGTGATTGGCTACACCCTGGAGCACAATGTGTACATGGACACAACATTGCTGTGCAAGTATTATCTGCTCTGCAATGTCATGTGCACCATCACTCAATGGTATACATACCATGGCTGCATGTGTTATCTGTGTGACACATAGATTGCCATGTCTGATGACAGTGTCTGTGTCCATAGCACATAATAGTGGGCACAGGTGTAGCAAATGCATGCAATGTACAGACACGGGATGAGTGGTGCATGTAGACATGAAGGAATCCCAATGCACGACATGGACATTGTACAGTGGTTATGGTGAGTGTGGGACATATTGCAGATATGTCGGTGCCAGCAATAACATGGCATGCTACATGACTGAAACATTAAACACCATACATTCCCAAGGTGTGTCATGTGACCTATACACCCAATAGCATTCCAGGACATATACGTGACTCTTTGTACAGATGGCAACTGCTGTGCAAAATGTATATACTAGCATATGTAAGCACACACACAACATGCTATGCATAGTGTGTATAGGTGCATATGTTTGCACACACAGAACAATGAGGTGCACAGCAAAGACTGCTATGTGTAGTACTGTGGTCACTGTAACCAGATGGGGTGTAGTACCATGTGCCATCATCATCATCATCATGCATCTTGTGGTCACTCACCACTACTACTGTGTGACAGACCACCGCCTAGCATGCTGTACCTGAACTGCTGTGCCGTGGATACGTTCACTATTACACAGCCACTTTGTACATGGGTGTATGAGGTGCCCAATAGGGAGCATTGCCTAACATGACTGTGTTATGTGTTGAAGAGTGTTGCACAGCCCCATGATAGGCCTCTACCCCTGAGGTACATCATGTGTGTGTGAATGACATGTGGGATACTGAAGTGTGGCCTTACAGTGGGTGTGTGGTTACGCCATATGTAGCATGACTTTGTGTACTGCATGTGATAAATGTGTTATGTTGTTTACAGGTGTTGCAACTATGCCTATCCAATGTGCAGTACGGGGTTGCCACAACTGTGTGTCATGCTCTGTGTATTGCATGTCATTGAGGCAGCTACTGAAATTACTGAGCTGTGCATCATCTCACAGCAAACATGCACGGCATGCATTATGGGTAGGCGTGTTACATGTACATGGCCTACACCTCACCTATGACATGCATATTTCATTACCAACATTGCAAGTATAACACACTCACCAGCATGGATCGGCTGCCCTGCCGTCACACCAGAGGGACCTACAAGAATATGAGAGGGTTCTTCAGTGGCCACAACTGTGGCATTGCCACAGTGGGTATGCTAAACTGCAGTACAACAACAGTCAACAGTCACAGGTGTAGGGATATTATTCAAACTATCAGTATTAAACAACACTAGGCAGCGGAACTGCTAAACACACAGTACACATCTCACGTAGACATAATCTAACAATACAGTTAACTGTAGTCTACAGATAGGGCATGTTACCTGCTTGCTCCAGGTGGATGTGCTGGGTGGCTCTGGCCTCCATTACAACACATGTCAGAGGTTGATGTAGCTGCTGTCTAGGAGCCACCACGCTTATTAGCAGCTCCTCCACTCTGGTGAGGGGGGATGAATGGCCACCCCACCACCTGTGGCAAACTGCTGTCTTTGGATATCAGACGCACCCCGCCGGACTTGTCTAATTAAATCACTACAGTGATGGTGTACCTGCTCATATGTCTGGTTATGCATGCCTATGTCATTTACCCGACAAACAAGTTCCTGCCACAGTGCAGTCCACTCCTGCTGGTGCTGGCTGCTTCTGGAGAACAGCATTGTGTACCACTGCAATAGGCTTTCAAGTATCACCTCTTCCTCATCTGCTGTGTACGCTGGGTTGCGTTGGTGGGCCATCTGGCTGAAAAAGATATGAACAATATGTGTGAGAGTGTCCTGTGGCACACTTTACACCTTTATCCACAGATATCACTTTACTGACATATATACCATCCTATTGTCTGTCAGAGGTTACACACATTCAATACCACTTATTGGTTCTCAGGCCACAACTAACTAACACTGCCTGGCAGACTCTATATATCACACCACTATACAACAGTACCCAACACACTGTTTGTGACACATTGCATAACCTCAAGACAGGGGTGTATATCACACCAATGCACTAACAGAGATGTCTTCCATTGCAATGGATGTAAAGTACAGGTACAGTAGTACCAATCAACCACCCTAGTCATTGATGCCATAGCCCTGCCTAACAGATGTATACAGTTGTTACTATAGGTGGCATACTGCTGTAACAGACTATATATGTTGCTGGATACACACGTTTACCCTATAACACACATATGATTGCAGCCATTGTACAGGCATAATCACACACACATCAGGCAAACATACAATGCACCACTGTATGCCAACACAGATGAGCATTACCTGTGTACCATACGGTACTGTGTGCCACTACTTACACACCCTTATGCCTGCATTCTGTCCTCTGTGCAGACTACAGGAAACACACATGACAGTGTTTACAAGCAATGTGAACACACACCATACTGTGCTGTTTAGGCCTACAGCTTCAGGTAGTACTACAGTTCATATTGGTGATGGATTCACCAGCAGTACCACTCACTAAGCATACATGTATTGCTTTAGCCTACAATGAGACATCACATTCGTCAACAGAGAACGACGTCACATCATATGCCGTACTACTATGTCTGCCTAACAGTACATTACACATCAGTTGCTGTCCTCACCGCTAGGATAGGCACTACCATGTCAGATACAACATCACACTAAGCTGTCACACCTTTACAGACCTTGCACACATTCAGCGTTACACTTATTCAACCTCACATAGCAGCTGTTGCATTAAGTACATGTGTGAGTGCATAGTGTCATAGGTAGGTAATATGCTATTGGCCCTAGGGCCTATGGCAGCCTAGCCATATGCTACCCTGGCCTTTGACTCACATGTACTTTGATTTCACTTGCCCCTGCCAACCTGAACCACAGAGGTGTTTCCTGGGGTGTATTACCAATCATCATCATCATCTTTCGCTTTTCCCACAAGGGGTCGCCACAGCATATCATCTCTTTCCATTTCTTCCTATCCTCTGCATCTTGCTCTGTCACACCAACCGCCTGCATGTCCTCTCTCACCACGTCCATAAACCTTATCTTAGGCCTTCCTCTTTTCCTCTTACCTGGCAGCTCCATCCTTAGCATCTTTTTCCCAATATACCCATCATCCCTCCTCAGCATATGTCCAAACCAACGCAATCTCGTCTCTCTTGCTTTGTCTCCAAACTGTCCGACATGACCTGACCCTCTAATATACTGATTCCTAATCCTATCCATCCTAGTCACACTGAGTGCAAATCTTAACATATTTAACTCTGCCACATCCAGCTCTGACTCCTGCCTTTTTGTCAATGCCACTGTCTCCAACCCATATAACATAGCTGGTCTCACTACCCTTTTGTAGACCTTCCCTTTCACTCTTACTGGTAACAGTCTTTCACAAATCACTCCTGACACTCTTCTCCACCCATTCCACCCTGCCTGTACTCTCTTCTTCACCTCTCTTCCACATTCATCATTACTCTGAACTGTTGATCCCAACTACTTAAACTTGTCCACCTTTACCAACTCTACTCCCTGCATCCTCACCATTCCTCTACCCTCCCTCTCATTTACACACATATATTCTGTTTTAGCCCTGCTGACCTTCATTCCTCTGCTCTCTAGAGCATATCTCCACCTCTCCAGGGTCTCCTCAACCTGATTCCTACTCTCACTACAGATCAGAATGTCATCTGCAAACATCATAGTGCACGGGGCCTCCTGTCTGATCTCATCTGTCAACCTGTCCATCACCACTGCAAATAAGAAAGGACTCAGAGCTGATCCTTGATGTAATCCCACCTCCACCTTAAACGGATCTGTCACTCCCACTGCAGTCCTCACCACTGTCACACTACCCTCGTACATATCCTGTACCACTCTTACATACCTCTCTGCCACTCCCAACTCATACAATACCACAACTCTTCTCTAGGCACCCTGTCATATGGGGTGTATTACCAATCTCCCACACAATCATCAGGGGTATTTATAACAACTGCTAAGGAGTAGCCTTGTTTGCTATTGCTATGTGGTCCATTCCGGTGTATGGCATATCTCTGAGATGGGAACCTATCCCTCCAGCATGTGCTGTTTAGTGAGCTGACAAGGTTTAGGGCCCTAGACCGTGTATCCTGGAGGGATTGTGATATGTTGCCATGGTGGTTGTCACCCAGCTATGGGTGTGACATACCTCTGTATGTCTGGCAGAGGTCATCTCTGTGTGGCCAGTATGCAATACAGTGTAGTTGTGGTTTTGTGAGTCAGTCTGCATAGGGCATCTGTTTGTGACCAGTATTACCCTTTGGGAGGTCTGTCTGTGGCCTGTTCACCTGGTGTAGTTGTCATGTGAAGTACATACCATACAGGGCATTGTGATGAGTAGAGGGGAACTCTACCCTATACTTCCATAGATGACACACCTGTTGTCATGACACATACCACACAGACAGATTACAGGTGTAGTGTGGCACTGTCTTCATCAAAACGGAGGCTACTGTCCACCTGTGTACCATGTTCCCTTATCACACCTTCACTATTAGGTAGATCTCTACCTATGTGGTAGTTAATGGGTACACTGTTTTGGGAAGGTGGAATGGCACTGCAGTATCAACACTTGTCTACAGTCCATGCCTTGGTCACCACACACCTGTTGTGGTACATATGACCCCGTGTCTCTCTGTCTCGCTCTCACTCTATATGTATGTATGCACATATATATATATATATATATATATATATATATATATATATATATATATATATATATATATATTATATATATGCATATCTATCCATTGCATGTACACATGGATGTACATATAGGCACATGTACAGTCCACATTTCATGGTGAGGATATCACTTATGCGACAGTTGTGTCATGTACAGGTATATGATTAAATTGCACAGTGTTGTGCAGAATACATGTGGGTGTCCTCAGCCCTTGTAGCATTATCAGGCCTCACTGGCTGTAACACAGCAGATCTGACAAATCTGTCCAACAGCATTTAACCACCACATGACATATATCAACACTACCATAGCTGGCCTTAGGCATAGGCCAACTGGGCGGCCGCCTAGGGCACCGCTCTAGCAGGGGTGCTTTTCCACTATTTATGTGGTGTAGTAAGACAAGGATGGGGGCACCAGGAAGTGTGGTAGGGGGTGCCATGGAACCCTTTTGCCTAGGGCACCAGTTGACCTAAGGCCGCTCCTGCGCACTGCATGCTGTTTTCTAGGCCACACACTACAACCTACATGGATATATGCACATATCAACCTTCACTGACAGATATCTGTCCACCCTCCATTAACAGTTGCAGTATGTCCCTTGCCCTATGCACATGTGCAGATACAGATAGATACATACTGCTGCCACACATGGATGATTTGCAGTGTGTAGAGTACTCTTCAGGAACATCTACAACATGCCAACACATACATGTCAGTTACATACCTTACCTTTGTATTTCCCTGCTCCTTGTGTTATGGTTTTGTAGTTTTTTTTTTTTATTGGTGGTTTGTTTTGGGTTTTCACCCTCTATTTAACTTTCTGTCTCAGTTTCTCACTCTGTTCTGTCTCTGTCTCAGTCTGTGTCTGTGTCCGTGTCTCTCTCTCTCTCACTCTCTATCTCACAGCACCTGCAATGATATAATTGCATGTGTGGACTGCAGGTACAGCCTGCTTTTCTAGGTATCTGCACTTGTGCATGTGACAGCCTCTGCAAAAATTGCTGCCCACCATTTAGTAATTGCATGCAGCCTGCTGTTTGGTGATTGCATTACTCACTGTGATTGCAGCCCACTGCTATAAAATGCTAGGTTAGGTAGGCATAGCCCTTTCAGATTTCCAAGGTGGGGCCCATGCTTGTTTGCTCTGGACACCGTTGTGTCAGTCTGAAGGTTGATATATGTCTCTTATCTGATGCTAGGGTTGTAGCCAGTTATATGCATGTTGTACTCAAACCTGAATGTTGCTGCTTCCAGTACACACATCTCAGTGTAGACATGTGCTCACACCTCCAAATGCTAACACAGGATACATGGGAGTATGTACTTTTTTCTCACTTACACAATTAACTGCCATACAAATGTGGTTATTGCACTGTATTCCTGTGGCCAGTATTTATCCTGGTCTGATACCGTGTAGTGTTTGTAAGGTGCTACTGTAACATTATTCCCTGCTAGGATGGCTGGTTCTCCTTTCACAGTCATGTCATGCAATTCCACAACCATTGCTGGTAAAGACCCACAGAAAAGGATTTGTGTTATACCATTCCTAATTTCCATTTTACATTCCCTCATTGTAATGCATGATATATTTATTTCAGAACCAAGTTATTTGTATATCTGCTGTGGCTTAGTGGTAATTCATGCAGTCTATTGTGTCAATGGTCTGGGGTTCAAGACTGGCAGAGGTTTTTTCTTTTGCTGCTGAGCAGAACAAGGGCCCCGCCATCGAGTGACTAAGGCACTTTTAAGCAGTTGTAAGTGGGTTTGCGTGGGTTTGCGTGATGCTTAGTGACACTTAGCTAAGTGTACACATGCGCACACTCGCTTAAACCTGCTTACTACCGCTTAAAAGTGCTTACTCCTGCTAACCCCCATGCTAATTTCTTTTAAAGAAAAGAAAATGGGGAGATAGGAAAGTGGTCAAAAAGGGGGCACAAAGAGGGACAGACAGTAGGTAAACAAGCTCGGGATGTGCAGGACGGGTGTAGGGAAGGTCCATAGCTGCCCATTTCTTTAACAGCAACAGCTGTGCATATGCAATGGATTTGGAGTGAAATTTGAAACCTTCCACCCCTGGGAGAGGGGTGAGGACAACAAAGTATGTTGTATTGCCAATTCTAATTATCAGCTTACATGTCCAATGGACATGTGTGCGAAATGGGCAGCTATGTATGGGGCATAATTTTTTTTGTGGGTACAGATTGCCCTTTTTTTTTTTTTTTTTTTTTTTTTCAGGTGAGAGTGGGAAGTGAGGTTGATTAAGTAGGTATGTCCGGGGAGGTAGGTTGGGAAGGTAAACAGACAAGACACATACAGGGGCCGTGTATGACACATGGGGTGGGTGAACACAATTGACAGGGTCGAATGTTTGGAAATCGCAAGCCCATGAGCCCACAGATGGTAACAGTGGAACTGAGAACCCCACCCATGGGCAGTCACCACTGAACCTTCACAGCCCCGAGGGTGGCTGTTTTGGGGGCTGCGTAGGATGGGCAGGCTCACCCATGAGATGCGCCACTCTCACCTTGAGCTGGCGTAGGGGATCAGCGACTGAACGCTGGATCTCCCTACACACCACAACCCGGACCCTTCGAAAGGTGACAGGTGGCCCTTCTCCACCCATGCTTGCACGGGGGGCGAGCCCCATCCCCTGCAGTGCTTCCAGCTGAAGGTGACACAGGACCAATGGAGGAGGGGAGCCCGGGCTGGGCACCAGACCTGCTGGTGCCAGGTGCACACGCCAGCTGAGGAGGGACAGGTGGGTCCGCTGGGACTGGCCTTCCCATACGTTCTGTGATTAGGTGTGTTTAATTACAACATATGCAAAACAGCATTCCAGATTAGTTTTAACAGCATGCAGTAATATTCCCATTAACCCAACACACCAAGGTTACAACAGTTGAACAGCAAGCATAACACATGCATATATTGAACCACAGTGGATATTCCAACAGCATGCAGGGATGTTTGGTAGCAACAGGCCACCATGATCGTGGTGTTTAAACAGGGCACATGCTTCAACGTGAATGCAAATATTTATAGAACAATAGGACATATGTCCCAACAAATATTTAAGATTACACATACCCATTGAGGTGTGGAATTGCATGGTTTATGCACATACAGTAGGGTGTAAAAAAACCTTTGTTAACATCTTATAATTACCTTTTCATCTACACTACATTCCTAGTGACTGCAAGTGCATATCCCCTACATATATTATTACACTTGCCACCATACATTAGGTTGTGTAATGGGTTTGGCTAGTTCAATATATGCCTGACCTATATCTGACATACTAACTGTCCAGGATGCAGATGTTACTGCTACATATTTCTTGATTGCATTTATATTTCTTTATCTACATATCTGGGATGTTTTCACATGACATTTTCACTTCGATTTGTACAGAACCCTGCATTTCTTGACACACACTCACATTTCTGGGGAAAAATAGCATGCTACACATGTGCCAGATTTACTTATTCATGCCAGCCAGTAACTGACTGTTGTGGACTGTATATATGTTTCACAGCTACTAGCTCTTCCATCACCCACTTTATATGGGACTGCACAACTCTGGGTCGCTAGCACCTTTTCAAACAGTACTGTTTGTATAATGCAAGAGTACAACAACATTTCAAACTCTGTGACACAGACACACTCCAGGTTTTAGACCTTTATTAATGATATTACACACTTTTCCACAGGCTCACTCCTTTATTTGTTTTAACAGTGTATATGGCAGACATGTTCAAGACATACTATACCTTTATTAATAGGTTAGAACACTCTTTTTGCAGGCTCACTCACTTATTTTATATGACAGTGTCTGCAGAGAAATTATTCCAGACATATGTTACCTTTCTTAATGGGTTACTACACTCTTTTTCTCCCTCTCTGATGTTTTTATCTGACAGTACATGCAGAGGACTTATTCAGGCAATTTTATGGCTGTATTATTGGACTACAACACTTTCTTTCATGCTCTTTCCCATATTTTATATAACAATACATGCAGAATAATCACTAACCTGCCTGGTGCTGCAGCCTTAGCAGCCTATCAGCATAGGCTTGCTGATTCACAGCACGGTCACCTGCAGCTGTAAAGTAAATGAAGGGATATTGAGACATACCTATCCATTATACACACTCCATTATCAATTCTTACATACTGCATTCCATGGCTACATACTCAGTTGTGGGGCATCCCGCATCCCATGGGCCTCCTGTATCCATTGGTTCAGGCGGTCCTGCTTTCGTTTCTTCAGGTCTGCATGGTGGTGATGGACCTGCTCACCAGTCCGAGGAATGCCTGTGGCACTGGTGAGGTCACGAGCTAACCGGTTCCAAGCCTCTGCCTTATACTCCATCCCTTGGAACTGGCCCTGCAGGAGTCTTGACTCATGATGGTGGACAAGGAGCCAAACCATGTATTTCGACTCCTCGATGCCCCAACACTGCACTCGGAAGCATGTTCCCTCTCCGACACCAGGCATTCTAACTGCAGATGTGAGCTACAATCAGTTATGGCATGTATTCCTGCCTGAGGGGCTTAAATATGCTGCATTTCCCACACTTTTTTGTGATTGGCAGTTTTGTAAAATTTTCAGCTGACTGCAGACCTGCTTAGTAATGGTTAAACTACCATTAGTAAGTATATGAATGTTAACAGTGGCTGTTTCCCCTCTGTTGTCATGGCTTAGTGGTTCTGTACTTTGCTTCTGATGCACAGAGTTCTGGGTTCGAACCTTATCATTCATTTTATTTTCATACTGTCCAGACAGGCTAGGGGGTGTGGCTGCATTTAAACAACTTGGGTCTACGTTGCTGCTTGGTGCCCTACGGTGCCCTGGTTGGTACAGTGCACACGTCCTTGCAAACACATTGCACTGGGTAAAGCGCCTTTAAACTATGGGCAACTCTAGTGCACTGGGTAAAGCGCTGTTAAACTATGGGCAACTCTATTGCGCTGGGTAAAGCGCTATTGAACTATGGGCAACTCTATTGCACTGGGTGAATCGCTGCTTAACTGCAGGCAATTTTAT
Source organism: Protopterus annectens (assembly GCF_019279795.1). Taxonomy (NCBI): domain Eukaryota; kingdom Metazoa; phylum Chordata; order Ceratodontiformes; family Protopteridae; genus Protopterus; species Protopterus annectens. Next base: position 107,749,028 of record NC_056725.1, read on the forward strand.
ATTGGGATCCTTTAAAATATTTATTTTGTTCACTGATACATTGGCCATTTCACTGCTTTTTAGTTATGTTTAAACATATTTGTTAGGTATTATTCCATATACTGATTTAAAAAATAAATACGAAAGGGAGTGGTGGGACTCGAACCGTGAATGCCTCTTCTTTGTGCGAACACTCTACCATTACACTATTACTATTTGATGTGATTGGTATAAACATTCTTTCTTATGCTCTTCCATGTCAGAATTGCTAATTGTAGCTAAGCAATGGGCACACCTGCGCACACATGCGCAAATCCGGGCAGCTATTTTGGGAATTTTAAAAAAATTAATGTTATGCGTTTTAGAACTGTAATGAGGGTTTACAATATCAGACAGTGAGGTGTTGGGTGCAGGACATTTGAGCAGACTCAGTCTTGTTAATTTGCTTTTATTTTAAACACTTGCAGGGGTGTGGACATTTAGACTGCTTGGCAGTCGGACATGCCCCCTGCTTTCTTACACTGTCCGTGTAAGACTTACGGTTGAGTCAGCGTGCCCTCATGCATATTCATGGCATGCTGACATCATACTATTCAACTGCAGCCTCGTAGTAAGACTTATTAAGTCTTGCACGGAGGATTCATGAATCCGGGGGGACTGTCTTAATTATTATTGAGAGTAACAGGGTTTCCTGACCTTCTGCAGTATGAGTGGTTGGGTAATAGCAGGGGCTAATAGGAGCAAGTAGTAATTTGATCTACTAACTCTTCCATCCTTACTGGTATAAAAACCCTGTGTCTGGAAAAGGTTGTCTTGTATTTATCAGGCTGTGGATTGTAATTCATTACTGAAAATAAGCAGAAATTCATTAAGATTCCAAAAGCAGGATAACTTATTTCCTACACTTATTTCATTGAGCTGTACTTCTGAAATGCTTATAATTTTGCTATACAGTTAATCTACTACATTTTGCACTGTTATAAAGCTTTGCTTACTGTTTCACTGTATTTATGCACTATTTTATACTTTTTAGCTGTATTTTTCATTATTAGATATTGCTTCATTACTCTAATTGCATGTTTACTGAATTGCTTAAATGTAAACTGCGTTTTCGTACTGAGAGTTGTATTTTCTATTTTTCAGTGCTCTATCTCAGCTTTTCTGTGCATTTTTAATTTTTTAGGTTTTTGTGTTCTAATCTAGTCTGTTTGCAGTTAAAAGCATTCTCTAGAGTCTGCTTGCTCCTTAATCTGTTTAAAACTTTAATTTAGTAGCGACAGCTAGGTGTTGTAATAGTGTGCATTATTATAATTGAATTTTTGTTTAATTACTAAATTGAAAACTGCTTTTTCATACTGAGACTTGCATTTTCCCTTTCTGAGTGTTCTTTCTATGCATTTAAAGTGAGGTTTCTGTGTTCTGCTGAGGTGGCATAATCTTGATAGAGGCCTTGCTCTTGTCCAGGCCTGGTAGTTTTGTTTGAGTTTCTTGTTTTTCATTATTATTGAGAGTAACAGGGTATCCTGACCTTCTGTACTATGAGTGATTGTGTGATAGCAGGGGCTAATCGGACTGAGTAGTGATTTGATCTTCTAACTCTTCCATCCTTACTGGTATATAAAGCCTGTGTCTAGAAAAGGTTGTGATTGTATTTATCAGGCTGTGGATGGTAATTCATTACTGAAACTAAGCAGAAATTCCTTAAGATTCCAAGAGCAGGATAAGTTATTTCTTACACTTATTTCATTGAACTGCATTTTTGAAATGCTTAAAATTGTGCAATACAGTTAATCTACTACATTTTGCATTCTTATAAAGCTTTTTTTTACTGTTTTACTGCATTTATGTACTGTTTTAAACTGTTTTAAGTGTATTTTTCATTGCTAGATACTGTTTCATTACCCTAATTGTATGTTTGCTGAATACTTAACTGTAAACTTTTTTTTTCACACTGAGAGTTGTATTTTCTGTTTGTGAGTGCTCTATCCAAGCTTTTCTGTGCATTTCTGATTTTTTGAGGTTTCTGTGTTCTAGTCTAGTCTGTTTGCAGTTAAAAGCATTCTCTAGAGTCTGGTTGCTCCTTGATCTGTTTAAAACTTTCATTTATTGGCTACAGCTAAGAGCTGTGATAGTGTGCATTACTATAATTGCATTTTTACTTATTTACTAAATTGTAAATGACTTTTTCATACTGAAACTTGTATTTTCTCTTTGTGAGTGTTCTTTCTATGCCTTTAAAGTGAGGTTTCTGTGTTCTACGCAGGTGGCATAATCCTGATAGAGGCCTGCTGTTTTCCAGGCCTGGTAGTTTTGTTAGAGTTTCCTGTGTTTCTGGCAGCCATTTTCTGCTGATAGTCGGTCTTCATTATTATTGAGAGTAAGAGAGTCTCCTGACCTTCTGTACTATGAGTGATTGGGTAATAGCAGGGGCTAATAGGACTGAGTAGTAATTTGATCCTCTAACTCGTCCATCCTTACTGGCATATAAACCGTGTGTCTGGAAAAGGTTGTGCTTGTATTTATCAGGCTGTGGATGGTAATTCATTATTGAAACTAAGCAAAAATTCCTTAAGATTCCAAGAGCAGGATTAGTTATTTCTTACACTTATTTCATTGAAGTGAACTTCTGACATGCTTATAATTGTGCTATACAGTTAATCCACTACATGTTGCACTGTTGTAAAGCTTTTTTTACTGTTTCCCTGCATTTATGTACTGTTTTAAACTGTTTTAAGTGTATTTTTCATTGCTAGATACTGTTTCATTATTCTAATTGCATGTTTACTAAATTACTTAACTGTAAGCTGCTTTTTCATACTGAGAGTTATATTTTTTGTTTGTGAGTGCTCTATCCAAGCTTTTCTCTGCATTTTTGATATTTTTAGGTTTCTGTGTTCTAGTCGAGTCTGTTTCCAGTTGAAAGCATTGTCTAGAGTCTGAATGCTCCTTGATCTTTTTAAAACTTTCATTTAGTGGCTACAGCTAAGAGATGTAATAGTGTGCATTACTATAATTGTATTTTTATTTAATTACTAAATTGTAAACTGATTTTTCATACTGAGACTTGTATTTTCTCTTTGTGAGTGTTCTTTCTATGCTTTTAAAGTGAGGTCTCTGTGTTCTGCTCAGGTGGCATAATCTTTATAGAGGCCTGCTGTTGTCCAGGCCTGGTAGCTTTGTTTGAGTTTCCTGAGTTTCTTGCAGCCATTTTCTGCTGATAGTCTGTCTTCATTATTATTGCGAGTAACATGGTCTTCTAACTTTCTGTAGTATGAATGATTGGGTAATAGCAGGAGCTATTAGGACTGAGTAGTAATTTGATCTTCTAACTCTTCTGTCCTTACTGGTATTTAAACCCTGTGTCTGGAAAAATGTTGTGCTTGTATTTATCAAGCTGTGGATGGTAATTCATTACTGAAACTAAGCAGAAATTCCTTAAGATTCCAAGAATAGGATAAGTTGTTTCTTACACTTATTTCATTGAACTGCACTTCTGGAACGCTTATAATTGTGCTATACAGTTAATCCACTACGTTTTGCACTGCTTTAAAGCTTTTTTTACTGTTTCACTGCATTTATGTTCTGTTTTAAACTTTTTTAACTATATTCTTCATTGCTCGATAGTGTTTCATTACTCTAGTTGCATGTTTACTGAATTACTTAACTGTAAACTGCTATTTCATATTGTGAGTTGTATTTTCTGTTTGTGAATGCTCTATCCGAGCTTTACTGTGCATTTTTGATTTGTTGAGGTGTCTGTGTTCTAGTCTAGTCTGCGTGCAGTTAAAAGCATTCTCTAGAGTCTGCTTGCTCTTTGATCTGTATAAAACTTTCATTTAGTGGCTACAGCTAGGAGTTGTAATAGTGTGCATTACCATAATTGCATTTGTATGTAATTACTAAATTGTAAACTGCTTTTTCATTCTGAGACTTATATTTTCTCTTTGTGAGTGTTCTTTCTATGCATTTAAAGTGAGGTTTCTGTGATCTGCTCAGGTGGAATACTCTTGATAGAGGCCTGCTGTTGTCCGGGCCTGGTAGTTTTGTTTGAGTTTCCTGTTTTTATGGCAGGCATTTTCTGCTCAGAGACTGTCTTAATTATTATTGAGAGTAACAGAATTTCCTGACCTTCTGCAGTACGAGTGGTTGGGTAATAGCAAAGGCTAATAGGAGCAAGTAGTAATTTGATCTTCTAACTCTTCCATCCTTACTGGTATATAAACCCTGTGTCTGGAAAAGGTTGTCTTGTATTTATCAGGCTGTGGATTGTAATTCATTACTGAAAATAAGCAGAAATTCATTAAGATTCCAAAAGCAGGATAACTTATTTCCTACACTTATTTCATTGAACTGCACTTCTGAAATGCTTATAATTTTGCTATACAGTTAATCTACTACATTTTGCACTGTTATAAAGCTTTGCTTACTGTTTCACTGCATTTATGCACTATTTTATACTTTTTAACTGTATTTTTCATTATTAGATACTGTTTCATTATTCTAATTGCATGTTTACTGAATTACTTAACTGTAAACTGCGTTTTCATACTGAGAGTTATATTTTCTGTTTTTCAGTGCTCTATCTCAGTTTTCTGTGCATTTTTAATTTTTTAGGGTTCTGTGTTCTAGTCTAGTCTGTTTGCAGTTAAACGCATTCTCTAGAGTCTGCTTGCTCCTTAATCTGTTTAAAACTTTCATTTAGTCGCGACAGCTAGGAGCTGTAATCGTGTGCATTATTATAATTGAATTTTTATTTAATTACTAAATTGTAAACTGATTTTTCATACTGAGGCTTGTATTTTCTCTTTGTGAGTGTTCTTTCTATGCTTTTAAAGTGAGGTCTCTGTGTTCTGCTCAAGTGGCATAATCTTTACAGAGGCCTGCTGTTGTCCAGGCCTGGTAGCTTTGTTTCAGTTTGGTGAGTTTCTTCCAGCCAATTTCTGCTGATAGTCTGTTTCATTATTATAGTGAGTAACAGGGTCTCCTGATTTTCTGTAGTATGAGTGATTGGTTAATAGCAGGAGCTATTAGGACAGAGTAGTAACTTGATCTTCTAACTCTTCAGTCCTTACTGGCATTTAAGCCCTGTGTCTGGAAAAAGGTTGTGCTTGTATTTATCAGGCTGTGGATGCTAATTCTTTACTGAAAGTAAGCAGAAATTACTTAAGATTTCAAGAGCAGGATAAGTTGTTTCTTACACTTATTTCATTGAACTGCACTTCTGAAACACTTATAATTGTGCTATGCAGTTAATCTACTGCATTTTGCACTGTTATAAAGCTTTGTTTACTGTTTCACTGGATTTATGTACTGTTTTATTTAGTTACAGCTGTATTTTTCATTACTAGATACTGTTTAATTACTCTAATTGCATGTTTACTGAATTAGATATCTGTAAACTGCGTTTTCATACTGAGAGTTGTATTTTCTGTTTGTGAGTGCTCTATCTGAGCTTTTCTGTGCAATTTTAATTTTTTGAGGTTTATGTGTTCTAGTCTAGTCTTTTTTCAGTTAAAAGCATTATCTGGAGTCTGCTTGCTGATTGGTCTGTTTAAAACCTTCATTTAGTGGCTACAGCTAGGAGCTGTAATAGTGTGCATTACTATAAATGCATTTTTATTTAATTACTAAATTGAAAACTGCTTTTTCATACTGAGATTTGCATTTTCTCTTTGTGAGTGTTCTTTCTATGCATTTAAAGTGAGGTTTCTGTGTTCTGCTCAGGTGGCATAATCTTTATAGAGTCCTGCTGTTGTCCAGGCCTGGTAGTTTTGTTTTAGTTTTCTGAGTTTATTGCAGCCATTTTCTTTTGATAGTCTGTCTTCATTATTATTGAGAGTAACAGGGTCTCCTGACTTTCTGTAGTACGAGTAATTGGGTAATATCAAGGGCTAATTCGACTGAGTAGTAATTGGTCTTCTAACTCTTCCGTCCTTACTGGTATATAAACCCTGTGTCTGTAAAAGGCTGTGTTTGTATTTATTAGGCTGTGGATGGTAATTCATTACTGAAACTAGGCAGAAATTCCTTAAAATTCCAAGAGCAGGATAAGTTATTCTTATATTTATTTCATTGAACTGCACTTCTGAAACGCGTATAATTGTGCTATACAGTTAATCCACTACATTTTGCACTGCCATAAAGCTTTTATTACTGTTTCACTGCATTTGTCTACTGTTTTCAACTGTTTTAACTGTATTCTTCATTGCTAGATACTGTTTCATTACTCTAATTGCATATTTACTGAATTACTTAACTGTAAACTGCTTTTTCATACTGAGAGTTGTATTTTCTGTCTGAGTGCTCTATCCGAGATTTTCTGTGCATTTTTGATTTTTTGAGGTTTCTGTGTTCTAGACTAGTCTCTTTGCAGTTAAAAGCATTCTCTACAGTCTGCTTGCTCATTGATCTGTTTAAAACTTTCATTTACTGGCTACAGCTAGGAGCTGTACTAGTGTGCATTACTATAATTGCATGTTTATTTATTTACTAAACTGTAAATATACTTTTTCATACTGAGACTTGTATTTTCTCTTTGTGGGTGTTCTTTCTATGCATTTAAAGTGAGGTTTCTGTGTTCTTCTCAGGTGGCATAATCTTGATAGAGGCCTGCTGTTGTCCAGGCATGGTAGTTTTGATTGAGTTTCCTGAGTTTCTTGCAGCCATTTTCTGCTGATAGGCAGTCTTCAATATTATTGAGAGTAACAGGGTCTGCTGACCTTCTTTAGTATGAGTGATTGGGTAATCGCAGGGGCTAATCGGACTGAGTAGTGATTTGATCTTCTAACTCTTCCATCCTTACTGGTATATAAACCCTGTGTCTGGAAAAGGTTGTGCTTGTATTTATCAGGCTGTGGATGGTAATTCATTGCTGAAACTAAGCAGAAATTCCTTAAGATTCCAAGAGCAGGATAAATTATTGCTTACACTTATTTCACCGAACTGCACTTTTGAAATGCTTATAATTGTGCAATACAGATAATCTACTACATATTGCACTGTTATAAAGCTTTTTTTACTGTTTCACTGCATTTATGTATGGTTGTAAACTGTTTTAAGTGTATTTTTCATTGCCAGATACTGTTTCATTACTCTAATTGCATGTTTACTGAATACTTAACTGTAAACTTCTTTTTTCATACTGAGAGTTGTGTTTTCTGTTTGTGAGTGTTCTATCTGAGCTTTTCTGTGCATTTTTTATTTTTTGAGGTTTCTGTGTACTAGTCTAGTCTGTTTGCAGTTAAAATCATTCTCTAGAGTCTGGTTGCTCCTTGATCTGTTTAAAACGTTCATTTAGTGGCTACAGCTAGGAGCTGTGATAGTGTGCATTACTATAATTGCATTTTTACTTATTTACTAAATTGTAAATTGCTTTTTCATACTGAGACTTGTATTTTCTCTTTGTGAGTGTTCTTTCTATGTATTTAAAGTGAGGTTTCTGTGTTCTGCTCAGGTGGCAAAATCTTGATAGAGAACTACTGTTTTCCAGGCCTGGTAGTTTTGTTTGAGCTTCTTGTGTTTCTTGCAGCCATTTTCTGCTGATAGTCTGTCTTCATTATTATTGAGAGAAACAGGGTCTCCTGACCTTCTGAAGTATGAGTGATTTGGTCACAGCAGGGGCTAATTGGACTGATAAGTAATTTGTTCTTCTAACTCTTCCATCCTTACTGGTATATAAACCCTCTGTCTGGAAAAGGTTGTGCTTGTATTTATCAGGCTGTGGATGGTAATTCATTATTGAAACTATGCAAAAATTCCTTAAGATTCCAAGAGCAGGATAAGTTATTTCTTGCACTTATTTCATTGAAGTGAACTTCTGACATGCTTATAATTGTGCTATACAGTTAATCCACTACATGTTGCACTGTTGTAAAGCTTTTTTTACTGTTTCCCTGCATTTATGTACTGTTTTAAACTGTTTTAAGTGTATTTTTCATTGCTAGATACTGTTTCATTATTCTAATTGCATGTTTACTAAATTACTTAACTGTAAGCTGCTTTTTCATACTGAGAGTTATATTTTTTGTTTGTGAGTGCTCTATCCAAGCTTTTCTCTGCATTTTTGATATTTTTAGGTTTCTGTGTTCTAGTCGAGTCTGTTTCCAGTTGAAAGCATTGTCTAGAGTCTGAATGCTCCTTGATCTTTTTAAAACTTTCATTTAGTGGCTACAGCTAAGAGATGTAATAGTGTGCATTACTATAATTGTATTTTTATTTAATTACTAAATTGTAAACTGATTTTTCATACTGAGACTTGTATTTTCTCTTTGTGAGTGTTCTTTCTATGCTTTTAAAGTGAGGTCTCTGTGTTCTGCTCAGGTGGCATAATCTTTATAGAGGCCTGCTGTTGTCCAGGCCTGGTAGCTTTGTTTGAGTTTCCTGAGTTTCTTGCAGCCATTTTCTGCTGATAGTCTGTCTTCATTATTATTGCGAGTAACATGGTCTTCTAACTTTCTGTAGTATGAATGATTGGGTAATAGCAGGAGCTATTAGGACTGAGTAGTAATTTGATCTTCTAACTCTTCTGTCCTTACTGGTATTTAAACCCTGTGTCTGGAAAAATGTTGTGCTTGTATTTATCAAGCTGTGGATGGTAATTCATTACTGAAACTAAGCAGAAATTCCTTAAGATTCCAAGAATAGGATAAGTTGTTTCTTACACTTATTTCATTGAACTGCACTTCTGGAATGCTTATAATTGTGCTATACAGTTAATCCACTACATTTTGCACTGCTTTAAAGCTTTTTTTACTGTTTCACTGCATTTATGTTCTGTTTTAAACTTTTTTAACTATATTCTTCATTGCTCGATAGTGTTTCATTACTCTAGTTGCATGTTTACTGAATTACTTAACTGTAAACTGCTATTTCATATTGTGAGTTGTATTTTCTGTTTGTGAATGCTCTATCCGAGCTTTACTGTGCATTTTTGATTTGTTGAGGTGTCTGTGTTCTAGTCTAGTCTGCGTGCAGTTAAAAGCATTCTCTAGAGTCTGCTTGCTCTTTGATCTGTATAAAACTTTCATTTAGTGGCTACAGCTAGGAGTTGTAATAGTGTGCATTACCATAATTGCATTTATATGTAATTACTAAATTGTAAACTGCTTTTTCATTCTGAGACTTATATTTTCTCTTTGTGAGTGTTCTTTCTATGCATTTAAAGTGAGGTTTCTGTGATCTGCTCAGGTGGAATACTCTTGATAGAGGCCTGCTGTTGTCCGGGCCTGGTAGTTTTGTTTGAGTTTCCTGTTTTATGGCAGGCATTTTCTGCTCAGAGACTGTCTTAATTATTATTGAGAGTAACAGAATTTCCTGACCTTCTGCAGTATGAGTGGTTGGGTAATAGCAGGCTAATAGGAGCAAGTAGTAATTTGATCTTCTAACTCTTCCATCCTTACTGGTATATAAACCCTGTGTCTGGAAAAGGTTGTCTTGTATTTATCAGGCTGTGGATTGTAATTCATTACTGAAAATAAGCAGAAATTCATTAAGATTCCAAAAGCAGGATAACTTATTTCCTAAACTTATTTCATTGAACTGCACTTCTGAAATTCTTATAATTTTGCTTTACAGTTAATCTACTACATTTTGCATTGATATAAAGCTTTTTTACTCTGTCACTGCATTTATGTACGATTGTATACTTTTTAACTGTATTCTTCATTATTAGATACTGTTTCATTGTTCTAATGGCATGTTTACTGAATTACTTAACTGTAAACTGCGTTTTCATACTGAGAGTTATATTTTCTGTTTTCAGTGCTCTATCTCAGTTTTCTGTGCATTTTTAATTTTTTAGGGTTCTGTGTTTTAGCCTAGTCTGTTTGCAGTTAAAGCATTCTCTAGTATCTGCTTGCTCCTTAATCTGTTTAAAACTTTCATTTAGTGGCTACAGCCAGGAGCTGTAATAGTGTGCATTATTATAATTTAATTTTTATTTAATTACTAAATTGTAAACTGCTTTTTCATACTGAGGCTTGTATTTTCTCTTTGTGAGTGTTCTTTCTATGCTTTTAAAGTGAGGTCTCTGTGTTCTGCTCAAGTGGCATAATCTTTACAGAGGCCTGCTGTTGTCCAGGCCTGGTAGCTTTGTTTCAGTTTGGTGAGTTTCTTCCAGCCAATTTCTGCTGATAGTCTGTTTCATTATTATAGTGAGTAACAGGGTCTCCTGATTTTCTGTAGTATGAGTGATTGGTTAATAGCAGGAGCTATTAGGACAGAGTAGTAACTTGATCTTCTAACTCTTCAGTCCTTACTGGCATTTAAGCCCTGTGTCTGGAAAAGGTTGTGCTTGTATTTATCAGGCTGTGGATGCTAATTCATTACTGAAAGTAAGCAGAAATTACTTAAGATTTCAAGAGCAGGATAAGTTGTTTCTTACACTTATTTCATTGAACTGCACTTCTGAAACACTTATAATTGTGCTATGCAGTTAATCTACTGCATTTTGCACTGTTATAAAGCTTTGTTTACTGTTTCACTGGATTTATGTACTGTTTTATTTAGTTACAGCTGTATTTTCATTACTAGATACTGTTTAATTACTCTAATTGCATGTTTACTGAATTAGATATCTGTAAACTGCTTTTTCATACTGAGAGTTGTATTTTCTGTTTGTGAGTCCTCTATTTGAGCTTTTCTGTGCATTTTTGGCATTTTGAGGTTTCTGTGTTCTAGTCTAGTCTGTTTGCAGTTAAAAACATTCTCTAAAGTCTGCTTGCTGATTGGTCTGTTTAAAACCTTCATTTAGTGGCTACAGCTAGGAGCTGTAATAGTGTGCATTACTATAAATGCATTTTTATTTAATTACTAAATTGTAAACTGCTTTTTCATACTGAGATTTGCATTTTCTCTTTGTGAGTGTTCTTTCTATGCATTTAAAGTGAGGTTTCTGTGTTCTGCTCAGGTGGCATAATCTTTATAGAGTCCTGCTGTTGTCCAGGCCTGGTAGTTTTGTTTTAGTTTCCTGAGTTTATTGCAGCCATTTTCTTTTGATAGTCTGTCTTCATTATTATTGAGAGTAACAGGGTCTCCTGACTTTCTGTAGTACGAGTAATTGGGTAATATCAAGGGCTAATTCGACTGAGTAGTAATTGGTCTTCTAACTCTTCCGTCCTTACTTGTATATAAACCCTGTGTCTGTAAAAGGCTGTGTTTGTATTTATTAGGCTGTGGATGGTAATTCATTACTGAAACTAGGCAGAAATTCCTTAAAATTCCAAGAGCAGGATAAGTTGTTCTTATTTTTATTTCATTGAACTGCACTTCTGAAATGCGTATAATTGTGCTATACAGTTAATCCACTACATTTTGCACTGCCATAAAGCTTTTATTACTGTTTCACTGCATTTCTCTACTGTTTTCAACTGTTTTAACTGTATTCTTCATTGCTAGATACTGTTTCATTACTCTAATTGCATATTTACTGAATTACTTAACTGTAAACTGCTTTTTCATACTGAGAGTTGTATTTTCTGTTTGTGAGTGCTCTATCCGAGATTTTCTGTGCATTTTTGATTTTTTGAGGTTTCTGTGTTCTAGACTAGTCTCTTTGCAGTTAAAAGCATTCTCTACAGTCTGCTTGCTCATTGATCTGTTTAAAACTTTCATTTACTGGCTACAGCTAGGAGCTGTACTAGTGTGCATTACTATAATTGCATGTTTATTTATTTACTAAACTGTAAATATACTTTTTCATACTGAGACTTGTATTTTCTCTTTGTGGGTGTTCTTTCTATGCATTTAAAGTGAGGTTTCTGTGTTCTTCTCAGGTGGCATAATCTTGATAGAGGCCTGCTGTTGTCCAGGCATGGTAGTTTTGATTGAGTTTCCTGAGTTTCTTGCAGCCATTTTCTGCTGATAGGCAGTCTTCAATATTATTGAGAGTAACAGGGTCTCCTGATCTTCTGTAGTATGAGTGATTGGGTAATAGCAGGTGCTAATATGACCAAATAATAATTTGACCTTCTAATTCTTCCATCCTTACTGGTAAATGAACCCTGTGCCTGGAGAAGGTTGTGCTTGTATTTATCAGGCTGTGGATTGTAATTCATTACTAAAACTAAGCAGAAATTATTTAAGATTCCAAGAGCATAATCAGTTATTTCTTACACTTGTTTCATTGAACTGCACTTTTGAAATGCTTATAATTATGCTATACAGTTAATCTACTACATTTTGCACTGTTATAATTTTTTTTACTGTTTCACTGCATTTATGTATGGTTGTAAACTGTTTTAAGTGTATTTTTCATTGCCAGATACTGTTTCATTACTCTAATTGCATGTTTACTGAATACTTAACTGTAAACTTCTTTTTTCATACTGAGAGTTGTGTTTTCTGTTTGTGAGTGTTCTATCTGAGCTTTTCTGTGCATTTTTTATTTTTTGAGGTTTCTGTGTACTAGTCTAGTCTGTTTGCAGTTAAAATCATTCTCTAGAGTCTGGTTGCTCCTTGATCTGTTTAAAACGTTCATTTAGTGGCTACAGCTAGGAGCTGTGATAGTGTGCATTACTATAATTGCATTTTTACTTATTTACTAAATTGTAAATTGCTTTTTCATACTGAGACTTGTATTTTCTCTTTGTGAGTGTTCTTTCTATGTATTTAAAGTGAGGTTTCTGTGTTCTGCTCAGGTGGCAAAATCTTGATAGAGAACTACTGTTTTCCAGGCCTGGTAGTTTTGTTTGAGCTTCTTGTGTTTCTTGCAGCCATTTTCTGCTGATAGTCTGTCTTCATTATTATTGAGAGAAACAGGGTCTCCTGACCTTCTGAAGTATGAGTGATTTGGTCACAGCAGGGGCTAATTGGACTGATAAGTAATTTGTTCTTCTAACTCTTCCATCCTTACTGGTATATAAACCCTCTGTCTGGAAAAGGTTTTGCTTGTATTTATCAGGCTGTGAATGGTAATTCATTACTGAAACTAACCAGAAATTTGTTAAGATTCCAAGTTATTTCCTAAACTTATTTCATTGAACTGCACTTCTGAAATTCTTATAATTTTGCTTTACAGTTAATCTACTACATTTTGCACTGATATAAAGCTTTTTTACTCTTTCACTGCATTTATGTACTGGTTTGTGCTGTTTTTACTGTATTTTTCATTGCTGATATTGTTTCATTACTCTAATTGCATGTTTACTGAATTACTTAACTGTAAACTGTTTTTTCATACTGAGAGTTGTATTTCCTGTTTGTGAGTGCTCTATCCAAGCTTTTCTGTCCATTTTTGAATTTTTAGGTTTCTGTGTTCTACTCTAGTCTGTTTGTAGTTAAAAGCATTCTCTAGAGGCTGCATGCTCCATGATCTGTTTACAACATTCATTTAGTGGCTACAGCTAGGAGCTGTAATAGTGTGCATTGCTATAATTGCATTTTTATTTAATTACTAAATTGTAAACTACATTTCATACTGAGACTTTTATTTTATCTTTGTGAGTGTTCTTTCTATGCACTTAAAGTGAAGTTTCTGTGTTCTGCTCAGGTGGCATAATCTTTATAGAGGCATGTTGTTGTCCAGGCCTGGTAGTTTTGCTTGAGTTTCCTCTGTTTCTGGTAGCCATTTTCTGCTGATAGTCTGTCTTCATTATTATTCTGAGTAACAGGGTCCCCTGACCTTCTATAGTATGAGTGATTGGGTAATAGCAGGGGCTAATAGGACTGAGTAGTAATTTGATCCTCTAACTCTTCCATCCTTACTGGTGTATAAACCGTGTGTCTGGAAAAGGTTGTGCTTGTATTTATCAGGCTGTGGATGATAACTCATTACTGAAACTAAGAAAAAATTCCTTAAGATTCCAAGAGCAGAATAAGTTATTTCTTATACTTATTTCATTGAATTGAACTTTTGAAAAGCTTAGAATTGTGCTATACAGTTAATCAACTGCATTTTGCACTGTTATAAAGCTTTTTTTACTGTTTCACTGCATTTATGTACTGTTTTAAACTATTTTTACTGTATTTTTCACTGCTATATACTGTTTTTTTACTCTAATTGCATGTTTACTAAATTACTTATCTGTAAACTGCTTTTTCATACCAAGAGTGGTATTTTCTGTTTGTGAGTGCTCTATCCAAGCTTTTCTGTGCTTGTTTGATTTTTTGAGGTTTCTGTGTTCTAGACTAGTCTGTTTGCAGATAAAACATTCTATAAAGTCTGCTTGCTGCTTGATCTGATAAAACTTTCATTTGGTGGCTTTAGATAGGAGCTGTAATAGTGTGGATTACTATAATTACATTTTTATTTAATTAGTAAATTGTAAACTACATTTTCACACTGAGACTTGTATTGTATCTTTGTGAGTGTTCTTTCTATGCACTTAAAGTGAGGTTTCTGTGTTCTGCTCAGGTGGCATAATCTTGATAGAGGCCTGCTGTTGTCCAGGCCTGGTATTTTTGCTTGAGTTTCCTCTGTTTCTGGTAGACATTTTCTGCTGATAGTCTGTCTTCATTATTATTGAGAGTAACAGGGTATTCTGTCCTTCTGTACTATGAGTGATTGGGTAATAGCTGGAGCTAATTGGACTGAGTAGTAACTTGATCTTCTAACTCTTCCGTCATTACTGGTATATAAATTCTGTGTCTGGAAAAGGTTGTGCTTGTATTTATCAGGCTGTGGATGGTAATTCTTTACTGAAACTAAGCAGAAATTCCTTAAGATTCCAGGAGCAGGATAAGTTATTTCTTACACTTATTGCATTGAACTGCACTTCTGAAGTGCTTAAAATTGTGCTATAAAGTTAATCTGCTACATTTTGCACTGTTATAAAGCTATGTTTACTGTTTCACTGCATTTATGCACTGCTTTATACTGTTTTAGCTGTATTTTTCATTACTAGATACTGTTTCATTACTCTAATTGCATATTTACTGAATTACTTAACTGTAAACTGCATTTTCATACTGAGAGTTGTATTTTCTGTTTGTGAGTGCTCTATCCAAGCTTTTCTGTGCATTTTTTATTTTTTGAGGTTTCTGTGTTCTAGTCTAGTCTGTTTGCAGTTAAAAGCATTCTCTACAGTCTGCTTGCTCCTTGATCTGTTTAAAACTGTCATTTAGTGGCTACAGCTAGGAGCTGTAATAGTGTGCATTACTATAATTGCATTTTTATTTAATTACTAAATTGTAAACTGCTTTTTCATTCTGAGATTTGTATTTTCTCTTTCTGAGTGTTCTTTCTATGCTTTTAAAGTGAGGTTTCTGCTTTCTACTCAGATGGCATAATCTTTATAGAGGCCTGCTGTTGTCCATGCCTGGTAGTTTTGTTTGAGTTTCCTGTTTTTCTGGCAGCCTTTTTCTGCTGATAGTCTGTCTTCATTATTATTGAGAGTAACAGGGTCTCCTGACCCTCTGTAGTATGAGTAATTGGGTAATAGCAGGGGCTATTAGGACTGAGTAGTAATTTGATCTCCTAACTCTTCCATTCTTACTGGTATATAAACCCTGTGTCAGGAAAAGGTTGTGCTTGTATTTATCAGGCTGTGGATGGTAATTCATTACTGGAACTAAGCAGAAATTCCTAAAGATTCCAAGAGTATGATACATTATTTCTTACACTTATTGCATTGAAATGCTCTTCTGAAATGTTTATAATTTTGCTATACAGTTAATCTACTACACTGTGCACTGTTATAAAGCTTTTTTTACTGTTTCACTGTTTATGTACTGTCTTATACTGTTTTAGCTGTATTTTTCATTGATAGATACTGTTTCATTACTCAAAATGCATGTTTACTAAATTACTTAACTGTAAACTGCTTGTTCATACTGAGAGTTGTATTTTCTGTTTGTGAGTGTTCTATCGAAGCTTTTCTGTACATTTTTGATTTTTTGAGGTTTCTATGTTCTAGTCTATTCTGTTTGCAGTTAAAAGCATTCTCTAGATTCTGCTTGCTCCTTGATCTGCTTAAAACTTTCATTTAGTGGCTACAACTAGAAGATGTAATAGTGTGCATTACAATAATTGCATTTTTATTTAATTGCAAAATTGTAAACTGCTTTTCCATACTGAGACTTGTATTTTCTCCTTGTGAGTGTTCTTTTTATGCATTTAAAGTGAGGTTTCTGTGTTCTGCTCAGGTGGCATAATGTTCATACAGGCCTGCTGTTCTCCAGGACTAGTAGTTTTCTTTGAGATTCCTGCTTTTCTGGCAGCCATTTTCTACTGATAGTCTGTCTTCATTATTATCGAGAGTAACAGGGTCTCCTGACCTTCTGTATTACGAGTGATATGGTAATAGCAGGGGCTAATAGGACCAAGTAGTAATTTCAGCTTCTATCTCTTCCATCCTTACTGGTATATAAACCCTGTGTCTGGAAAAGTTTGTGCTTGTATTTATCAGGCTGTGGATGGTAATTCATTACTGAAACTAAGTGGAAATTCCTTAAGATTCCAAGAGCATGATAAGTTTTTTTTACACTTATTTCATTGAACTGCACTTCTGAAATGCCTATAATTGTGCTATACAGTTAATCTACTACATTTTGCACTGTTATAAAGCTTTGTTTACTGTATCTCTGCATTTAAGTAGTGTTTTGTACTGTTTTAACTGTATTTTTTATGGCTAGATACTGTTTCATTACTCTAATTGCATGTTTATGGAATTACTTAACAGTAAACTGCTTTTTCATACTGAGAGTTGTATTTTCTGTTGGTGAGTGCTCTATACAAGCTTTTCTGTGCATTTTGATTTTTTTTTGAGGTTTCTGTGTTCTAGTCTAGTCTGTTTGCAGTTAAAAGCATTCTCTAGAGGCTGCATTCTCCATGATCTGTTTAAAACTGCCATTTAGTGGCTACAGCTAGGAGCTGTAATAGTGTGCATTACTATAATTGCATTTTTATTTAATTACTAAATTGTAAACTGCTTTTTCATTCTGAGATTTGTATTTTCTCTTTGTGAGTGTTCTTTCTATGCTTTTAAAGTGAGGTTTCTGCTTTCTACTCAGATGGCATAATCTTCATAGAGGTCTGCTGTTGTCCATGCCTGGTAGTTTTGTTTGAGTTTCCTGAGTTTCTTGCAGCCATTTTCTGCTGATACTCTGTCTTCATTATTATTGAGAGTAACAAGGTCTCCTGACCTTCTGTAGTACAAGTGATTGGGTAATAGCAGGGGCTAATTGGACTTAGTTGTAATTTGATTTTCTAACTCTTCCGTTCTTACTTGTATATAAACCCTGTGTCTGGAAAAGGTTGTGTTTGTATTTATCAGGCTGTGGATGGCAATTCGTTACTGAAACCAAGCAGAAATTCTTTAAGATTCCAAGAGCAGGATAAGTTATTTCTTACACTTATTTCATTGAACTGCACTTCTGAAATGTTTATAATTGTGCTATACAGTTAATCTGCTGTATTTTGCACTGCTCTAAAGCTTTGTTTACTGTTTCACTGCATTTATGTACTGTTTTATACTGTTTTAGCTGTATTTTTCATTACTAGATATTGTTTCATTACTCTAATTGCATGTTTACTGAATTACTTAAC
The DNA here is from genome assembly GCF_019279795.1 of Protopterus annectens. Taxonomy (NCBI): domain Eukaryota; kingdom Metazoa; phylum Chordata; order Ceratodontiformes; family Protopteridae; genus Protopterus; species Protopterus annectens. The sequence continues at coordinate 107,766,489 of NC_056725.1, forward strand.
TGTAAACTGCATTTTCAAACTGAGTGTTGTATTTTCTATTTGTGAGTGCTCTGTGCTTTTCTGTGCATTTTTAATTTTTTAGGTTTCTGTGTTCTAGACTAGTCTGTGTGCAGTTAAAAACATTCTCTAGAGTCTGCTTGCTCCTTGATCTGTTCACTACTTTCATTTTGTGGCTACAGCTAGCAGCTGTAATAGTGTGCATTACTATAATTGCATTTTTATGTAATTACTAAATTGTAAACTGCTTTTTCATTCTGAGACTTGTGTTTTCTCTTTGTGAGTGTTCTTTCTATGCATTTAAAGTGAGGTTTCTGTGTTCTACTCATGTGGCATAATCTTGATATAGGCCTGCTGTTGTCCAGGCCTGGTAGTTTTATTTAAGTTTGCTGTGTTTCTGACAGCCATTTTCTGCTGATAGTCTGTCCTCATTATTATTGAGAGTAACAGTGTCTCCTGACCTTCTGTACTATGAGTGATTGGGTAATAGCAGGGGGTAATAGGACTGAGTAGTAGTTTGATCCTCTGACTCTTCCATCCTTACTGGTATATAAACCGGGTGTCTGGAAAAGGTTGTGCTTGTATTTATCAGGCTGTGGATGGTAACTCATTACTGAAACTAAGCAGAAATTCCTTAAGATTCCAAGAGCAGGATAAGTTATTTCGTACACTTATTTCATTGAACTGCACTTTTGAAAAGCTTATAATTGTGCTATACAGTTAATCCACTGCATTTTGCATTGTTGTAAAGTTTTTTACTGTTTCACTTTATTTATGTACTGTTTTAAACTGTTTTCACTGTATTTTTCACTGCTAGATACTGTTTCATTACTCTAACTGCATTTTTACTGGATTACTTAACTGTAAACTGCTTTTTCATACTGAGAGTTGTATTTTCTGTTTATGAGTGCTCTGTCCAAGCTTTTCTGTGCATGTTTGATTTTTTGAGATTTCTGTGTTCTATTCTAGTCTGTTTGCAGATAAAAGCATTCTCTAGAGTCTGCTTGCTGCTTGATCTGTTTAAAACTTTAATTTAGTGGCTATAGATAGGAGCTGTAATAGTGTGCATTACTATAATTGCATTTTTATTTAATTACTAAATTGTAAACTACTTTTTCATACTGAGACCTGCATTTTATCTTTGTGAGTGTTCTTTCTATGTACTTAAATTGAGGTTTCTGTGTTCTGCTCAGGTGGCATAATCTTGAAAGAGGCCTGCTGTTGTCCAGGCCTGGTAGTTTTGCTTGAGTTTCCTCTGTTTCTGGTAGCCATTTTCTGCTGATAGTCTGTCTTCATTATTATTGAGAGTGACATGGTCTACTGACCTTCTGTAGTATGAGTGATTGGGTAATAGCAGGGGCTAATATGACCAAGTAGTAATTTGAGCTTCTAACTCTTCCATCCTTACTGGTATATAAACCCTGTGTCTGGAAAAGGTTGTGCTTGTATTTATCAGGCTGCGGATGGTAATTCATTACTGAAACTTTGCTGAAATTCCTTAAGATTCCAAGAGCAGGATAAGTTATTTCTTACACTTATTTCATTGAACTGCACTTCTGAAATGCTTATAATTGTCCTATACAGTTAACCTACTACATTTTGCACTGTTATAAAGCTTGTTTTACTGTCTCACTGCATTTATGTACAGTTTTGTACTGTTTTAACTGTATTTTGCATTGCTACATATTGTTTCATTAGTCTAATTGCACGTTTCCTGAATAACTTAACTGTAAACTGCTTTTTCATACTGAAAGTTGTACTTTCTGTTTGTGAGTGCTCTATCTGAGCTTTTCTGTGCATTTTAAATGTTTTTGGTTTCTGTGTTCTAGTCTAGTCTGTTTGCAGGTAAAAGCATTCTCTAAAGTCTGCTTGCTCCTTGATCTGTTTAAAACTTTCATTTTGTAGTAACAGCTAGAAGCTGTAATAGTGTGCATTATTATAATTGAATGTTTCTTTAATTTCTAAATTAGAAACTGCTTTTGCATACTGAGACTTGCATTTACTCTTTCTGAGTGTTCTTTCTATGCATTTAAAGTGTGGTTTCTATGTTCTGCTCAGGTGGCATAATCTTGATAGTGGCCTGCTGTTGTCCAGGCCTGGAAGTTTTGCTTGAGTTTCATGTGTTTTTTGCAGCCATTTTCAGCTGATAGTCTTTCTTCATTATTATTGAGAGTAACAGGGTATCCTGACCTTCTGTACTACGAGTGATTGGGTAATATCAGGGCTAATTGGACTGAATAGTAATTTGATCTTCTAACTCTTCTGTCCTTAATAGTATATAAACCCTGTGTCTGGAAAAGGTTGTGCTTGTATTTATCAGGCTGCGGATGGTAACTCATTACTGAAACTTTGCTGAAATTCCTTAATTTTCCAAGAGCAGGATAAGTTATTTCTTACACTTATTTCATTGAACTGCACTTCTGAAATGCTTATAATTGTCCTATACAGTTAATCTACTACATTTTGCACTGTTATAAAGCTTTTTTTACTGTCTCACTGCATTTATGTACAGTTCTGTACTGTTTTAACTGTATTTTGCATTGCTACATATTGTTTCATTAGTCTAATTGCACATTTCCTGAATAACTTAACTGTAAACTGCTTTTTCATACTGAAAGTTGTACTTTCTGTTTGTGAGTGCTCTATCTGAGCTTTTCTGTGCATTTTTAATTTTTTTGGTTTCTGTGTTCTAGTCTAGTCTGTTTGCAGTTAAAAGCATTCTCTAAAGTCTGCTTGCTCCTTGATCTGTTTAAAACTTTCATTTTGTAGTAACAGCTAGGAGCTGTAATAGTGTGCATTATTATAATTGAATGGTTCTTTAATTTCTAAATTAGAAACTGCTTTTGCATACTGAGACTTGCATTTATTCTTTGTGAGTGTTCTTTCTATGCATTTAAAGTGTGGTTTCTGTGTTCTGCTCAGGTGGCATAATCTTGATAGTGGCCTGCTGTTGTCCAGGCCTGGAAGTTTTGCTTGAGTTTCATGTGTTTTTTGCAGCCATTTTCAGCTGATAGTCTTTCTTCATTATTATTGAGAGTAACAGTGTATCCTGACCTTCTGTACTACGAGTGATTGGGTAATATCAGGGCTAATTGGACTGAATAGTAATTTGATCTTCTAACTCTTCCCTCCTTAATAGTATATAAACCCTGTGTCTGGAAAAGGTTGTGCTTGCATTTATCAGGCTGTGGATGGTAATACATTACTGAAACTAAGCAGAAATTCCTTAAGATTCCAAGAGCAAGATAAGTTATTTCTTACACTTATTTCATTGAACTGCACTTCTGAAACACTTGTAATTGTGCTATACAGTTAATCCGCTATATTTTGCACTGTTATAAAGCTTTTTTTACTGTTTCACTGCATTCATGTACTGTTTTAAACTGTTTTAACTGTATTCTTCATTGCTAGATACTGTTTCATTACTCTAATTGCATGTTTACTGAATTACTTAACTGTTAACTGCTTTTTCATACTGAGAGTTGTATTTTCTGTTTGTGAGTGCTCTGTCTGAGCTTTTCTGTGCATTTTTGATTTTTTGAGGTTTCTGTGTCTAGACTAGTCTGTTTGCACTTAAAAGCATTCTCTAGAGTCTGCTTGCTCCTTGATCTGTTTAAAATTTCATTTAGTGGCTACAGCTAGGAGCTGTAATAGTGTGCGTTACTATAATTGCATTTTTATGTAATTACTAAATTGTAAACTGCTTTTTCATTCTGAGACTTGTATTTTCTCTTTGTGAGTGTTCTTTCTATGCATTTAAAGTGAGGTTTGTGTGTTCTGCTTATGTGGCATAAACTTGATAGAGGCCTGCTCTTGTCCAGGCCTGGTAGTTTTGTTTGAGTTTCCTGTATTTCTGGCAGCCATTTTCTGTGGATAGTCTGTCCTCATTATTATTGAGATTAACAGGGTCTCCTGACCTTCTGTAGTATGAGTGATTGCGTAATAGCAGGGGCTAATAAGACTGAGTAGCAATTTGATCCTCTAACTCTTCCATCCTTACTGGAATATAAACCATGTGTCTGGAAAAGGTTGTGTTTGTATTTATCAGGCTGTGGATGGTAACTCATTACTGAAACTAAGCAGAAATTCCTTAAGATTCCAAGAGCAGTATAAGTTATTTCTTACACTTATTTCATTGAACTGCACTTCTGAAAATCTTATAATTGTGCTATACAGTTAACCCACTACATTTCACACTTTTATAATGTTTTGTTACTGTTTCACTGCATTTATTTACTGTTTTAAACTGTTTTCACTGTATTTTTCACTGCTAGATACTGTTTCATTGCTCTAATTGCATGTTTACTGAATTACATAACTGTAAACTGCTTTTTCATACTGAGAGTTGTATCTTCTGGATGTGAGTGCTCTATCCGAGCTTTTCTGTGCATGTTTGATTTTTTTGAGGTTTCTGTTTCTAGTCTAGTCAGTTTGCAGTTAAAAGCATTCTATAGAGTCTACTTGCTCCTTGATCTGGTGGCGGCACAGTGGTGCAGCGGTTAACATTGTCGCCTCACAGCAAGATAGTCTGCCTTCATTATTATTGAGAGTAACAGTGTCACCTCATCTTCTGTAGTATGAGTGATTGGGTAATAGCAGGGGCTAATAGGACTGAGTAGTAATTTGATCTTCTAACTCTTCCATGCTTGTTGGTATATAAACCATGTGTCTGGAAAAGGTTGTGCTTGTATTTATCAGGCTGTGGATGGTAATTCATTGCTGAGACTAAGTCGATATTCCTTAATATTCCAAGAGCAGGATAAGTTATTTCTTATACTTATTTCATTGGACTCCACTTCTTAAATGCTCATAATTGCACTATACAGGTTATCTACTACATTTTGCACTATTATTAAGCTTCTTTTACTGTTTCACTGCATTTTTGTGCTGTTATATACTGTTTTAACTGTATTTTTCATTGCTAGATACTGTTTCATTACTCTAATTGCATGTTTACTGAATTACTTAGTGTAAACTGCTTTTTCAAACTGAGAGTTGTATTTTCTGTTTGTGAGTGCTCTATCTGAGCTTTTCTGTGCATTTTTAATTTTTGAGGTCTCTGTGTTCTAGTCTAGTCTGTGTTCAGTTAAAAGCATTCTCTAGAGTCTGCTTGCTCCTTGATCTGTTTAAAACTTTCAGTTAGTGGCAACAGCTAGGAGCTGTAATAGTGTGTATTACTGTAATTTCATTTTTATTTAATTAATAAATTGTAAACTGCTTTTTCATACTGAGAATTGTATTTTCTCTTTGTGAGTCTGCTTGCTCATTAATCTGTTTAAAACTTCAATTTAGTGGCTACAGCTAGGAGCTGTAATAGGTTCCCTCCCACCCTCCCTCCCTAGTGTTGTGGTTTTCTTATACTTGGTGGCTTTGCAGTTTCCCGCCCATACTTTATATTTGATCCGTGACACTCCTCCACGTCTAGTGTCATTACTTCATTCATCTAATAGAGAACATTTGTGAAGGCCAGCCCACTCAGGTTCTTAACCTTGAATTAACTTCTTTTGTAGCATTCTCCATTTCCTCTTTACTGAAAAAAAATTAAGCTTGTTTCCCCCCTTTCCTGTAACAAGTTTAGTCCAGATACAGATTTGCTGTATCCAGGACTGTTTGTAAGCTTCTGAGCCCCCCTCCCTGCTTAACTAGGGTTAAACTATTCTTGGTGCCATAAAGTCTGCTTTTCAAATTTTCCCTTGCAACTAACCAGCTTTTAAGTTTTGGCATTAAAATCTGTTTCTTTGAGCTCAGCACTTGTTCCGAACTCATTGTAAGCACTAAATAAGCTACAAATTACTACAGCACTCAACTTTCCTCACTTGTCTAGAGGAAAGCAGTTTTTAGTACTTAATAAATAAGTACCTATCCAGGCATGTCTAAAGGTCAGCTCCCGGTGTTTTCTCCTGTCTACCTGAAGAATCTGTGCATCTTGGAGCAATGCAACAATTGCCTCATTTACACACACAACCTTCTCCTCCTACCACCCAGCACTACAACCTGTGAGAGATGCACTTATATAGCCAAACTGGAAGTAAAGCTCTCTTCACCGAAGACTGGACTTGACAGTCAAGAGGAGAAGGTAAACACTTGCACCACACCACAATCATCGCATAGTCCCTCAAACCCTACACCACCAAAACACACACAGAAGCACAAAACACACGCCTATATTCACAGAGGCTCTCAATAAAAATCTGCCCAAACAACCAAGACCTCCAAAGCAAAAATGCAAGCAACCTATACCCCCCAACACAACCCAAATGGCACATAGCCCACATTCTCAGTGTGCCACTCAACTACAGACCATAAGGCATAATGTACCCAACACTCTAGTCATAGGTGACTCTATAGTCAGACACACTGATGTTCCACTCACCAGGATAAACAAGGAGAATGATACTGTCAGCTGCCTGTCGGGTGCCAGGATCCGGCACATAATGCACACACTCAGGCCACTCCACAACAAGTACAAATATGACTCTGTCATTGTCCATATTGGTGTGAATGACCTGAGATGTACCTCCCTGGACTACATGAAAAGAGACATGGAGGAGCTCTCCAATCTTGTAACCCAGGCAGGTATGACCCTAGCCATGAGTAGCATCCTGCCATCACCCAGAATAATTCCACAGGACAAGGACAAAATGACTGACTTCGACAATTGGCTATGCTTCTGGTGTCATTCTAAGGGAATCCAGTATCTGTCTGCCTGAGACGACATGATCGACAGACCACGATGCTTTGCCAGAGATGGCCTGCACCTGTCACCCTTGGGATTCTGGATACTGACAAAGGCTCTTGCCACCACTATAGTGCCTTTTTTAGGCAAGGTTCAAAAGACAAATTCACCACCTTAACAGGTACAAGCAAGCAAAATCTGTGGGTAATGCTACTCAATGCTAGAAGTCTAAACTTCAAAATGCACTCACTTGAGGCACTCCTTAAAATGGAGAACATCGACATCTGTGCAGTGACAGAGACCTGGTTCAAAGCTCCAGAGAACACCCCTGCATTACCAGGCTATAATTCATACCACACCTTTTGGCCACCTAACCCAAACCGAAGCACTAAAGGTGGAGGCGTGTCCATATTCACTAAAGATATCCACACCTCCAAGCTTGTTGCTCAGCATAATGCATCCGAGATTATCCAAGTTCAACTAATTCTGGGCAAGACCACAATCCAGATTGCAGCTTGCTACAGACCGTCCACCATGTCCCAGGACTCCCACTCCTCTCTTCTTGATACACTGGAAAATATTAGGGTACAACCCAACACCCTATTAATGGGTGATTTCAACTACCCCACCATTAACTGGGAAAACTACTCATGTACCAACACTTTTGCTCAACGTTTTCTGGAATTCATCAATTCCAGTGCCTTGGATCAACTTATCCATACCCCCACCAGAGGCAGCAATATCCCAGACGTGGTCATCCCCAACATGGGCGACTGGTGTTCCACACCAGAGGTCAATTCCTCATTGGTCAGATCCAACCACAAGCTAATCACCCTACACATCCACATCCCGTTCCCACCCCCCATTAGGAAAACAACCGTAAAAAATTTCTTCAAAGCCAACTTCACGCTTCTTAAAACAGAAATGGCAAACTTCACGACACCCATGCAGATAGACAATAGAGGTATGACTGCTGAATCCTACACAAATGCACTTTATAAGCACTTACATGAGTGCATGGATCATGCTATCCCTAACAGAACCAAGATTCTATCCTCCAAAAAAATGAAGCCAATCTGGTGGTCTTCTGTCATAAACAAACTCTACAATAGAAGAAAGAAACTGTTGCAAAAAAGAGTAAAATCCCATGATTGGAGGAACTCCCTGGTCAGCCTCAGTAAGAAACTGAAATCCCTCATAAAATCCTCCAAAGCTAGTTATGAAAACAAAATCGCCACTGATTTTAAAGACAACCACAAAGCATTCTATAGCTATGTCAAGAATCTCAATGGCAACACTCAGATCTGCTCTGAGTTACAGCAAAATGGCACTAAATATACAGAACCAACTGATATTGCCAACATCCTGGCAGATAGGTTCAGTGCTAACTTTAACCCCCTCTCACCCCCTAAAGGACCCATCTCTATACCGGAAGAATGCAAAGTTCCTGTAATCACGGTTGCACAGGTAAAAACCTCACTCTCCAAAGCCAAGAACACAGCATCCATGGGACCTGACAACATCCCAGTCTGCCTTCAACACAAACTACAGTTTGAACTGGCACCCCACCTAAGTACCATGTTCAGTCATAGCCTCACCTCAGGCTTTGTGCTCATTGAATAGTACACTATGATGGTTATCCCACTCCACAAAGGAGGAGCCACAACAGACCCCAGGAACTACTGCCCCATTAGCCTGACGAGCCTGGTCTGCAAGGCCATGGAACATATCATCACTTGAACTCATAAACAAAGACATTGGAGATCTCCAAACTCTGGACCCCACACAGTTCAGTTTGTAAAAGGCAGATCATGTCTCCTAAACCTGATAGACTTCTTTGAAGCAGTCATCAAAGCCATAGATGAGGGTAAGGTGGTTCACACAGCATATCTAGATCGCTCCAAGGCATTCAACACCATCCCCCACTTTGGAATTATAGATAAACTCACTAAACTAGGTATAAATCCCTATGTCACAAGATGGGTTGCCAAATGGCTTACTGACAGAACCCACCCTGTGAAAGTAGCAGACTCCAAATCAGACTTCAGACCAGTGACAAGTGGAGTACAACAGGGTTCTGTCCTGGGTCCTCTCCTGTGTTGTATCTACTTCTCTGAAGTACATGCTAACACAGAAGGTCTTTGGCTAACTAAGTTCGCAGATGACTGCAAACTAGGAGCCATAATCAAAACTCCTAACAATGTGGACATCCTACAAAAGGGCCTCAATGAGACAGATGCCTAGTGTCAAAGCCATGGCCTCAAGCTCAATGCCAAAAAGTGCATTGTCATCCCCTTTGGTAGAAACTCTGTACCTATGAACTACCACATAGGTAGTAGTCTACTTAACACCAAAAGTGTGATAAGAGACCTTGGGACACAGGTGGACAGTAGTCTCTCCTTTGATAATCATATCACCACAGTGGTCAAGAAAGGGTCTATATCAGATGAACAAAAAATTTGTTCATCGAATGCGTAAAGATCAAAGCTTCACAGACATCGAAAACAGTATTGTGGGGTATCAGTACAGTGAGGAGTAGGGTATTTGCCCTTTCCTCACTGTAGTGCGATCTCAGAGTTAGAATATATATTTAGCGGGGGGGGGCGCATTTCGATTTCTGTGCCATTTTGATTTTTCTGTATTCGATGAATGGATTTTTCATTCATCTGATATAGACCCTGTCAGGAAATCCTTCTGCGTGGCACGCCTCATCACAAAAGGTTTCTCATCCAGAAAAAAAGAGGTCATTGTTCCCCTCTACTCATCACTCATTAGACCCATTATAGAGTACAATGCCCCTTTTGGTATGTACCTCACAAGACATCCACAACAACTGGAAAGGCTGCAGAAGTACCTCACAAAGAGGATTACTGGCCTCAAACAGATGCCCAACACAAACCATCTCAAAAATCTCCAGCTTTACTCCGTCGCATATCGCCTACTCAGAGGCGATCTCTGCCTAACATGCAAAGCTATGTCAAAGCCAGAGCTGTTGGACATGCTCCATTTAAAGAAATCCCAATCCTTCTGAGCTACATGCTCTACGAACCTAAACCTTGTCACCACAATAAACAGAACATACTGGAGGGATAGATTCCTGTCCCAGAGACTTCTCATACTCTGGAACAGACTACCTATCTATGTCAAACAGAGCTCCTCATTAGCACTCTTCAAGAAAAATCTTGATGATTGGATGGGTAATAGGAAATTCACCCCGGGGATCACTTCTGTGGCTCTGCTTGACAGGGCACAGGAAAATAATTTTCTTGGGTGGCGAAAGCCAGGATACCTTCTTGGCTAGGCTTGTATAGGCCATAGGGCCACTAGCCTAGTACCTACCTATGAACCTATGAACCCATTCACTATTTAGCCAGTGACTTATAATGTTAAAAATAATTGATTCAGTATATAGTTCTAGATATGGAAATGAGACTCCACCCTCTTCCCAACTTCTGTAATGCCATGAATGACTAATCCTTGCTTTTTTTTTTGGAAACCATAACATTTTTTATTAATAGAGAGTTAAGTTGTTTCATTAGTTTTTTGGAAGGGGGTGAAAGGCCTACAGAATGTTGGGTAGTATGGTCATTTTAAGTAATGATAGCCTTTCATCCATAGTGAATAACATTTTACTCCATTTGTTTAAGTAATCTTTAACAGTGTCTATTAACATTATGAAATGTGCTTGCCTAGTGTCTTTCCAGCTTGCTTTAATGGGTATACCTAGATATTTAATCATAGTATTAGCCCACTTAAAGTCACTATGTCTGTCCAGAATGGGGTTTATTTTTTTGTTTAACAAAATAGTTTCAGTTTTTTTTTTGGTTAAAACTTAAGCCAGATATAATTTCAAAGTTTTGAAGAGATTCTATAAGATGTTCAATTGAAGTATCTATGTTCCCAATTGTTACTAAGATATCATCAGCAAAAAGCTGGATTTTGGAATTGTACTTTGCATTGACATAGAAGCTGCTTATTTTATCATTAGTTCTTATGTAATTAGCTAAGGGCTCCACTAATAGAGCAAATAATAAGGGTGATAAAGAGTACCCTTGCTTGGTGCCTTTCATTATTTTAAGTGGTCCTGACAAGAAAGCCTCAATTTTAATGTATGGTATAGAAGTAGGGCTGGATGCACGAAGGCTTGCACGGAGTCTAAGAGTAGAGTAAGACTCCATGCAGCCAACATGTCTGCCGAGCGATCCAGGAACAGCCGGTAGGGGCGTGCAACAGTGCTCTCAAAACTAGTCCTACACAGACAGGGCTTGGATATGCAAATTACCTCAATTGCAGGCAAAAGCTATGCAAATGAGGTAAATTTGCGATCCAAGAAACCCGAACCTGTCCAAGTAGGAGTAGTGTTATTTGTAGAAATGTACTCAGTTGACAACTGAGTACGGTTCTGCAAATAGCAAAATGGAGCCGTGACAGCTCCAAAAAAAAGGATGCATTTACAGGAGGAAGCATGCCAATGGCCAATAATACGGCCATTGGCAATGTGAAGTGATGCAAAATAAAAATAAAATAACTTTTTTTTTTTCATCCCAATCTCCGAGGTTTAAGTGTAGCGCAGCGCCGTGCAAATGTGCTGTGCCCTAAAAACCAGAAAATCAGTAATTAATATCCACAAATGTGGACTTTATTGCTGATATGAATTTACAATACAAGTGAATGGCAGGCTGAAGACAACATGGCCACTGAGTAGATGTTGCTAAGGGGGGAAGCTCAGTCTAAGAGATGTAACCAAGCATTAGTAGGCAATCCTATGCAAATGAGGGGTAGGATAGTGAATCGCAAGTTTACATAGCAAATGAGCACAGTAAGTGGAGTGTAGGAATGGGATAAAGGGAGTAACAGAGTAGAAGATAGGTAACATCACAAGGGGGGTATGTATGAAAGAAGTGAAGCTCATTGGAGCAGAGTGGCATGTGTCAGCTGACATTTACATATCATTGAAAGAGATGTGTCAACAGGTAGGCTAGGTAAAGTAAAGAAATTGAAGGTGTATGCCATGGATAACACCAAAGTTTCTTGCTGAGCATGCATGCGCATGTGCGCGCGCCAGTAAACCCGACTAAGACAGTGTGCACGTGTGTAAGCATGTGTGCATACATGTAAGCTGGAGTAAGCATATGTAAGGCTGTGTAAACAGTTGTAAGCGCGTTTGCATCGGTGTGCACGCGTTTTAACAAGAATAAGCAAGTTTTAGTCCGTGTAAGCTTGTGTGCTCAGATGTTAGCTGCTGTGCGCATGTTTGCACTTGTGTGTGCGGCGCTCCCCCCTGAGGAAACAGAAAGGAAAAAGGAAGCACACCAAATAGTAGGAAGTTACCAGGGAGTACTAGCAGAGCTAGCAGGTGAAAACAATCAGAATCAGGCAATTACACAGGCAATACACTAGACCAGCCCAGCCCAGCACTTAAAACTCTGCAAACAACAGTCCATTATGTTTCTCTCAAGAGACACTGCACCACTGCAGTAAGTTAATAGAAGTGAAAACTGAAAAAGCTTTACTGAGACAAAAAATGTAAGGGGCTGCCACTGCTGTTATAAGGCGACATATGCAACATGCTGAGGGTGGTGATAATGCAAATGCTGCTGGACAACCCACAGTGAGGAGACGGAGAAGAGTGTACAGGCCCAGGGTAACCTACCAGGGGCTACATGAGCTGGAGATAGTGGAGTGCTATAGAGTGGACAGAGACCTATTGCAGCAAATTGTTGAGCTGTGCAGGCCACACCTCACACACAGAACCAACAGAGGGGAACCCATCCCACTGGAAACCAAGGTATGTGCTGGCCTAAGAATATTAGCAACAGGTACATTCCAGAGACCAACTGGTGATATGATGGGGATATCACAGGCATCAGCATCCAGGGTACTGCACCATTTCCTGGATGCCATGTCAGCACATGTCGATGATCATGTATATTTCCCCAGTTCCCATGAGGTATTGGCCAGCAATATGCGTCTCTTCCAGCAAATAGCGGAATACCCTGACGTAGTGGGTGTAATAGACTGCATGCACATATGCATCAAAGCACCAGCCGGTGAGCGGGGTAGGGTCTACTTCAACCGCAAGGGCTTCCCCTCCGTCAACTGCCAGGTTGTGTGTGATGCCCAGGGCATAATACTGAATGTGTGTGCTGGCTGCCCTGGAAGCTACCATGATTCCCATATCTGGCATCTGACAGAGCTGTACCAGACATTTGCCAATGGGGACATCCCACATGGTCACCTAGTGGGGGATGCTGGCTATGCACTGGATCCATGGCTGATGACACCCATCAGAAAAGCACACACACCTGAACAGGAATGCCATAATGAGGCACACGCACAAACATGAAATGTAAATGAGCATGTGTTTGGGCTGCTCAAGTCACAGTTCCGGTGCCTGGACACATCTGGTGGAGCCTTGCAGTACTCACCAACTACATGTACCCAAATTGTCATGGTATGTGCTGTGCTACATAATATGATCCTGTGAAAACAGCTGCAGCAGGACCAGCATAGGCCTGGGCCAATCAGCCCCCCACCATTGCCAAGGTCATCACAGGCAGAGCGTGACTCAGCGGAGGAACAACCTGAGCCTGCCCCAGTAGGCAGAAGGAGGCGTACCCAGTATGCTTTGGCCTTGGCAAAGAGGCAACGCATAGCACATACACTGGCTCAGTAGGAACTCTGGAAATGATACCTCTCTCTGACTCGCACATATAGTAAAAGGGATGTCTAAGTTGACACTACCTGCTTTCAAACATGTATAGGGAGTGTAGTATGTGCATCTGACATAGCCAGCCCTGCAGCACCACCTGAGGCATGATTGCCATGTGTTAAGCAATATAAAGCAGTGCTAAACAGCATTTACCACCATGTAGTATATGTAAAGAAAATTGCACACACCAACTAGCACAACTGTGGTCAATGTTGAGTAATATTGGCCAACGTCCAGCAATGTTGGTTAATATTGAGCAATGTTGGACAAGCTGGGTCTAAGTATATGAAGGTCTCTCCAAACACCATTATATTGGGTGACTTCAACTACCCAAACATTGACTGGGAGCATTACTCAAGCCCCAACACCCTAGCCCAAAGGTTCCTAGAATTTATAAACTCAAATGCTATGGAACAACTAGTCACCACCCCCACAAGAGCAGATAACATACTGGACCTGGTCATCACCAACATGGGGACTCTATGCTCCATACCAGAGGTATTCCCTTCATTGGTAAGATTGGACCATAAATTAATCTCACTGGATATCCACATCCCGATCCCACCCACAGCCCAGAAAACCACAGTGAAAAATCCTCTCAAAAGCTAACTTCACACTTCCCAAAACCGAGGTGGAATCCTTCAAGGCCCCCGGGCCAGTGGAAACTATGGCTCAAACTGCAGAATCCTTTATAAACGCATTCTATGGACACCTTCAGGAATGCATGGATCATTATATCCCAAACAAAACCAAGACCCAATCTTCCAAAGGCAGGCGTCCTGCCTGGTGGACCCCAGCCATAAATAAGCTGTACAACAGAAGGAGGAAGCTACTACATGACAGAGCAAACTCCCTAAAAGAGAAGGCATCTCTGATCAGTACTAGCAAAAAACTACGATCCCTCATAAAATCATCCAAGGCCAGTTTCGATAGAAATATTGCACAGGACACTAAAGATAATCACAAGGCCTTCTTTAGTTATGTTAGGAACCTGGATGGCAACTCCCAGATATGCTCAGAGTTTGTCCAAAATGACTAAAAATACACTGAACACACAGACATTGCCAACATCCTGGCAGACAGGTTCAGTGCAAACTTCTTCCCCCCTTCCACCTCTAATGAGCAAATATCTATCCCAGCAGAGTGCTGCTTCCCTGACATCTCAGATGCTCAGGTGAGAGCCGCCCTCTCCAAAGCAAAAAACACAGCATCAGTGGGACCAGATGATGTCCTGGGCTGCATCCTACATGAACTCCAAGAAGAGCTAAACCCCCACATAAAGCTGCTGTTCAATCTCAGCCTTACTACAGGATATGTACCCAAAAATGGCATACAGCAACAGTGGTCCCACTCCACAAAGGTAGTGCCTCTACAGACCCTGGAAACTATCGCCCCATAAGCCTGACTAGCCTGGTCTGCAAAGTTGTGGAGAGGATCATCATGGAACTCATAAACAAAGACATTGGGGACCTACAGACACTGGATCCTACCCAATTTGGCTTTGTTAAGGGCAGATCCTGCCTCTTAATTCTGGTTGATTTCTTTGAAACAGTCACCAAGGCCATTGATGAGGGAAAGGTAGTCCACACAACCTACCAGGACCTTGCAAAAGCCTTCGACACAATACCCCACTCGGGCATCATAGATAAGCTCTCCCGTTTAAATATAAACCCCTATGTCATAAGATGGGTTGAAAACTGGCTCAAGGACAGAACCCACATAGTCAGAATTGATGGAGCCATGTCAGACTCTAAACCAGTTACAAGTGGTGTCCCACAAGGCTCAGTCCTGGGACCTCTCTTGTTCGGTATATATTTTTCGGAGGTTCAGACTAACACGGGAGGACTGTGGCTGACCAAGTTCACAGATGACTGCAAACTGGGTGCCATAATTGACTCTCCAGCTGACACAAGCATCCTCCAAAAGGGTCTCATAGAGATGGATAACTGGTTCCAGAGCCATGGCCTAAAGCTAAATGCTAAAAAGTGTATAGTCATACCCTTTGGCAAAAACAAAGTGCCCACAAATTACCACATAGGCGGGAATCCATTAAGTACGGAAGAAGTAATTAGGGACCTGGGGACCCAAGTTGACAGTACTCTCTCCTTTGACAACCACATTGCCAAAGTGGTTAGAAAGACCTTCTATATAGCCCACCTTATCATGAAAGGATTCACATCTAGAATGAGGGAGGTCATTGTGCCCCTTTATTCATCCCTCATCAGGCCCATAATTGAATACAATGCCCCATTTGGGATGTACCTTACCCGACACCTGCAGCAACTAGAAAGACCCCAAAGGTACCTCACAAAGAGGATCATGGGACTCAAACAGATGCCATATGCTGCTCGGTTAAAGAAACTCCAGCTCTACTCGGTTGCATACCGCCTACTTAGAGGCGATCTATGCCTGACGTATAAAGCCATGTCCAACCCAGAATTAATGAGCATGCTCCACCTCAGAAAATCCAAATCCCTTAGAGCTACGTGCTCGAGGGACTTGAACCTCAGCACAGAAATAATTGGGACATGCTGGAGGGACAGATTCATAACCCAGAGGCTCCCTTCACTGTGGAATAGAATCCCAGTCCATGTTAGACAGAGCCCCTCACTGACTATCTTCAAGAGGAATCTTGACGAGTGGATGGGAGATCGTAGGTTTACCCCGGGGATTACTTCGGTGTCACTACTAGACATAGGCACAGTAAACTAACCTTAAAAAGGGCACAGTAAAATCAGTTCAGAGGGTGGCGAAAGCCAAACACACTCTGGCTAGGCTTGTCAATGCCTTAGAGCAGATAGCCTAGTTTGAACCTATGAACCTATGAACCTAAGTAGGGCACAGCTGAACAAAAGCCAGCATGCCCATATTTGCTCTACTGGCCCTTAAGCAGTCTGGTCTGCTCAGTATGAAAAGATAAAGCAGTGATGGGCCGTGAACCCAGGATACTGTGCACTATAGTCATTGTACTAAACCACTAAACCATGACAGTATTGCAATGGTCAGCCTGTATGAAGAAATGTTGATAAGTTTATGCAAAGTATTCCATGGAAACCCTGCAGGCACAGCATAATCCCTGTCGAGTTATGACACAAAGGTGAGTCCCGCAGTAAGAATAGAACATGACTTTCAACACACACAGTAGTAATGTTAATATTGGACATGTACACATACATCAACAAATGTAGTGGACCTCAGACAGCAACATACTGAAAGGTCACACTGGGCATGCTCACACACGAATAAATGAGACAAATGTCAGGCAACAGAACACTGACAGTCTGAACTGGGCATGCTCACACACTTAGGCCATGTCAGAGTACAGCAGTGGGCCACACATATCAGGCAGTTGCATGTGTTAACCCAGGAACTTCTCTCTATCCAGCAATCTGCCCTGTGCACACAGTTATATGACAACAGACACATATATAATATAGTGGAACCCTGTCATAATCAAATATGTTCTGCAGATACCTAAGTTGTTCATAGAAAGTGGGAAAGCAAAGACAATAAAACCTGCAAACAGTATCAGTAATAAACATTGTGCATCTTGAACATTATCATAGGTTCAGAGGTTGATACTAGGCTATCTGCCCTAGGGCATGTACAAGCCTAGCCAGAGTGTGTTTGGCTTTCGCAACCCTGTCAAAGTAAAACACTGTGCCTGTGAATAGTAGGTCACACAAGATAGCCCATTTACATTTAGTGTATTGTGCCTCTGTCTAGCAGGGACCCAGAAGATATCCCATGGGTAAACATATGATCACCCACCAACTTGTCAAGATGTCTCCTGTAGGTGGTCAGTGGGTGGCTCTGCCCATGCGAAACCGTGATTACAATCTGGAGTGAGTGGAGCCTCTGGGATGAGAATCTGTCCCTAAAGCATGTCCTATTAACATCTGTCCTGAGGTATATGTCCCTGGCGTGTGTAGCTCCAAGGGAGTCGGATATCCTGAGGTGGAACATGTCCATTAATTCTGGGTCAGATATTTCCTTAAACTACAGGCACACAACACATCCGAGTAGGTGGTAAGCGACTGAGTAGAGCTGGAGTTACTGTATGTGAACTGTGCAGGGCATCCGTCTGAGTCCCTACATCTGTTTGTTGAGGAACATTTGTGGCCATTACAGTTGCTGCAGGTGTCGGGTAAGGTACATCCCAAATGCGGCATTGTAACCAAGCATGGTCGTGATGAGTATAGGGGTACAATGACCTCACTTGATCAACATGTGAAACCATATGGGATAAGGTGGGCTATATAAAAGTTCTGTCTAACCACTTTGGCAACGTGATTGTCAAAGGTGAGAGTACGAACAAGTCATGTCCGCAAACCCCTAACAACTACTACGGTATGTAATGGATTACTACCTATGTGGTAATGTGTGGGCATGTTGTTATTCCCAAAGGGGATGACTATGCAACTAATGGCATTTAGCTGTAGGCCATGGCTCAGGCACCAGTCATCCTATCTCTGTGAGACCCTGTTTGAGTATGCATGTGCCAGATGGAGAGTTGATTATGGCACCCAGTTTGCAGTCATTTGTGAACATGTCAGCCATATTCCTCCTGTGTTAGCCTGTATGTCACACAAATATATACTGAACGAGAGAGGTCCCAGAACTGAGCCTTGTGGGATGCCATGTGTAACTGGTGTATAGTCAGACATGGCACCTGCAATACTGAGCATGTGGATGCTATCCCTGATCCAGGTAGCAATCCATCGTGTGAGATATGTGTCAATATCGATGTCGGTGAGCCTATGCATAATGGCCGAGTGGGGTATTGTGTTGAAGGGTTGTGCAAGGTCCAGGCAGGCTGTGTGGACAACGTCCCTACACCCATGGACCTGGTAACTGTTTAAAGAATATGAACAGGTCCAAGAGGCAAGATCTGCCCACAACAACGCTGAAATGTGTAGGACCCAGTGTCTGTAGGTTCCCGATGTCTATGTGCATGAGTCCCATTACAATACGTTCCATAGCTTTGCAGAACAGGCTAGTTAGCCTTATAGGCCGATATTGTCTGTGGTCTGTTGTGGCAGCAACTCTGTGGAGCAGGACCACTATCGCTGTACACCATTCCGTGGGTACATATCCTGTGGTAACTCTGATATTGAACAGTGACGTAATGTGAGGGTTACGTCTGTCATGAAGCCCATGTAAGACACAGGCCGGGACACCATCTGGTCCCATTGATGTTGTGTTGTCCGCTGTGGGGAGGGCAGCACTCACCTGTTTATTTGTGATGTCAGGGAGGTTACACTCTGTTGGGATGGACAGTAGCTCCTTAGGGAGGATGGGGGGTAGACATCTGCACTGAACCTGTTTGCCAGGATGTTGGCAATGTCTGTGGGTTCAGGGTATGTTTAGTCAGTATGCAGTAACTCACAGCATATCAGTGAGTGTCCACCCAGGTACCTGAATTAACTGAAGAAGGCCTTGTAAGTGTCCTATGTGTCTGGTGCAATTGTCCGTTAGAAGCAGGCCTGACATAAATACATGAGTGATTGTAGCTGTCTGCTAGTACAGATCACAGATGCCTTCCCTGTCTGGAATTGTGCTCTATCATGTAGTAGCATCCTCCTTTCATTGTATAGCTTATTAATGGCCGGTGTCTACCAGACAGGTCCCCTGCCATTGGAGAAGTGAGTCCAGTTGTTATTTAGGATAGCACAATCCATGCAGTCCACTAGGTGTCCATAGAATGTGTATGTAGAGGATTCAGCAGGCTGAGCCATACTTACCACTGTCCCAGGGTCTCTGAAGGATATCACCTTGGTTTAGAGAAGTGTGACGTTTGCTTTTGAGAAGTTCACCAAGATTACCCAGGATGGGTGTGGGGACGAGATATGGACGTCCAGTGAGATAAATGTATGTTCTGACCTTACCAATGAGGGGTATATCTCAGGTGTGGAACCTAGAGTCCCCATGTTGGTGATGATCATGTCCAATATGTTGTCCCCTCTTGTGTGTGTGGTGACCGGTTGTGCCATAGCATATGAGTTTACAAATAGTAGCAACTGTTGGGCGAGGGTGTTGGGGCCTGAGTACTATCCCCAGTCAATGTGTGGGTATTTGAAGTCACCCAATATAATGGTGTTTGGGGAGACCTTCATATTGTCCAGTGTTCCCAGGAAAGCCGAGTGTGGTTCCTGAGTTTGGGAGGGTGGTCTGTAGCAGGCAACAAACCAAAAGGCAGATTTGCACAATGTTAGGTGCATATGTATGGTCTGTGATGCTTTGTGCAGTGCTACCAAACCGGAGGTATGTGTATCTGTGATGTATATGGATACTCCCCCTATTTGTGTTGGCCATTCCGAGTTTTGTGGTCAGAAAGCATGGTATGAAATATAACCTGGTAGTGCTGGTGTGCATTTGGAAGTCTGAGCCAGGTGTCTGTTAGTGCACAGATATCACTGTTGTCCATACTGAGGAGATTCCTGAGTGGGCGCAATTTGAGGGTAACACATCTGGTGTTGAGCAGCATTACCCTCAGTGTCATGTACTTTGTAATGTCTATGGAGGTGGGTTTGTCTTTTGAGCCCCACTTAAAAAAGGCAGTATGGTGGTAGCAAGTGCCTTAGCCAGTATTTGAAAGTCCAAGGGTGACAGGTGCAAGCTGTCCATAGTGAAGCTATGTGGCATGTTGAGCATGTCACCCCAGGCTGACAGACACTGTATCCCCTGTGAATGACACCAATATGCCAGGCTGACAGACACTTTATCCCCTGTGAATGACACCAATATGTTAGCCAACTGTTAAACATGATCAGTTTGTTGGTATACTTTGACATCATACTTGGTGAGTGTAAGATGCTAGACAAGGTCTGGGTCATACTGGCGTGGGCTACATGATCTATGTATCATGTCATGTAGTCCAGGGAGGAATGTCTGAGGTTGTATGCACCAGCATGGACAATGATGGAGCCAGTCCTGTACTTGCTTTGGGGTGACCTGAGTGCATGTGTTATGCTGCGGATCCTGGCACCCGAGAGACAGCTCAAAGTGACTATTCCCTTGTTTGGCCTGGTGAGTGGGACGTCAGTGTGTCTGACAATAAGTGTCACCTATTACAAGTGTATTAGGTGTGTTGTTTATCCCGAAGGGCAGTGACTGTGTGGCACACTGATATTGTGAAATTTGTGATATGTGGGTATTGTAGTGGGGTAGCAGATGTTTGTGTGTCTGCTTTGGAGGTCTCTGCTGCTTAGGCAGAGTTTATGTAGAGCCTCTGAGTATGTTTATGTGTGATAATGTGGTTTGATTGCTGTCGCTATAGGTTTATGTGAGACTGATATGCGGTGTGTGTGGTTACCTTCACCACCTGATAGACTATGCCAGTCATGGGTCGAGAGAGCTCAGCCTCCTGTATGTCAATATTGTTGCATCTCTCACATATATCTGAGTTTGTTGGGAGGAGGATAGGGTTGTCTGTGTACATGAGGCAGATGTGACATTATGTCAAAACCACAATATTCACTAGCTGGACTGGAGAGTACACACGAAACCGACCCCTGGACATGCCAGGATATTATCATGACATACTCCGTAGCCTGATCACAAAGGATCAGTAGGGTGTTAAGTGTGTAAAAGAGTATAACAGGGATTATTGCTCAGGTTTGTTGGTGTTTTGTAAAGAGTAGCTGAGAAGGAGTCCAGACTGAATCATGACACCTCCTTCAGCTATGTCATAAATAGCAATGTACACTCATATATGTCCTGAGTCAGGGCCAACTGTACCTGACTGACAATGCCGACATCCTGTCAGACAGGCCCATATAGACATACCCACCTCCCACTGATGATAGTCCCTGTCATCATACCAGGAGATATCACATGTAGAATGGCTGAACAGCTCCCCTCAAAGCCAAAAGCATGGCAGCAACTGGATTACATTGTTTCTCAATATGTGTTATGCATGAACTACAGAACAAACAGACCCTGCACCTGAACAGTCTGTTGAGCCTCACCCTCTCCACAAGATCTGGAACCGTTGAATGTGTTACAGCAACATATGGCACTCCCCACAAGTGTTGGTGCACAACACACCATGGGAAGTATAGTCCAGTAAGGCTATGAAGTCTGATCTGCAAGGCCATGGAGTCCATCATGGTTGAAGTCATAAACAGAGCTATTGGAAGCTGACAAACACACAACCCTACCAACTGTGGTATGTTCATGTGCAGATCATGGTTCCCAAACATGCTAGGCTGTTTGCAAGGTAGCCACCCAGGACATACATCACTGAGCAGAGTTACACATGTCCCACATAGACTTTGAATAGCCCTTTATCAACATCCCAGACACATGTCGTATCCACAAAACCAACAATCTGTGCATAAATATATGTTGACATATGAAGGAATGTCAATGTGTCCACAGACAGATCACACAAGATAAGAATTATGGGGTCCTGTTCAAGCTGCTGACACCTTCCGTCCCACATGGCTCATTCCTGGAATTGCATAAAACAAAGTGTGCACACATTACCATGTCCAGTCTGATGATGTCAGCATCCTACAAATATAGCAGGAGAAAAGAAACCACCCAGTAAAGCGTATAGTGCGCTGTGTTAATGCATAGCTCTCTAATATCATAACATAGTTAGGTAGGGGTTTGAATCCTGCTGACAGTGTGTATTGGGGGGGAGGTGATTTCCTATGAGAGGAGTGCCCTTTTTGGAGACTGGGAAAACACATTAAAAGAGGTACATTCCTCTTTGGAAAGTCTGATGATGACAGCATCCTACAAATATAGCAGGAGAACAGAAGCCACCCAGTAACGCATATAGTGCGCCATGTTAATGCATATCTCTTTAGTATCATAACCTGGTTAGGTAGGGGTTTGAATTCTGCAAATGCTGACTGTGTATGTGTGTGATTTCCTTGGAGAGGAGTGCCCATTTTGGAGACTGGGAAAACACATTAAAAGAGGTACATTCATCTTTGGAAAGTCTGATGATGTCAGCATCCTACAAATATAGCAGGAGAAGCAAAACCACCCAGCAAAGCATATAGCATGCTGGGTCAATGCATATCTCTCTAGTATCATAACATAGTTAGATAGGGATTTGAATCCTGCAAACGCTGACAGTGTGTGTGTGTGATTTCCTTTGAGAGGCGTTCCCTTTTTGAAGACTGGGAAAACACATTAAAAGAGGTACATTCCTCTTTGGAAAGTCTGATGATGTCAGCATCCTACAAATATAGCAGGAGAAAAGAAACCACCCAGCAAAACATATAGAGCACTGTTTTAACGTGTAGCTCTCTAGTATCATAATGTAGTTAGGTGGGGTTTGAATCCTGCAAATGCTGACAGTGTGTGTATGTGTGTGATTTCCTTTAAGAGGAGTGCCCTTTTTGGAGACTGGGAAAACACGTTAAAAGAGGTACATTCCTCTTTGGAAAGTCTGATGATGTCAGCATCCTACAAATATAGCAGGAGAAGAGAAACCACCCAGCAAAACATATAGCATGCCGTGTTAATGCGTGTCTCTCTAGTATTATAACATAGTTAGGTAGGGGTTTGAATCTTGCAAACACTGGTAGTGTGTGTATGACACAGTTGGTCAATGCAGTGTGGTTTTTGCTTTTACTATGGTATGACATATCATGGTTAAAACAGTATGTGCATTGCACACATCAGGTATCTGCATGGCAAATAAATATGTGTACATGTGACCTTAATCAGTACATAGGTGTGAAGCCTGCATATTACATGAATACATTTGTTTCCTTTGACAGATTGTGCCACTGCTTCTCAGATCATAGGTCACATATGTATGTAAGTGACAAGCCCGGCCACTGTAGTGATCTGTGTCCAAGGTAATCTGTACCACACACACCCATGACAGTTACTATAGAGTACTGTGAGTGAGGGTACATGCTGGGGGTATATGTCAGACATGTTCATACACAACAACGACTGGCAATAATGGACAGTCATTATAGGTGTACAACAGCCCTGTGGATATGCATTCAGGCCCCTAATGACTTATGTGACACACCAAGGGACTCCACAGTACCTATGGATATGTGGATACCAAGGGACAGATGACATAACACGTGGCTGTATGTACACATTGGTACCCAACATACATGTTATGGGCTACCACCTATGTGGTACTGTCAGGATAGTATGTATAGTAAATGTGGATGACTATGCAATAGTCAGCTTACTGCTATACAGCATGTATTGGACAACAGGTATCTGTCTGTATGATACCCTTGTGTAGGATATGCATCCCATCCAGGGAATGCATTGTAGGCCAATGCATGCATTTCCAGATGTGGATGGACATATCCCTAGTGTGTTTGCATGTACCTAAGAGGGCTATATGCCAAACAGGTGTAGTCCCAGGAACGGGTGGCGGTCAATACCACTGGTTACTGTTATAGTATAGTACCGGAAGGATCCAACTGTTACTGAGTTCCCTACAACTGTGTGTCATTTGTCAGGACATCATCTAATGATTGGTTATAGTCATGCTGTTGAGGTTGTGTATACTACCAGACTGAAAATCATTGACAGATATTAACAGTATCATCCACAACATAGTGTCAACCCATGTCATACACGCATGTGTACCCATGTTAGTACATATCTGTAGTAGAATGCATACTGGCCATCGAAAGATACTATGAGATGTTAACAATGTGTACAACAGGGTATGTCACATGTCCCATGTGTCCACTATGCATGTACATGCAGACAGTGCACACCCACCATGTTCACAGATGTACACCTGCTAATCTGTAATGCACACACCACACACATTCTGTCCACTCACTAACACATGCTGGCAACACTGTACACTTCAGCCAAGTGGCACATGGGTGGACAATACATACTCAGACCTAACACTGGTGTAAACAATGCTACATTGACAATCAGAGCTGTGATGCAAAATGCTGCTCAGATATACCTACAAGGATATAATTACACTTTCCTGTTGACAACTTGCTAATATTGCTACACTACCATAATATCACCCTGTGCATCAGAACCATGTTAGCCTGTTCCTCCATCAATGTTACAAATGACAGGAGGTGGCACAGGTGTCATCATATGCACAGGGTGTGTTGTTGGTTTGCCAGAGCCCAACATTGACCCATCCAATCAACATGTCTGTGTGTGTGTGTGTGTGTGTGTGTGTGTGTGTGTGTGTGTGTGTGTGTGTGTGTGTGTGTGTGTGTGTGGGACAACAGTACAGCATGGGCCAATGTTGATATAATGTGTATGTGTATGTGTGAGCCCTAGTTGTTTGGTTAATGTGTGTGTGTCTGCATGCACACAGTTCCACCATGTGGCTGCCATATACGGGAGGTTATGAGACAGCCACAGACTGTACCTGCTAGGCTGTAAAGATCAATGTCTCTGGGCATGGACATGGTACCTGTGCCTGGCAGGGGTGCTACGGGCAGTATCGGGTACCAACCCTGACTGGGTACTATAATCAGAGGCAGAGGTATGATGACTGGACCCATGTCTCTGCTGGGACTGGCCAGAGCCATGTGCATGTGGTCTACTAGGATGGTCAATGGAAGGCCAGCCCCAGCATTGCTGGGGCTGGTACTGCCACTACGGGAGCGGCTGTGATCTGTGTGCCATCCGCAACGACTGCCAGCTGTTGCTGTTGCTGGCATGCGTCTGCTTCGACGTCTCAACCATCCCACATGGTCCTGGCTCATGGAAAACACATTGTGGAGGGCATCTACTGTCTCCCCCCAACATCTATCAATGACCTCGGTGTAATTTCGGATGGCAACCGGCAAGGTCACGGATGCTGTCATTGATAGAGGTGTAATGGGCCCTCTGCGCCCTTGGTCCCTGTCTGGTGTACTATTCCATACGTGCTTGTGCCTGCATTACAGCCCAGAACATACTGGAGGTTGTAATACCTCTGGGGCCATGTCTGCCAGGGGCAATACGACCAGTGGTGCTCCTCCAAGAACCCCTGGACATTCGCCTATGTGGTACCATTCCAGGAATCTGGCTATGGCTGCTGTGATGGGATGCAAGTGCCATGGGTACCACACTCTCCTGGTTAATGCCAGCTGTATGCTGTCCCTTGGCTAATGCCATTGGTGATGAGGGATGTATCGGTAGTATGAGTATGCACATAGATGGGGTTGAACGCTGTGTACTGTCAATTGGTGGACCAACGACAGACCCTGTCAAACCTTCCTGTGCCAGAATACACGTCTCATCATCTCCACTATTAGTGGCAGTGACTTCAGGTTCCCTGCTGCTTTCAGCCACCCCAAACTCAGCACCTGTGAGAGGAAGACAGGAAACACACTTTACAATCTGTACATGATGTTAGCACACATGCACACATGCACACATGAACACATGCAGACATGCACACATGAACACATGAACACATGAACACATGCACACATGAACACATGCACACATGCACACATGCACACATGAACACATGCACACATGCACACATGCACACAAATACACTCCTCAATAGTGGGTGAAGGTGGGTGACAGTATCACAAGGCAAACAGTCACCTCACACATGTCAGCATGCAGAATATGTATTACTCAAGACCATGCAGTGCAAGTGTAGATGGCCCTATTTAATGACATTATACATGGCTTTGATGCATGTGTGTAGTTGTTCAGTGATTGGCTACACCCTGGAACCCAATGTGTACATGGACACAACATTGCTGTGCATGTATTATCAGCTCTGCAATGTCCTGTGCACCATCACTCACAGGTATATATACCATGGCTGCATGTGTTATCTGTGTGGCACATAGATTGCCATGTGTGATTACAGTGTCTGTGTCCATAGCAGATAATAGTGGGCACAGGTGTAGCACATGCATGCTATGTACACACACAGGATGAGTGGTGCATGTAGACGTGAAGGAATCCCAATGCTCAACATGGCCATTGTACAGTGGTTATGTTGAGTGTGGGACATATTGCAGATATGTCGGTGCCCACCATGACATGGCATGCTACATGACTGCAACATTAAACACCACACATACCCAATGTGTGTCATGTGACCTATACACCCAATAGCATTCCAGGACATATATGTGACACTTTATACAGATGGCGACTGCTGTGCATATTGTGTATACTGGCATATGTAAGCACACACACAACATGCTATGCATATTGTGTATAGGTGCATATGTTTGCACACACACAACATTGAGGTGCAAAGCAATGACTGCTATGTGTAGTACTGTGGTCACTGTAACTGGATGGGGTGTAGTACCATGTGCCATCATCATCATGCATTTTGTGGTCACTCATGGCTACTAATGTGTGACAGACCACCGCCTAGCATGTTGTACCTGAACTGCAGTGCCATGGCTATGTTCACAATTACACAGCCACTTTGTACATGGGTATGTGAGGTTCCCAATAGGGAGCATTGCCTAACATGACTGTGTTATGTGTTGAAGAGTGTTGCACAGCCCCATGATAGGCCTCTACCCCTGAGGTACATCATGTGTGTGTGGATGACATGTGGGATACTGAAGTGTGACCTTACAGCGGGTGTGTGGTAACGCCATATGTAGCATGTTTTTGTGTACTGCATATGTTAAACATGTTATGTTGTGTACAGTTGTAGCAACTATGCCTATCCAATGTGCAGTATGGTGTTGTCACAACTCTGTCTGATGCTCTGTGTATTGCATGTTATTGAAGAAGCTACTGACATTACTGAGCTGTGCAATGTCTTACAGAAAACATGCATGGCATGCATTATGCGTAGGTGTGTTACGTGTACATGGCCTACACCTCACCTATGACATGCACATTTCATTACAAACATTGCAGTTATACCACACTCACCAGCATGGATTGTCTGCCCTGCTGTCACACCAGAGGGACCTACGAGAATATGAGAGAGTTTGTCAGTGGCCACAACTGTGGCATTGCTACAGTGGGTATGCTAAACTACAGTAGAACAACAGTCAACAATCACAGGTGTAGAGATAATATTCCAGATATCAGTATTGCACAACACTAGGCAGCACAACTGCTAAACACACAGTACACATCTCACGTAGACATAATCTAACAATACAGTTAACTGTAGTCTACAGATAGGGCATGTTACCTGCTCACTCCATGTGAACATGCTGGGTGGCTCCGGCCTCCATGACAACACATGTCAGAGGTTGTTGCTGCTGTTGTCCAGGAGCCACCATGCTTAGGAGCAGCTCCTCCACTCTGGTGAGGGGAGGGTGAATGGCCACCCCACCACCTGTGGCAAGCTGTTGTCTTTGGATATCAGACACACACCGCCGGACATGCCTAATTAAATCACTGCAGTGATGGCGTACCTGCTCATATGTCAGGTTATGCATGCATATGTCATTTACCCGACGAACAAGATCCTGCCACAGTGCAGTCCACTCCTGCTGGTGATGGCTGCTTCAGGAAAACAGCATTGTGTACTGCTGCACCAGGCTTTGCAAAATCTCATCTTCCTCCGCTGCTGTGTCCGATGGGTTGCGTTGGTGGGCCATCTGGCTGAAAAAGATCTGAACAATATGTGTGAGTGAGTCCTGTGGCACACTTTAAACTTTTAACCAAAGATATCACTTTACTGACATATATACCATCCATTTGTCTGTCAGAGGTTACACACGTTCAATACCACTTATTGGTTCTCAGGCCACAACTGACTAACAGTGCCTGGCACACTCTATATATCACACCACTATACAACAGTACCCGGCACACTGTTTGTGACACAATGCACAACCTCGACACAGGGGTATATATCACGCCAATGCACAAACAGAGATGTCATCCATTGCAATGAATGTAAAGTACAGTTACAGTAGTACCAGTCAATCACCCTAGTCATTGATGCCATAGCCCTGCCTAACATATGTGTACAGTTGTTACTATAGGTGGCATACTGCTGTAACAGAGTATATATTTTGCTGGATACACACGTATACCCTGTAACACACATATGATTGCAGCCATGGTACAGGCATAATTACACACACATCAGACAAACATACGATGCACCACTGTGTGCCAACACAGATGAGCATTACCTGTGTACCCTACAGTACTGTGTGCCACTACTTACAAACCCTTATGCCTGGGTTTTGTCCTCTGTGCAGACTACAGGAAACACACAAGACAGTGTTTCCAAGCAATGTGAACACACACCATACTGTGCTGTTTAGGCCTACAGCTTCAGGTAGTACTACAGTTCATATGGGAGTTGGATTCACCAGCAGTACCACTCACTAAGCATACATGTATTGCTTTAGCCTACAATGAGACACCACGGTCATCAACAAGGAACTACGTTACATCGTATGTCATACTGCTATGTCTGCCTAACAGTACAATACACATCTTTTGCTGGCATCACAGCTAGGATAGACACTACTATGTCAGATACAACTTCACACTAACCTATCACACCTTTACATACCTTGCACACATTCAGTGTTACACTTATTCAACCTCACATAGCAGGTATTGCATTGAGTACATGTGTGAGTGCATAGTATCATAGGTAGGCAATATGCTATTGGCCCTAGGGCCTACAGCAGCCTAGTCATATGCTACCCTGGCCTTTGACACACATGTACTTTGATTTCACTTGCCCCTGCCAACCAGAACCACAGAGGGGGTTCCTGGGGTGTATTACCAATCTCCCAAACAATCATCAGGGGTATTTATGACAGCTGCTAATGAGGATCCTTGTTTGCTATTGCTAGGTGGTCTATTCCAGTGTATGGCATATCTCTGAGATAGGAACCTCTCCCTCCAGCATGTGCTGTTTAGTGAGCTGACAAGGTTTAGGGCCCTAGAGCATGTATCCTGGAGGGATTGTGATATGTTGCCATGGTGGTTGTCACCCAGCTATGGGTGTGACATACCTCTGTATGTCCAGCAGAGGTCACCTCTGTGTGGCCGGTATGCAATACATTCTAGATGTGGTTTTGTGAGTCAGTCTGCATAGGGCATCTGTTTGCGGCCAGTATTACCCTTTGGGAGATATGTCTGTGGCATTTCCACCTGCTGTAGTTGTCATGTGAGGTACATACCACACAGGGCATTGTGATGAGTAGAGGAGAATACTGACCTATATTTCCCTAGATGACACACCTGTTGTCATGACACATACCACACAGACAGATTACAAGTCTAGTGTGGCACTGTCTTTATCAAAGAGGTGGCTAGTGTCCACCTGTGTCCCATGTTCCCTTATCACACCTTCGGTGTTGGGTAGGTTTCTACCTATGTGGTAGTTAATGGGTACAGTGCTTTGGAAAGGAGGAATGGCACTGCAGTATCAACACTTGTCTACAGTCCATGCCTTGGTCACCACACACCTATTGCAGTACATATGGGCCCATGTCTCTCTCTCTCTCTATATATATATATATATATATGTATATATATATATATATATATATATATATATATATATATATATATATATATATACACATACATGTACACATCCATTGCTGTACACATAGATGTACATACAGGCACATGTACAGTCCATCTTTCATGGTGGGAATATCACTTATGCGACAGTTGTGGGATGTACAGTTATGTGATTATATTGTACAGTGTTGTGCAGAATGCATGTGGGTGTCCTCGGCCCATGTAGCTTTAGCAGGCTTCATTGGCTGTAACACAGCAGATCTGACAAATCAGTCCCACAGCGTTTAACCAGCACATGACATATATCAGCACTGCATGCTGTTTTCTATGCCACATACTATGACCTACATAGATATATGCGCATAACAACCTTCAACGTCAGATATCTGTCCACCCTTCACTAACAGTTGAAGTATGTCCCGTGCCCTATGCACATGTGCAGATACAGATAGATACGTACTGCTGCCACACATGGATGATTTGCAGTGTGTAGAGTACTCTTCAGGAACATCTACTACATGCCAACACATACATATGAGTTACATACCTTACCTTTGTATTTCCCTGCTTCGTCTGTTACAGTTTTGTAGGGGTTTTTTTTGTTTTTGTTTGGTTGTTTGTTTTCAGTTTTCTCCCTCTGTTTCTGTTTCTCTCTCTGTTTCTCTCTCTGTTGTCTGTGTCTCTCTCTCACTCTAGCTTTCTATCTCCCTGTACCTGCAATAATATTATTGCATGTGTGGACAGCAGGTACAGCCTGCTTTTCTAGGTATTTGCACTTGTGCATGTGACAGCCTCTGCACCAGTTGCTGCCCACCATTCAGTAATTGTATGCAGCCTGCTGTGTGGTGATTGCATTATTCACTGTGATTGCAGCCCAATGCTATAAAATGCTTGGTTAGGTAGACGTAGCCTTTCAGCTTTCCAAGGTGGGGCCCATGCTTGTTTGCTCTGGACACCGTTGTGTCAGTCAGAAGGTTGGTATATGTCTCTTATCTGAAGCTAGGTTTGTAGCCAGTGATATGCATGTTGTACTCAAACCTGAATGTTGCTGCTTCCAGTAAACACTTCTCAGTGTAGACATGTACTCACCCCTCCAAATGCTAACACAGGATACATGGGAGTATGTACTGTCTTTCTGAATTAGACATTTAACTGCCATACAAATGTGGTTAGTGCACTGTATTCCTGTGGCACATGCAGTGTTTGTGAACTGCTATACTGTAATTATTATGTTACTCACTTCTGAACAGTTTGTGGTTTGTTTGTGTTGACATTAGCACAGGCTGCTCAACACAACTGGACATATTTCAGTACTCAGTATGCCTGCCTGCACCCTGGTTTTTGCCTGAATACACAGGTGTGTTGTACCTTTGGGTAGGGGTGCAGAACTGCAAAGAGCATTTTTTATTATCATGTGAGGTTTATCTTGCTGAACATACAGGGTTGCTGTGTATCTGTTAGTCTATCAAGGCAAGTAGTCTGTCTGCGTAGCTCCCACCTGTGGACATATCCAGATGGTAGCTAAAGGTTAGCCTATTATACTTTGTCTGTGCACCACACCAGTCTTTTCAGCACTGGCACAATGGCATTGTTACAGTTGGTTGCTAGCAGTACATGGCTACATCCTGTGATATTTCTGTGTTGTACTCCTACATAAGGGCATGCTTGTGGAACTCCTTCCAAAGCTATTTGCAGAGTGTAACAGCAGTAATGCTGATATGCCTGTGTGTTTCTGCCTCTGCCAGGCCTCAGATACTCTCAGGTATATATTTGAACGGCCTCAGTGAAAGGTACATCTACGTGAGATACACCTGCAATATATTACCGACATATTGCAGTTGAGACTTTCTTGGGAATCAGAGCATATGTATACCTACACCTTTTCTGACGTGCAAGCAGTGTCTACTCTCACCTATTGACATTATTCATTATGTGTGATTCCACACTTGTCTGCCTAAAGTTAGTACTTTCCAGAGTGATTCAGTGGGGCACAGCTAACATTTGTTTACAAATCAGGGACATCCCTGTAAAGCAGTCACAGTTGGGGTGTCTGGCCTCTGCCCTATTCAGCTTTGCCAGTATTTATCCTGGTCTGATACTGTGTGGTGTTTGTAAGGTGCTACTGTAACATTATTCCCTGCTTGGATGGCTGGTTCTGTTTTCACAGTCATGTCATGCAATTCCACAACAACTGCTGGTAAAGACCCACAGAACAGGATTTGTGTTATACCATTCCTAATTTCCATTTACATTCCCTCATTGTAATGCATGATATATTTATTTCAGCACCAAGTTATTTGTATATCTGCTGTGGCTTAGTGGTAATTCATACAGTCTATTGTGTCAATGGTCTGGGATTTGAGACTGGTAGAGGTCTTTTCTTTTGCTGCTGAGCAGAACAAAGGCCCTTCCATAGAGTGACTAAGGCACTTTTAAGCAGTTGTAAGCAGGTTTGCGTGGGTTTGCGTGATGCTTAGCTAAGCGCACACATGTGCACATTCGCTTAAACCCGCTTACTACTGCTTAAAAGTGCTTACTCCCACTAACCCCCGCTCTAATTTCTTTTAAAGAAAAGAAAATGGGGAGATAGGAAAGTGGTGAAAAGGGGGGCACAAAGAGGGACAGACAGTAGGTAAACAAGCTCGGGATGTGCAGGACGGGTGTAGGGAAGGTCCATAGCTGCCCATTTATTTACCAGCAACAGCTGTGCATATGCAATAAATTTGGAGTGAAATTTTAAACCATCCACCCCTGGAAGAGGGGTGAGGGCAACAAAGTATGTTGTACTGCCAATTATAATTATCAGTTTACATGTCCAATGGACATGTGTGCGAAATGGGCAGCTATGTATGGGCCGTAATTTTTTTGTGGGTACAGATTGCCCTTTTTTTTTTTTTTTTTTCAGGTGAGAGTGGAAAGTGAGGTAGAGGAAGTAGGTATGTTCGGGGAGGTAGGTTGAAGAGGTAAACAGACAAGACAGACAAGACGCATACAGGGGTGGTGTATGACACATGGGGTTGGTGAACACAATTGATGGGGTCAGATGTTTGGAAATCACAAGCCCATGAGCCCACAGATGGTAACAGTGGAACTGAGATCCCCACCCATGGGCTATCACCACTGCACCTTCACAGCCCCGAGGGTGGCTGTGCTGGGGGCTGCGTAGGATGGGCAGGCTCACCCATGAGACACGCCACTCTCGTCTCGAGTTGGCGTAGGGGATCAGCGACTGAACTCTGGATCTCCCTACACACCACAGCCCAGACCCTTCGAAGGGTGACAGGTAGCCCTTCTCTGCCCACACTTGCACAGGGGGGACGAGCCCCATCCCCTGCAGCACTTCCACCCAAAGGTGGCACAGGACCAACGGAGGAGGGGAGCCTGGGCTGGGCACCGGACCTGCTGGTGCCAGGTGCACTCGCCAGCTGAGGAGGGACAGGTGGGTCCGCTGGGACCAGCCTTCCCATACATTCTGTGATTAGGTGTGTTTAATTACAACATAAACAACAGCATTCCAGATTAGTTGTAACAGCATGCAGTAATATTCCTATTAACCCAACACACCAAGGTTCCAACAGTTGAACAGCAAGCATAACACATGCATATATTGAATGACAGTGGATATTCCAATAGCATGCAGGGATGTTTGGTAGCAACAGGCCACCATGATTGTGGTGTTTGAACAGGGCACATGCATCAACATGAATGCAAATATTTATAGAACAATAGGACATATGTCCCAACAAA
Organism: Protopterus annectens; assembly: GCF_019279795.1. NCBI lineage: Eukaryota > Metazoa > Chordata > Ceratodontiformes > Protopteridae > Protopterus > Protopterus annectens. Next base: position 107,800,037 of record NC_056725.1, read on the forward strand.
TATTTAAGATTACACATACCCATTGAGGTGTGGAATTGTATGGTTTATGCACATACAGTAGGGTGTAGAAAAAAACCTTGATTAACATCTTATAATTACTTTTAGTCTACACTACATTCCTAGTGACTGCAAGTGTATATCCCCTACATGTATTATTACACTTGCCACCATGCATTAGGTTGTGTAATGGGTTTGGCTAGTTCAATATATGCCTGACCTATATCTGACATACTAACTGCCCAAGATGCAGATGTTACTGCTACAAATTCCTTGATTGCATTTATATTTCTTTATCTACATATCTGGATGTTTTCACATGACATTTTCATGTCTATTTGTACAGAACCCTGCATTTCTTGACACACACTCACATTTCTGGGGAACAAATTAACATGCTACTCATGTGCCAGATTTACTTATGCATGCCAGCCAGTAACTGACTGTTGAGGACTGTATATATGCTTCACAGCTACTAACACTTCCATCACCCACTTTATATGGGACTGCACAACTCTGGATTGGCAGCACTTTTTAAAACAGTACTATTTGTATAATGCAAGGATACAACAACATTTCAAATTAAGTGACACAGGCACACTCCGGGATTTAGACCTTTATTAATGACATTACACACTTTTCCACAAGCTCACTCGTTGATTTGTTATAACGGTGCATATGGAAGACATATTCAAGACATATTATACCTTTATTAATAGGTTAGAACACTCTTTTTCAGGCTCACTCACTTATTTTATATGACAGTACCTGCAGAGATATTATTCCGGACATATGTTACCTTTCTTAATGGGTTACTACACTCTTTTTCTGGCTCTCTAACTTTTTTATCTGACAGTACATGCAGAGGAGTTATTCAGGCCATTTATGGCTGTATTATTGGACGACAACACTTTATTTCATGCTCTCTCCCATATTTTATAAAACAAAACATACAGAATTTTCACTAACCTGCCTGGTGGCACATCCTTTGCAGCCTATCAGCATAGGCTTGCTGATTCGCAGCACGGTCACCTGCAGCTGTAAAGTAAATAAAGGGATATTGAGACATACCTATCCATTATACAGAATCCATTATCAATTCTTACATAATGCATTCCATGGCTACCTACTCAGTTGTGGGGCATCCTGCATCCCACAGGCCTCCTGTATCCATTGGTTCAGGCGGTCCTGCTTCCATCTCTTCAGGTCTGCATGGTGGTGATGGACCTGCTCACCAGTCCGAGGAATGCCTGTGACACTGGTGAGGTTATGAGCTAACCGGTTCCAAGCCTCTGCCTTGTACTCCATCCCTTGGAACTGGCCCTGCAGGAGTCTTGACTCATGATGGTGGACAAGGAGCCAAACCATGTATTTCAACTCCTCGATGCCCCAACGTTGCACTCAGAAGCGTGTACCCTCTCCAGCACCAGCCATTCTAACTGCAGATGTGAGCTACAATCAGTTATGGCGAGTATTCCCGCCTATGGGGCTTAAATATGCCACATTTCCCACACTTTTTTTGTGATTGGCCGTTTTTGAAAATTCTCGGCTGACTGCAGACCTGCTTAGTAATGGTTAATCTACCATTACTAAGTATATGTATGTTAACAGTGGTTGTTTCTCTTAAGTTGTCATGGCTTAGTGGTTCTGTACTTTGATTATGATGCACAGAGTCCTGAGTTCGAACCTTGTCATTCATTTTATTTTCATACTGTCCAGACAGGCTAGGGGGTGTGGCTGTGTTTAAGCAACTTTGCTCTACGTTGCTCCATGGTGCCCTATGGTGCCCTGGTTGACATGGCGCGCATGTCCGCGCAAACACATTGTGCTGGTTAAAGCGCTATTTCACTATGGGCACCTCTATTGCGCTGGGTAAAGCGCTCTTACACTTTGGGCACCTCTATTGTGCTGGGTAAAGTGCTATTAAACTATGGGCAACTCTATTGCGCTGTGTACAGCGCTGCTTAACTGCAAGCAATTATTTTTACTAATATTTTAATCATATTTGTCAGGTATTATTCCATATACTGATTTAAAACATAAATAAGAAGGGGAGTGGTGGGACTAGAATCGTGAATGCCTCTTCTTTGTGCAAACGCTCTACCATTACGCTATTGCTATTTGGTGTGATTTGCATAAACATTCTGTCTTATGCTCTTCCATGTCGGAATTGCTAACTACAGCTAAGCAATGGGTTAGGTTGTATATTTCTTTCTTTCATGAAGTAAATCAACTGGAAATCAACTGGGAAGCTGCTATGAGTGAAAAAAATGGCTGTACTGCACTCAAGACACTAAATAAGTGAAGCTTTTTGCAATCGTCTAGAGGATAGACTTAGCGAGATTTACATTGTTTATGGAGGGAAAAGGAAACTAAACATGCACAATCATTGAGATGAAGGTAAAAAAGAAACTGTTATACCAGGAACTTGTGAAATATCAAAACTGACAATGCCTACCCTATTAATGAATACAGTAAATAAGACAGTATGCTTTAAAACTCATATACTCAGTTATAAGTACAAAATATCAGTTTCTACACATTATTACTCCCATTACCAGCATATTAGAATAAATAACAAGTCAGTGTAAACTTGGCAAATGTATTTACACTGTCCCTCCCATGTAGTTCCCAGTGTACAACACTATCAAGTTCGAAGCACATATTATTACTTTCACCTTCTATCAGCAGTTTTACTAAAAGGATCTAGGTCCTCTAAGATGTTAATAGCTTGGTATTATATATATTTTAATCTGCACAAGGGCACATATAAAATACACAAGCTGTTGACAATACACTAGTTACAGTTGGTATTTATACAAGCTGCCACTCCAACAATCAGCAACTAGATCATGGCTGAACTGCTTGTTTTTATATAAGGCTTTTCATATATAAATATATATATGTAATAAAAAAAGCTTTTTTACCTTTAACTTAGCATTTGTTCATTTGGGTTCAAAGTATTTGGATAAATTCTGTCAGATGAGTAAGGTTACAAGTGACAATAAAAACATTTACTTTCCTTTTATTTTTCTTATTGGTATTTTTATGATTTGGAAATGAATTACCATTGATAGCTTGTCTTTTCAGACTAGGTAATGAAATGTCCATATTTTCTAATTTATACAACAGTTTCTTCTTTTTGACAAACTCTGCTGCTTCTTCAAGGTTGTTGAATATTTTTTGTCCATCTGAGAGAGTAATTTTTATTCTTGCAGGGAACAAGATTTGAGTTTTTATGACAGCTTTCTTCAAGCTTTTAATGAAAGGGAAACATTATTTCCTTTTTGTTATTGTGGTAAAGGTATAGTCATTATCAAACCTTATATTTTTCCCCTCAAGTTGTATTGGATTTCCTGACCAAGCTGTTCTTAATACTAAGTCCTTGTCCTGTGTAGATAAGAATTTAACTATGATAGATCTCACTGTATTAGGGTTTTTAGAAACAGATGTGTTGGATAAAGACCTGTGGGCTCTCTCAATCCCAAATGAGAGAGACTCAGGAAGGTCTAATATTTTGGGCAGCCATTCATTTAAAAACTGGACCATGTTATTTCCTTCCATCTTCTCAGGTACCCAATATATTCTGACATTGTTCCTTCTTGATCTGGACTCCAGGTCTTTGACTTTCTCAAGTAAATGATTATTTTGTTTTAGAAGGAAATCAATTTGGGTGTCATTTTCCATTTGTCTCCCGTCAATGTATTTTACAGTTTCCTCTATGGCTGCTATTTTTTCTGAATGTTTGGTTATAATTTTCTTCCGGTCTTCTATCTGTTTCCTACTTTCCTTTTTCATGTTCTCCATAATCTTTTCTAAATTGTCCATCTTCACTGAGAGGTCCTGGATGCTGGAAATTATTGTGTGAAGTTCCTTTTTCATGGAACTATCCTGAGAAGAGGCTCTTGTGTGACTCATAGTTTTGTCCAATTGTACAGAACTGTAATACTTCTGACAGGAAATTTCTTGATACAAACTCTGAAAGTTTAATTTCTTCTTTGTAGATAGTCCACAGTACCAAGAAGTATAACTTGTGATGAAAATTTTCGAAATTATTTAGGTTAGAACCTAAAAATCCTGTCAGAAACAATCTTTAGAGACAGAGCATCAGAGAAGTGCTGCTAACACTTAGGCATCTTGGCCACACCCCCACGTTAGCCTTTTTTTACTGATCTAAGAAGTCACCTTTTCACCAATTTTTCCACACTGTGCATGTGAACATTGGCTCTAGATAACTGTCATATCCTTATTATTTCCACTTCCTTTACTGAATCTTTGTTCCTAATATACACAGTAAAATAATGTGAAAAAAAAACAAAAGTGTTTCTTTTCTTCATTTTTCATTAATCATATTATTATTTTATTTACCACAACCTTATCTGCAAACACATTTATGAAGTAAACATACAATAACAGCTTTAAAAGACATCCCTGAAGATGTCCTACATTCCTTTCATTTTCTTTGCTTTGCTTACAATGCCATTCAGCAAAACATTTATTTAAACTTTAAATCATAATATTCTAATTAATCCAGTGCAGGTTTCCTCAACATCTGCATCCCTTAGCAACTCTTTTACCTTACCTACCCAAAGCTAGTACTAATATGCATCCTTTTTCCCTCTTCATTATGGATAAATGCTAAGCATTAACTATATTTTCTACATTATGGATAAATGCCAGGCATTAACTATATTTTCTACTATGTTGTATCCTTAATCACACAGGTTTGATATTTATGCACTACTCATCAGCATCTGTCCAAAACCACCTTGACATGAGAACCACACCAGATAGTTTATTGACCAAAGTGCCACACATAAGAATAACAACATGGCAAATAATTAACCATACATTTGTTAAAACACATGAAATCTTTAACATTACAGGTAGTGTTGACCTCTCACACTCAATGAACACAAGCAGTATTGCTCCCTTCCACTTACTTTAAACACCCAAGTTTTGAGAGGGTGTACCCCTGTTCACCTCACAAGAATTAAAGGGAAAGGGGAAACAGAAGAGAGGTTCAACCTGAACCAATCTTAGTCCACCCCTCATATCCATTAAAAACACCCTCTCACAAAACTTCAATACCTCATGCTGGACAGGGAGGGAATAAACAAAATTCCATACCAAAAGATTGATTCTACACTTGTTCAGCAATTTTAATCTCCAAAACCCCACCCATATGCCCACCTTTCTTCCTTCCTTACTTTCTCCATATTAATCCTTTCTTTTTTCAGACTTGTCTTTTAACAATTACCTAACTCCCAATACCTATCTTTATAACTCTCCCCATCCCTAACCTCCCAACCTCACCCCACATCATCCTCAAGGTGTCTTTGGACAAATCTGCCTGTGCCTAAACTATATTTATGTATTTCTTCCAATACACATAGCAAATAACATATTGTCAGCCCTTATAATACTTGTTCTCCTAGAATTTATCCAATATTTTAAAGCTCTTTTTCTATATCATTACAAATAAGGCATTATTCTGCACCCCATTCCATCTGTCTCACATGCCAACTTCAATCCTTCATCTAAGTTTTCACTTGCAGATTTTAGCATTTCATATACTCCTCTGTAAATCACCAAGTCCCAATGCTTAATGGTCTCGTATCTTCCCCATCTTATCCCATATTCTCTCATGTCACCACAAATTTCTTCTTACCTTTTCACTCTTCCTAGCTTCACTTTCTGCTATTAATAGAAAAAAATAGGTACTTTTCCATTATCGGGGCAAAACTTGTAATGCGCTACCACACACACGCAGTGATTGTGCTATATGTGTATAGAACAAAATTATGACTTTCTGGAAAATCATTGAGTGTTGAAGTAAGAAAATATTGGCAGACATTCTGTGTCTCTACCTTTGTAACAGTAATATTTAAAATCGGGCCCTGACTTGGATCTTTGTCCGTCACCAAATCATGGTGTCACTTTTGAGTCGAATGGTGTGCGATATCTGGACAGCTTGCTTAAGGGAGTGAGTGAGAAACATTTTGTGAGATTTTTCTTCAGTATCTTCAGTGGCGCTGTACCGAACTTCGGTAACTCTGGTAAGTATTACAGTACAAAGAACCTGTTACACATCTAAACTGCTTTCCTGCCCCAATAAAGTGGAGGGAGATGTGTATATATATATATATATATATATATATATATATATATATATATATATATATATATATATATTTATGTGTGTGTGTGTATTCTGTACACGTAGCACAGTTTCACACCGTACCTCGCAGCGATCCAGAATTTCGCATAATGCGCAGATTTTTCCCGCATGATTTTGGTCTGTTCCTCATACAGTTCATTTTTAGGGTTGAATTCAATACATACTGACAGACATTTGAGTGTTACACTGCACTCCTTTCAGCTAACAGCTGCTAATCTGAATCCTGGTTTTCTACGTTTCTGCCAGCAATATTTAAAATCTATCCCTGACGTGGATGTTTCTCCATCACCCCCCATTCTTTTTGGCTTTGTCCACAATACCAGCACATAGAGGGGGGAGATGTATACCTCTGAGATGTCTCTCATTTTGCAGATTTGCAGAAAGTGTCCATCTTTGCATCATATTTTTTGTCCGGTTGTAGTAAAATATATGAAATTGTACTCAACCAGCGAGGATCTTCAGCAGCAGCTGGCAAATCATTGCGAGCATGTGCTAAGCATTCATTGCAAGTGTTGCCCTGATAACGGAAAAGTACCAAAAAACATTATCTCTCCCTATTAATTCAACAGATTCTTGATTTTTAACCAAGTTTCCATTTTAACTGTAAACCTCTTCAACCCTAAAAGTCTTCAGTTTTTCAACTTCTTTATCCTTTTACTAAAAAGTTTGATACAAGTCCTTACGATATGGTCTTTTTTCTGAGCATTTTTCCATATTTAACCAATGAGTTACATTTGCTTCTAATTATACCACTATTTCTCTCCATAACCTTTTACTTCATCATTAAATTCATGTCTTTGTTCCTCTAATAACCTTTGCAGTTTTAGTCATTTCCATATACCTTTTTAATTACTTTTATGTTTACATTTAAAAGAAAAAATCTATCTTTAATCCATGCTTATGAATTTTATATAGAATCAAAACATCTTTTCAAGTGACCTCCTCATCTTTCACAACGGTCCTTGATGTTTGATAAAGTTTTCTTCATCTGATGAACACCTTGGAATCTCTTTAGACCACTCATTGATTTTGCTACTTACTTCCTTATTTACTATTATACTATAGTCAGCATGGTTTGTATATTCTTTCAACCCAGTTCTTTCAAATAAACACTTTCATGCCTTTTGACACTGAAAGAAATCAGTTAATGTTGTCTGTGTTCTGTAGACATCAGTATACTTAACTCCTACTATTCATTAATTAATACAGATTTCCTCATCACTTTTCTCACTTCCCAAGCATCATTATAAAACTACTATCTACTATATTAGTGTTAAAAATACACTCTGAATTATGCTCCTTCTATTTAGCAATGATCTCTTAACTATTACCTATTATTTAATTGATTGCCAAATTCTTTTTAATCACCTGACACACATTAAGTAGGGTCTCTGACAAGAATGGGATCCATTCATGATTGCCTTACACAAGTACAATCACAAATGACAGAAACCCCAGAGTGGGAAACCATTCAGGAGTAAAATAACAAACAAAAAAAAAAGAAGTTTTGAAAGGGGAGACAAGCTAAACTCCATACCTTATCTGGGGACTGCACACTCCAATTGCTTATATATACATGATCTGAGATTGCAACATCATGGGGAAGGGTAAAATCCCATGTAAACTGTCAATTTGTTCTTCTAGGTAATCTATGTTACACTAGTGATCGATTCAACTGAGTGTTGATCACTAATTTTGTACAAAAACCTGGTAGCCATTTAATTAAACCCCATACCTCTCCCTTTCTTTATTTGTCCACTGCTAGCAATTTCTTCTTTTGAACTTCCTATGCCTCCATTTAAAAAAAAAAATATATATATATATATATATATATATATATATATATATATATATATATATAGATATATATAGGGATCTATATTAGAACATCGAAGTTTCAAAACTTCAAATGTTCTACTATCAAACCCTATTCAGCGAAAGCTAAAAATATCGAAGCAACAGAAAAACAATTTTTTTTCCTAGGGAAAGAATTTGGTTGTCCGTTTCTGTTGCTTCGGTATTTTTAGCGCTGTGGTGGAAAGTTATGAGTCGGGTTCATGTAAGTGTGTGATTGAGTGTGGGTTAGGTTAGTTAGGGTTAGGGTGCGGTTAGGTATGTGTGCGATTGTGTGGACGTGAGGGTTAGGGTTTGGGTTAAGGTAAGTGGATAGTTAGTGGTGTGTGTATAGTTTAGTGTAGGGTTAGGTGTAAGATTTTAGGTGTATGTGTGTGGATTGCTGTTTGTTTGGTGTGCTCGTGTTGTGTGTATGTGTTTTGGGGGTCTATATTATAACACTGAATTCTACAAAGATTGAATGTTATAATATCGACCCCGTAATGTCGAATGCTAAAAACAGTGAAGATGCAGGACACCAAATTCTATATTATTAACATATTCAAATGCTTCTTTATATATAAAAATATATTTTCTCCACATCTGTGAGTAGCATTCTCTGCTTTTTACTTCCTTAATTCCCCTATAATTTGACAAAAAATCATTTTTATACTGGGAATTTACTCTCTTCCTTCTTTTCTTATCCTTCCTCTCCATATGTCTTCCCAATCCTTCTCTGTACTTTCTTCACTGTATCAGGCCAAACTTTGTTATAAAACATACCTATTACCATCTCCAGATGACTGTTTCCTTTTAAATACACATTTAATGCTAAGGAGCCATAGATATATCTTCTTATATCCTATCTAATAATTGTTTTTAATAATTTTCCCCTTTTTTCATGGATCTCACATTTTATCAGAATTTTCATCTCTAGTCAGAACATTTGTTTCTCTTTCTTTTTTATCTTATACTTAAAGTTCCTACTTCATTTGTTAATTGTTCTGATCATATTGATGACATTTATCCATATTATTTAATCATACATTTAAAAAATGTTTTCTTTAATTATATGTCATGGCTTAGTATATTTATGATTAACATATCCTATTCTCTCACAAAAAGACATTTTATAACTGTGTAGTTAAAACTTGTTTTTGTCTCCAATACTTGTAATGCCATTTTGGTTGTCCATTATAGTACAAATGTACACAGCTTCTCAAAATGAAAAGAGCAGGCAGATGCTGAATGTTTATATATTTTGTCTGCAATTCAAAATGTATTTTTCATCCACATTTCTGGATGCCATGCTCATTTTTGCTAGGCTGAGAGTGATTGTTTCATAGTTAAGTTTTCAAGTGTTGCAGCCATTTGGCCAATGAGAAGTACTGAGTCTTTCAAATTAATGTGGTACACATACTTACCAACCTATTTGTCAAATTGAGTTCATATTGGGTGATGTTTCCAGATGCCCTTACAGAATAAGGTAGTTTGTCCAAGAAGTATGAGATAACTTGATTAACGCACATCTATGAGTCTTATCCATTTTTATTATGACAGTCTAGTTCCGATGTCTGTATATCTTAGAATTAATATACATTTGAAGGTCAAAATCAGTCCTTGGTGTTTCATCACTATAGTTTTTATGCTAATACAAACTTGCTTTGAGTACATTTATATAGTGAATAGGTTAAGCTTTTCTAGTCTCTGAGATATTTGAAATGTTCATCAACAGGTTCAGCAACAGAGCAAATCTGTCCAAATAAGAGGTGAGAATGAAATTTATTTGCAATAAAATCATTTATTAATAAGAGCAATCATTGCATAGCAGTGAAACAAATTGCTGGTAAACTGGTTTTAATGTCCTACATCATCTTCAGTGCCAACCTGTCAACATAGTGCACTAAAATATGCTATATACATTCATAATGATGTGACATTGCTCTCCATTACATTTTGGTTCAAAAGTTAAGTGAAAAAAATGAATTTAATTTTATTGTTACTTAACTGCAGCTCAGAAATGAAAATAATGTGTGAAACAAACATAACTATAAATATAAATATAAATATAAACATAAACATAAATGCACATAAATCATATTTGTATATAAAACATATTTACCATTGTATAATACCATCAACCACAAAATATCAAAAAACAATGTACAAGTCAGAAAGAAAAGAAAAAGGAAATTTGATAAATTATGGCAGTGATAAGGAACATAGTTATGACTACAAACATTCATTCAACCCAAGAGAAAAAATGGACACTAATGATAAAATCCACCCATAGCCATATCTAATACTAGGATCCTAAGTTAACTGCCAAGGGCATAATGCTAGATGGGAGGCCCCATCAATGCTGACAGTCACATACCCAAAAGTATAATGTTTTTATTGCTGCCGTATATGTTAATAATGCACAGTCATCAATGCAAAGTTCCATGACTGTGGCTCAGTAAACAAAAACAAAAACAAAGCTCACACCGTGGCCTGGATAAGCAATATATAATTTACCAACAGTTTCTTGTTGCCTGTTGCGCATCTGGTTGATGTGACATTACTTTCGTAAAGTCATATGCTACATAAAGATTTTCTTTGTCTTTTTCCATGTATGGATGAGTGAGTACTAGTACCATAGAATACAGTAGAGAGTTGATTATTTGAACGTCGATTATCCAAAACGTCAATTATCAGAACCAGCCTTCCAAAGTTTTTGGGAAGGAAAAATCATAAAGTCTGAATATGTAAACATTATATGTATTCAGTTGAGTATGTTTTTTGAGTTTGTAGCCAGCTCATGTGTGCAAAATATTCTTTATTGTTCACTGGAATTGCTGAATGGTTGAAAAGTGTATTCCTGCGTGCAGAAAAACCCAAGATAACAAGATTTTAGAAGTTTTTTTATCCGATTCAATTATACGTTTCATTATCCAAACAGTTTGATTACCCAAACTACCCTAGGTCCCAATTAGTTCAGATAATCAACTCTCTGCTGTATTCTGTTATTTTATTATTTATTTATTTTTTATATAAACTGCATTGTATAGGAAATAAGAGTAGAAATGCTCCACTTTTTTCTTTTGCTTTTAGAGTACTGCTGTTCAAATATCTCTCTCAAGACATTGAAGTAGCACAGCCTTTTAAAAAACAGTACTGCCACTTAATGCGGAAGAGGTTCTCATGATCGCATGAATACTATGGTAAGTAACTGCACAACATATATGTGTGTGGGGGGCTGTGCTCTTGTGCATGTGTGCATGTATGTTCCTCTGTGTACAGCCACAGGTTTACCAACTCAACTTTCTCTGATTTTGTAGAGCACCTATAATTTTGTCCTGTATTTTCTTCTAGGCTGTCCCTCATTAAATTACACATTTTTGGGTCAGACAATAATACCAGTCTCCCATCCAAGTACTAACCAGGCCTGACCCTGATTAGCTTCATTCAAGTTTTATTATTCTTATTGTTCAGAAAATGCATGATGATGCAACACTTGTTGCTCTGTTAATTTTCTAAGTGACTGAGCACTTAGATCTGAGGATTAAAGCAATAAGATGTTAAGTTCTTCTTGTAGGCAAAAAGCGAAGAATTTGATACCTTCTATTTGGTTTCTTTGTGAATTTGAGCATGTTGTTTAAGCAGGCAGTACTGCTGTGTTGTCCTTGAAATGTGACACTTTGTGCAGTGTGTGTTTCTCCGGATAAGAAATAGATAAACATAAACAAACAAATAAAATTATGTATTTGCACCCCCCATTAATCTTATCCAGGTTGCATAGAATTCTTGAGTAAAAAAGTTGAGTGATAGTTCAGTTTGTTCTTCACAAAAGTTGTGTTTTTTTGGCAAACTATTTTGGATTGCACTCAGTAAATGCTAGCTTGTGAATTTCAGACTTCATATCCTTCAGAAAAACGATAGCTAATGCTATGCTTATTATTCTAGCAACATTGTTAGAATATAAAAGAAATATTTAAAATCTGATCCTGATTTTGTGTCATTGTTTCTGACTCTTGAGCTAATGCATTAAGATGGTATAGGTAGTTTACAATGGGCTGCAATATATAGTTCTGACAGCAATGAACTGTGATACATTTTAGAGCCATTAGTTTTACACTGTATGGTTCTGACAGCAATGAGCTGGGATGTGTTTCTACACCATTCTTTTTGTATTTATTCATACACTTTATCTCAAATATATGATGTATACATAACCATGCAAGTGGTTGCAAGTTATTATCACATATGTGCATGTGTGTGTGTCTGTCCACGTGCAGAAGTGTGTTTGGTTGTGTGTGTGTGTGTGTGTGTGTGTGTGTGTGTGTGTTTGTGCAAAGAGCATAGTTCTCAACTCTTTCTTATTTTGCTTCATATTGTGGTCTGTTCCTTGTAAAATGTATACTTTTCTGGCACATTATTATTGATTGCAGACACCAAACAATGACAAATGTGAATTTCAGACTTCAAACCTCTCAGGAAATGCTGCCTCATACAAACCTGTTATAATAGCAACATTCTAAGAGCAATATTTAAAATACTTTCTAAATGAGGGTCTTTGTGACTGATGTTTGAGCTAACAAGTTGGGGGCACTAGGGCTACAGTGATTTGCACTGAATTGAATAACATTTCTATGTCATTGAAAACATGTGTCATGATATGTACATGGTCATACAAGGCTGTAATTGACAGTTGTGAATGTGTGTGTGTGTGTGTGTGTGTGTGTGTGTGTGTGTGTGTGTGTGTGTGTGTGTGTGTGTGTGTATGTGTGTGGTATATATATATATATATATATATATATATATATATATATATATATATATATATATTTGCTCTTCATAAGGTTGATTGCCCATAACATCTTCTCCGTGAACATTGAGATGACAACATCGAAACTTCATAACAGCGAAATCTCGGAACAGCGGATCTTGCCTCTGGAAAAGCAACCATTTGACCACCAATGACAAAAACAACAACCTAAACACATTAAACTCATCTAAGTGGGGGGCTTCAACCCCTCACACCCCCCTACTTAAATATTCCAACTCTGAGATCCCACTACAGTGGAAAAAAGGGCAAAGGTTGGCAGTGGTGGCCAAGTCATTGCTTTCCCGGAGGCAAGATTCGCTGCTCTGGGATTTCACTGTTATGAAGTTTTGACGTTTTCGTCTCGATGTTCAGGGAGACGACGTTATGGACAATCGATGTTATGAAGGGTACCTATATATATATATATATATATATATATATATATATATATATATAGGTTTACTACTGAAATCTGGAAACTGCATGGGTCAACAAGTCACATGGTTAACCCAAAATCCTGAATCCAGAACAGCGAAATTCAGGCCAGGTCAAAACTGAATACATCGGCACCCATAGTTTGATGTATTCGATATAGCAGGAGGTGACATTAGTCACCCATGCTATGCACCTTCACGTACCATGATATTCCATAGTCAGTGGTACATGTATTTCATTACTTTGCAGGTGGGCAAGCCCCTTTGCACCCCCTTCTTGTGAGGGCTGCACTCCTACACCCTCTGCTATTTATATATATATACCAACTCTGAGATAACATTACAGTGAGGAAATAGGTGAATTCATTACAGTGAGGAAATAGGTGAATTCCCTGTTTCTCACTGAACCGCGATCTCGGTGCACAATGCAGAACTCAGATACTAAAACTACACTACCCATTTGCTGTAGTGTAGTCGATATATTTTGAATCGGCATTCTGCCCATTTAAAAATTACCTTTCAACCTCATACCAGTCAGCAGCAGTGACTTTGTGTATTTGGTTGTAAACCTATATATATATATATTTAATTCATACATCCAAGAGTAGTTGTGGTGTAAAAGAAGGAATTCATTGAAGACCTTCATCATATGCACCATATTCTTTATGTACAGTCCTTGGTTTCCTTGTTTTGCCTTTTGTCAGTTTGTTTATTATTTTGAACTAGACAAACTGGCCAACATGAAGTCTATGAGTTTAATGTTAATATTTTAAATCTGGCTATTTTTTTAATATAATTTTATTTATTTTTTGCAGTCATATAGGTGGGAAATGCATGGTGTTGGGCTATAACATTGTGTGGCAATAAGGACAGATGAGTAAAGCTATGACCTGTTAATGAATTGCTTCTTTGCTTGTTTACTGTATGACTCTGACCAAGTCACTTTACCACACAGTGCTCCTGGTTTCCCCTTGAAAAAGGACACTTGCATTTAGTGGGCTGTCCAATGCTATTAACAAATGCATTACAAATTGTCGTTGAATGCCTGCACCCTTTACTTCAAATAGCCACTAATTCGGCTTCACTATATGCTACTTGACTATTAATTCCTGCACATTTCGGGTGGCATAACAACTTGACAGACTCACTGTCAATAAATGTGAGTTTAAGGGAAGATGCTTTTATTATTGGTCAAATCTATTTTCAATGTGAGAGCTTTTTGCTTTACTTGGCAAATGGCTGCAACATCTTTGTTATAAAATTTTAAATAAAAGTTTTAAATTAAATCCAAATGCCTGTAGTCATAAAACTGACATAAATTGCATGCATAATCAGAGGCTTGAACAGTGCTTTAATTTCACTGGAGAGAAACAGCCAGGTAATGGGATATCAGTATGGGTGGGCGCCCCAGTACATTTCCCTGGCTAGGACCCCATTTGACTAGGATTTGGCTCCAAATCTACCTTTGTTCTTTGTGATTGAGTATATCCTGTTATCCAGCTTTATTAGCAGATATACAGTTTTATCTAGATGTATGAAGGTGAACTTTGACAAGGGATGTTTTAAGGTAAGCTTGAGCAAACAAATAATTTGATTAATTGAAACGCCTAATATTAAGTGTTCGGACATATACATCTTAATTATTGTTTTCTAATGTGAAAAAGCAAAATATAAACAGACAAAATAATAATAAAAGGTAAATAATCCAATCACTTGTGCGTGTAATAAACTTTCTTATTTAAAACGTTTTAGCATTTTTGCAGAGATAAACCATGCGATTTTAATCATCAGTTTACAAAAAGAATAATTTCCACAAAAAAAAAAAAAAAACATCCATTTGATGGTGTGCTAGCTATTGTGGTTTGTACAAGTAAATTTTAACCTGTTTTATAAAAGATGAAAAATTCTGACAAAATTTTAACTTTTTGTATATGAAGTTAAAAGTGGGTGATGCAATTTCAGAATAATCCTCCATGCTTGTAAAATACCCTAGTACTTATCAATAAGTTTTCTAAAAGCAAAGCTGTTAAAATCAGATGTCATTATGAAAACCATCCCTGGGATTCATTAACAATCATGTAAGCTTTGCCTGAAGCCTACACAATTACAGCACTTTAGTGTGATAAGCAGCAACCCTCATGGGATATGCATGCTACTCAACATGCTTATACATTAAAAGCACAGCTTTTCTGGCCAGCAGCAGTGTTGGGGACCATGAAACGGTCCTGGGAAGCATGAGCTCGCAATGTGAACAAAAGTACTTGCATGTAGGGACACATATTATGCAAGCATGTGGGGGCAGCTTATATGAATTAAGGACGACTGAATTCTAAGAATGTAGATGCAGGGGTTGTGATATTTGAAGAATTTGCACAGAACAGAAAGTTAATAGTGCAGAAATAAATTATGTATTGATTTATTTTTATTTATTTTACATTTGTTTACTGGGAGAGTCCGGCTGGGCGCAAAACCCTTTTTCAGTGGAGGCCCAGGGAGAAAAGCTCCATTGTTAGTAGACAATTTTGTTAGAAAAAAATAATCTTATAATACAATGAAGAAATATAATAACAGAAATTCATAATGAAAAAAAAAAAAGACTAGAGGGTCTAGTGGAAGACAAGACCAATTATCTTAAATAACATTTCATCTGGAAGACAGATCTTATGATAGTAGCAAGTAGTGACACTGTATACACTGAGTACAATTAAATTCCTTAGTCATATGTACAAGTTACATAGCAAATTGAAGACTTAAAATCTGCTTGATATTTACAGTGAGAAAGAAGGAAGCAACATAAGATAGTCATATGACTTACTTTTCCACGCTCATTACATATGCAAATAAATTGTAACATCAGCTAAATAAGAATGAGGGGAGGGTAAATGGAAAAAAAATGTACTTGATCAATGCATTCAAATGAGACAATGTCATAAAGAAACATTTTCAACAGAAAGAAGTCTATACTGATGGTAATAATAAATTATCCTGTTTTCAATTGTTTACCCATGTACTTAACTTAAAAACGGGCATGTTAACAATGGATGTGTGAGGGAAACAATACAACATTGTAAGAAAGGGGAGTAAATGTGATATTAATATTGATAAAATGCTGAGCTGAGATAATAGATAAAAAGAACAGTGGATACATTAGAGGTTATTCACATACACTGCAGTTATTGAATATGACATGTATATAAAGTTAATAGATGTGTCATAACTGACTTTAGTGCTGTATACGTCACGTTATCCTCTATAAACAAGTCATGAGCTGTACAGCAGCCTTGTCATGGACAACAGAAAGGGACATAGGTGTTTACTAAGCTAATGACCACAAGGACCTTTTTAAGATTAGCCATGAATCCCAAATCTCTGACATGTTCTGCTATGCTTGATAAGTGTGAAAAGGGGCTTGGGAGATGAAACATATTCAAGCAGGGGTCTGGGAGATGACTCATTTACAGGTTGCCTGTGTCCATTAGAGAAATAGGTGCCAAGCCAGGGATGAATTTCCTGTTCCCCTTCTGATTGTCCAACTTACACTTGAATTGGATTAAGGAGAAACTCTGCTTCACATGGATGGGGAGCTTGTTCCAGAGACAGGGTAGTCTCTGGGATACATAAATGTCTCTCCAGCAAGTACTGTTTATATCACAGGCAAGGTTTAAGTCTTTAGAATGGGTAATTCTGGGGCTATTTGTTTTGCTGATATGCAAAAGATCCATCAGAGTTGGATATGACAATGCCCTGTATGCCAGGCATAGCTCTCCCCTCAACAGCCTGTAGGAGATAGAATATAGGAATAGGGCCTTGAAGAGGTCTGCAAAGGAAATTTTACTTATACCCTGCATTCCTTTAATGAGAAACCTCTGTGAATATTCCATTTGTAGGATATGCCTGGTTAGGTATATACCAAAGGGGGCACTGTACTCAATGACAGGTCTGATGAATGTCGAATACAATGGAACAATGACTTCCTTGTACCTAGATGCCATACCTTTGTTTATAAGTTGTGCAGTATAGAATGATTTCCTCAGTACTGTAGACATGTGATGGTCAAAGGCTGGATTACTGCCTATGTGTGTCCCCAAGTCCCTGACTACTGGGTCATCTCTAAGGGGCATGTTAGCAATATGATAGTTACCAGGGGTGGATGGCTTCCCATAGGATACTATTATGCATTTCTTGGCATTTCGTTTTAGTCCATGGCTCTGACACTAGCTGTTTGTCTGTGTCAGCCCTTCCTGGAGAATATTTGTGTCGGTGTGAAATTTAATGACAGCTCCTAATTTGCAATCATCTACAAAACTGTAGTCAGCCAGAGACCATTGACATTGGCCTTAACTTTGGAGAAATGAATGCCAAAAAGGAGTGGTCCAAGGATTGATCCCTAAGGGACTCCACTTGTGACTAGCCTCTTTGTAGAGGTGGACTCCCCATTTTTAACTTCCTGGGTCCTGTCGATGGCCTACCTTTGAGCAGAGGGATGGCTGTTGCTGTTCTCCATTCAAGAGGTACAAAGCCTCTTTGGAGGCTACAGTTAAATAGCAATTCCAGAAGGCCTGATAGGTCATGTTTCATGGTATTTAGAAGGCATTCTGGGATATTGTTTGGGCCTATTGATGCAGTGTTATTCGCTTTTGAAAGAACATTAAGGACCTGTTCCCTAGTGATAGCAGGAGGAGTTATATTTAATAGTATTTCCTGAGGGAAGTTTGAGGGGGAGAGAGGGGTAAAGTTGGTACTGAATTTGTCGGCCAGTAGGCTTGCTATATCTTCTAGCTCAGTATAGTTTACAATGAGCTCTGCACACAA
This sequence comes from Protopterus annectens, assembly GCF_019279795.1. Lineage (NCBI taxonomy): Eukaryota > Metazoa > Chordata > Ceratodontiformes > Protopteridae > Protopterus > Protopterus annectens. The sequence goes on from NC_056725.1 coordinate 107,818,101, forward strand.
TCATGTATTGCCTTTTGAGGGTGTGGACATTGCTAAAGAATGCCTTGTGGTTTTCCTTGGCCTGGGAGTCCAAATTTACCTCATATTTGACTTTGGTAGACTTTATTTGTCCTCTGAGTTGTTTGTTTACTTTGATGAAACTGCCTTTATCCTGCTGGGTGCTGCACTTTCTAATTTTTGCCATGATTTTCTTCCTTCTGATATACAGCCTATTGATTTTGTGATTCCACCAGGGTGGCTTGTTTTTTGAGTTAGTTCTGTACTTTTTCCTGCTGGGTACAGCTGCCTCTATGCAGCTACTAACATGTATAGGTACAGTGTTCTCAAGGTTTATGCGGGCTTCAGATGTTGCCAGGTTATCACTTAATAGCAGGAATTTAGCCTTAGAGTAGTTTCTAAATATTCCAGGGTTAGTTGGGGGAGGGGGGTCCAGGTTTTATTTTTACTTCAAAGGACATTATTTTGATTTTGTAGTCTGACCTTATGAGAGAAGACATGGGTTCATAGATTAGTACTAGGCTAACTGCCCTTATGAGCCATTTTAAGACTAGCTAATTACCCCATGTTAGAATTACATTATCATTATACTAGGGAGTGTGCAGCACACTCCCATATTAGTGAGGACCAGATCTAGTATGGTTGTACCCCTGGTTGGTATATTGGCAAACTGGTCTAAGGAGTTTATGTTTACAAAATCCAGGAATCTCTGCGACTGTACATTTGGTGTTGTATAGGTTTCTCAGTTAATAGTGGGGGAATTAAAGTCGCCCATGAATTTGGTATGGTGTTGGAAGTTGAATGTTTCCAATAAGTTTAAATACATGGTATCAGTTTCATGGGGCATAGAGAGAGAGAGACAGCACCACTTCCTTTAGCTTGCAAAGAAGTGGTACTGGATTTTGCCTATGGTAATTTGAACATGGAGTAGCTCAAGGGCATTGTCCTGTTTGACCAGCCTTGAAGAATATTTATTTTTGATGTAAATCAAGACACTCCCAATTTTAGTGTCTGTCTGCATAGTAGCTGGTCTAGATGTGTGGAAGGCATTATAACCTTTCACTCTCTGTGTGCTCTCTGTGGCTTTAAATCACTTCTCAGTGAGTGCACAGACATCAGCATCCTCCAGTGTGAAGAGAGCTTCTGGGGAGTGGAGTTTTTTGTTTAGACTCCTAGCATTGAGCAATAATATCTTTAGATTTTCTTAGTTTTTATTTCCTATGTTGGAAGTACTTTCAGTTTGGCATTGCCTAAAAAAAGCACTATGGGGAAGACAATGTTTTAGCTAATATTCGAAAGCCTAGAGGGAAGAGATGCAGACCGTTCCTGACAAAGCAGTGTGGTCTGTTGACCATCTCTTCCATGTTGAAAAATATTGCACCCTTAGAATGACACCAGAAACTAAGCCAGTTATTAAAGTGAGTCATCGTCTGTTCATATTGTGACATCATCCTTAGAGGAGATAAAATGCTGCTCAATGCTAAGCTCATACCAGCCGGTGACACATGCTGAGAACTCCATGATGTCTCTCTTCATATAGTCTAGGGCGGTACATCTCAGGTCATTTAAACCCACATTGACTATGACTGAGTTATACTGGTACTTGTGGTCCAATGACCTGAGTTCTACCATTTATTGCCATAGGTAGAGAGGTATATTACCTTGACACATTTTAGACAAGCATGCATTTTTTTATACGTGTTCAAAATGAACAGTATTATAATAGCAAAGTGACAAATGACAACACAGATTTGATGACATTGCAGTAGTTCCAGGTCTTCATTTATAAATGGAACGCATCTAATACAGGATTATACTGGATATACTCATAAGACATTACAGCAAACACTGCCATAGCAGCATGTAAACAACAGAGACATGCAAAAGTGTCCAAACACATGCTCAATCATACTTTATGATGATCTCGAACTGTGCCATATAGGAAGACATGCTATGTAAGTCCTCTTGTCCAATAAAGCTGTACAGTATGAAGAAAGCACATACAGCAATACACAAATGTGTGGTGGAAGACATGCAATACAGTGCATTCATATTTGGAAATCAAGTAATGCCTGTAACCAATCAATGGCGTACTCAACATCTGCAATTAAGCAGACTTGAACACATGCCAGGACAGATATCAAAATGATGCTTATCAACCTGTGATATCATAGAAATATGACATTCTGTGTGCATATTATGGAAAACTCACCTGAATAGCTTACAGTACTTCCCTATTATAATGGGTATGGATCCCCTACCATGGAGGGTGATGCCTTAAAACTGTCACCCTCTGACTGTGCCATAAATACTTCCTTTGTCACATAACTGTGTCAGACAGGAGTGGCTTAGAGAAACAGCTGTTACCAGATTCATATCCTTGCCTCCCAGGCTGCACACTCTGGAGAGCTGTGCACTAGCTGCATCTACCACATGACATAACAATTGACCTCATCACAAATAAATGAAATCCTTGTGTGAAGTAATAAAGGGCCTTTGTGGATAATGTGTGCAATACAATATTGTCAGAATGATGAAAAAGAGGTAAATACATTAATATTCACACAGCTGTGAGCAGTGCGATATCAGTATTTCTCAGTTAAGGAAGCTGTTCTGTTGTTTTGTGCAACAACATTGTCTGTGGTTTGAAACACATTGTAACTGTGTAGATATGCTATACAAGCTATTGCTGAATACATGTGATGCAGGAGCACTCACAGCACGATATTTGCAGAACAACCATTTCACTGACAGGATATTACAAAATGGCTTTATTTCTTTCTCCAAAATAAAAATTGTGAATCATAACTTCATGCAGTGTTGTTTGTGCAGTGTCAGTACATTCATAGAATGCTGCCTTTTGCTGGAATTGAACAGCAGGTTATGAAAGTCCACCAACTATCAACATGTATATGAATCACGTGCGGTGGAAGCCTTAATAAAGCACAGAGACTATACCTATGTGAAGCCATTACGTCATTTGATTATGTTGTGATTTGTTTGAGATAAGAAGGCTGGGGGAGGTTCCTCCCACTGTAATTGTACACATTATAACACTTGTGAATGCCAGTCATACATAAAAGCATTAGGACATGCAATGCTTACAGTCAGGCAATGTGGGTTTTGAACACCTAATTATCTGATGATTGAAGCTACATGATGTTGCAAAGAATCAACACACCAGGGTGACACTGGTTCCACAATTGTGAGATATCTTAAGTTTTTTTGAAGCTGTAACATTATGTAATTGCTGGTAGAGATATGTGTGCCTGTAATTTCTTCAAATTTCTGTTGCTATATGTGTCTTTCTGGTACAACATTACCTGCTGTTATGTATACCCAAACACATGTGATGAGTAAAGCAGTCATCGGTGTAATGGGAGAATCGCAATCATGCACAATGTATAGATAATCATAGATTTGAACACATACCTTACTAAGACAAGAGCATGCAGAAGATTGCCTTCTGTCCTCATGCCAATGGAAAAGCATGAGTAGTGCTCATGGTAAAGCCAAATGTCAACTCATGCCATCATCATTATCCAACAACGCATTTCTGTGTGAAAACTGAGCATAAATTGTTGTTTTAAGAATCCTCAGCTATATGTGTACACAGCAGATAGTTGGCTGACAATATTGTTACCTACTTGCAAGCTCACAGACATAATAACACAAGTGAGTCTAAGGAGTAATGGCAGGATTTGAACATACTATATAAGATCACAATGTACTGAACAGTGCATGAATTGCACAGGCCACACAAGATGTTCTTTTACAGTTGTGACAGTAAGAATTTGAATGGATGACATCATCGTTCTTTAATACGGGGATGTTCTTCTAAAAATGTACAAAGGCGGTTGAAGTGTGCAGTAACACTACACAGCTACATGCATTAGTAGCCTTGTCTATACAGCACAACAGAAAACACACATGCACAGTAATCAATCATTGCTGGATTCAAACCTTCTCCTTCTGTACTTTCACAATCAAGACAGAACAGTATCTACAGCCAGCACCCCAGAATAATTCATACAACTGTTGAGATGTGGTTCATTTTTGATGGCATAATGTAAGCTTTGCATTTCCAAAACTGTTTATTGCCTGGGGGAAATACAAATCTATAGGGTAATCCACTGCCAGTTAAAATATGTTTCCTAAGTGGAAGTTTGCATAAGGGGTGTTATCATGGACACCATTGTACATGACAGTTTTATAATGACACTAGTTAACCAATATTCAATTCAAATCCCCTCCCTATCTATTTATACAATCTATACAACACAAAATTAGCCACAAGTGCTATGGGACAAGTATGACTTGTAAGGGGAGGGAGTGTACTTTGATTGACTGACCTCATAATGCAGAGAAGATGTTTGTGGTAAAAATGGGATAAGGGTAGGGGGGATGCTCTCCCATGTTTAAATCTTTTCCTTACTGGAAGTTGATGCAGCACATCAGGCTGGGAAGCTATATGTACCTGACACTGAAGCCACACACATAAGTTCCCTACTGCAAGATTTGAACCTCCAGCAGATTGAGGTTATACAATCTAGAGAGCACAGTATTAGCTGTAAGTGCTGCAGACAAGTATGCATCTTAACTGAAGAGAGTGCACTTTTGACAGGATGACCTCACAGGTGTTGTAGAGACATTTATGCTAAAAGTTTGATAAAGTGGGAGCTGTGTCCAAAGTTAAAGTTTTCTCTTGAGTGGAAGTGAACACAGCACACCTGTTGTTAAAGATTTATTTACATGACATTAGAACCACATAGACACAAAAGTTCACCATTTCAGACTTGAACGACCTACCTAACCAATTACACAATTTAGAGAACACAGGATAAGCCAGAAACACCACAGGACAAATCTGACTTATGAGGAGAGAGTGCATGTTTGGCAAGCTGACCTCATCAGTGTATTGCAGAGAAGATGTTTGTGATGAAACTGAGATAAGAGGATGGTGCAAAACTCACCCAGGTTAAGTTTGTTACCCCCAGTCTGGAAGTTGATGCACCATGTCTGTTCAGGAAGCTATATATAAATTTGATGTTGCATCCACACAGACAAGTTTTCCCTTGTAAGATTTGAAACTCCTACTACTCTACTAAGGCAATTTAGAAAACACAGTATTAGTTTCAAGTGCCGCAGTAGAAGTCTAACTCTTAAGGAGAGACAGTGCACTTTTGAAATGATGACTAATGTGTTGCAGCAATGGTTCTGTTAAAAGAGGGATGAAATGCAAGAGAGCTGTGTCCAAAGTTAAATGCATTCCCTTCGTTGCTTTGAACACAGAATATTTGTTATTAAGGCAGTACTACCTGTCAATATAACCTCCCCACACACACTTCCTCGTGGAGAGAACTGAACATCCTATCTATCTAGTTATACAATCTACAGAACACAGATTTAGTTACAAGCACCACAGGAGAAGTTTGGCGTTAATATTGGGAAAATAATATTTTTACTTAGTACAACTTCACTGTTTAAACAACTGGTACAGTACATCACAGGTTTTGGGACAAATGCATGAGTGTGGGAAGACCAATGGAATAGCACCATGTTTGTCCCATGTAATAACATACTTCTCTGTTAAGATTTAGATACTGTCATTCATATATATTGTATTACTGCAAGGGGCATGTACCTGTTTTGCAGTAAAGAATGCCAATGACAATCACAATTGTAAACTAGTGGATTATCAATTGTGCATTCCTGAAAGCTCATTCCTGGATGATTTCATGAAAATAGTAAACATTTATATTGTCCCTCTCACTTGTCTTATGTCATGCTTTTACAGTGTGCATTGATAATACAAACAGAATATTCCTACATATGACAGTGCACTGCAGAAGAACAGTGATGGATTATGTTTGAAAAAGTTACCCACCATTGTAACACAGTTGCAAGTGTAACCATATGGTAACAGACTAACTAAAATCCAGATACATTGTTTGCAAAATTCAATAAAGACATACAGCTGTTGTACAACCTGAGGGTAGCACAGTGGTGCAGCAGTTAGCATTGTCACCTCACAAAAAGAGGTTCTCCAGTTCGATTCTCAGCTGGAGTGTCTTCTGTGCAGAGTCTGCATGTCCTCCCTGTGTTCGCATGGGTTTTCTCCAGGTATTCTGGTTTCCTCCCACAGTCCCAATATGTTGCAGGTGGAATGGACATTCTAAACTGGCCCTTGCTGTGAGTGTATGCATGTGTATGCCTTCTGTGGAAGGTTAAGCACCAGGCTGCCAACTTGACACCATATAACTCTACTGCCACTCATTCTGCAGACATATGTTCCACTGTGGCAACCCCTAAAGTGAGCAGCTGAAAGGAGAAGAAGAAGATGGTGTACAGTCTTAACAAAAAATTAGGTGTATTTTTTTTTTTACTCTCTGCCTGAAGTACAGCACTGGCAAGCTCAATTATGCTGCTGATGGCAAAGTATTAGCACATGTGCAATAATATCTTGAAATTTTGAACTTAGAATTTGAATTAGCAGTAGTCTGTTGTGCTCTGTTTCAACTTTCATGCAAATAAGCAGTATGTACATTCAACCATGGCTGAATCTGATAGAATACAGAATGGATATGTGTTATAGTCGTGTTTCAGGTGTTATGATTTACACATTTGTCATGACAGTTGCAGTTCTTCAATACTCACATGTATACTGCAGGTATATTATGATACAAATGAGGGACCAAGCATGTTATTGTTGGTGGAAACATGGCTTATGGAAACAGTTTTGAATCAAGGAGGTTTGTTTCATGTCACAGAAGGGTTGGAAAGAGGTGGACCATTGCTGACAGGAATACACATATGATCATAATAGAGATTATTTTATGGTTCATTTCTACACATATTGGTGTTGTGTTACTGTTTGCATTATTATACTAATTATTCAGGCATGATCTGAAGACAGTTTTCACAATAAGGAGCAAGCACATTAATATAGCCTTAGGTTAATAATGTATTACAAAACTGTGTAGGCAATGCTTACACTCACAGCAATCATAACAAAAATTCTAAAACACTTTGGCACACATCTGAATTTGAATCTTGGCAGTATTTCAAGAAAATTCTATAGACATGCATATCATCTAAACACACCATATAGGAACTCCTACTTCACAAAGTTCCGATATGAAAGCAGATTGTATAAAAGGAGAATGTATGTATTGCTCTTCATTACCCTCATGACAACAGTAAGCTGTACATTCAACTCTTCAGCATATTCAACAGAAGATTAGCCTGGTAATGCATAGCTAAGCACAGCAGCATGAAGGGCAGAAGAATAGTGTGGCTGAAGGCAAAAATGCACAGGATTTTGCCATAAGCTGTGTACTTCCATTTAGCTTCAGTTGCAGTTGGTGGTCAGTGCCAGACATTGTACAAATGCAGAGGTGGAAGAGTAATGACACAGAAGGATGAAGACACACAGAAGGGGGAGAGGGAGGAAGGGACTAACTAGATCATGACAGAAGCAGGATAATGGTGGCTCATAATATGTGGTCAACAGCTACATATAAAACAGTGTAGTGAAAGTAGCCACTAACACTTAGCTAATGCCTGGATTAGAAACCTTCACATTATGCAAAAATATGTCTATAGCTCTCAGCGGGTGGCCACAGTGGTGCAGTGGTTAGCATTGTTGCCTCACAGCAAGAGGTTCTCTGGTTTGATCCTCAGCTGGGGTGCCTTCTGTTTGGAGTCTGCATGTCCTCCCTGTGGCTATGTGGGTTTTCTCCAGGTGCTCCGGTTTCATCCCAAAGACATGCTGTAGGTGGATTGGACACTCTAAATTGGCTCTAGGTATGAGTGTGTGCATGTGTGTGTGACTTCCGTGGAAGGTTGGGCACTGGGCTGGCAACTCAACACTATAAAACTCTACTGCCAAGCATGAGTGGACAGGTGATCCGCTGTGGTGACTCCTAACCGAAAGAAGAAGATGTCTATAGCTCTCAGCATTATCTCATTACACCACAAAGGAACTTTTACTTCAACACTTTAAATCATTCAACTGATGGGCAGTGAAAACTTTCTGAAGCAGAAGGGGTGAACAAACAGAAAGATGTAGAGAGTAATAAAAACAGTATTTTTGTGGGACATGTCGGACCATCTGTATGGTGTGCTACTCTTACTTATTACCTCATTATTAAGCTGTCATGCTTTATACAATAAAGTGCTTGCTATAGGGAGCAAGAAGGGGTAGGAGAGTCGAAACAGCATTAAGACATCAGCAGGATAAGGGTGGTTTACTAAGTCTCCCTGTTGAGACTGGAATAATTTTGCAAATGCTTTCTTGATGCACTATTCAAATTATATGTTACTGAAATGTTGGAAAGGGAGACAAATACAAACATTTACAGTTAACCATAAGATAGGAATATAAAATAGCATCAAATTTGACCAACAGCTGTAACTGAACTTATGACACTTTGCAAAAACATCAGTTTACAGATGTGAATTACCTCAACATACCACACAGGAACTTTTAATTCATTACATCCTGCAGCCTAAGAACTGTTACAGTAACTGTTTCAAACCAGTGCCTTTAGTCTGCTTTTGCTCTGTATTTCCGCAGAGCAATGGATTTAAGCACATTTGCCTGAAAGTAACCTGACTACTGCAGCTAAAATTGAAATCTTCAGCTTTTGCCATATGAAGGTGAATACCATTCACCGTCAGTACTGGTGCACTATGCCAATCTGTCTGGAAATGCTGTGAACAAAAAGTGAAGGCTTTTCCATCAGCCATTTCTGGCCATGTGTGTTGTATGTGATTCTATTCTGTGACCAGATTAAACATGTGAGAGATAGTTTGATAGGACAGTGGTGAACATGGAGGTGGCAAGCAGCACATAGGATACAGGAGAAAAGATACAGTAATTTGTCAGAGTGGGGTGGGAGAGCACCATAGCTATCCACTTCTTCAGAACATAAATGTAGAGTGATACAAAGAATTTCATGACTTTGGAGAGTCACCACACCAGGGATAGGTGGGAACAACAAAATAATGTTGTATAGCCAATTGGATCAATTAAGAGTGTCAAGATAACACATAGACAATGTGGAAAGCTATGTATAAGGCATATTTTTTGTGGGACAGGTGACCATGTTTTTGTGGAGAGAGAAGAATGTTGGGGAAGGTGCTTAAGAATGGAAGGGTTGGGTATGTAGGGTAAGTTAAGTAGCAGGAGGAGGCATACATGGCATACAAGAGACAGGGCTGGTAATGGAGACAAATTACTGGGAGACACCATGATAGGTAAGGGACCTCAGAGGCACATTCACATCCAACTTGAGAAAAGTGATAATCTAGTCCTTACCCTCAGAACTGTCTTCAATGTCTCCTGTATCAGCTGTCTGGATCAATGCTGGATGTGATATCATTTTGGCACTAAGATGCAGGACCTTTTCAAACCTTCTGAGTCAGGCACTGAGGCCCCTCTCCACAATGCACTTCACCAGCTCTGTAAGCTCCTGATCAGTGATAAAATTACCACCTCCACTTCTACTGCTCCTGGAAAGTACCACTGCAACAGCAGCTGGGGTAGAGCTTTCTGATGCAAGTGGAGCAGTAGGGCAGGAGGTGTAGAGGCAACACTGACAGGTTGCAAACCAGATGTGCTGGGTGTCTGTGCTGCCTGTGGTAGTGCCAACTCAGCCATCAGTGGAGGTATGGCAGGCTAAATCCCAGTGGTTAGTCTACCTCCCTGTGATGATGGTCATTTTGTTTTCAGCAGCAATGTATTAAAAATAAAAAAAATGCAGTCACAGAGATGTGGGAGCAAAATATTACATCAATAGCATGTCACATTACTTAATTGTTTCAATACATGAAACAATATGACAGGTACATATGTACACCATGGCCACATCTAGATATGATGGAAAAGCATGGAGGTGTCATCAAATTAATTATAAATTTATTAATCACAATGGTATGATATGACTAATAGGACCATACATTTCACTTTGCCATATCAGAAATCTGCTTTCTAAGATAATAACTGCATTTGTAAATATTGAATTATTAATGTCATGCATTATTGAAGTTAAAATACATTTTATATAGTAGAACAAACTCAATAGTTAACTCATTTAACACCATTTTTTAAATCACATTGCCCCAGCCAACAGCCCCTCGCTCTCCGGGCAGTGTGCGGTCCCTACCAAGCCCTGTGCTGAGACACAGCCTGTCCCTCTATCAGCAACCCTGTAAGGCTATTGAAATCCTAATTGAACAGAAGGGAAACCTAACCTCTATCAGCAACCCTGTAAGGCTAAGGAAATCCAAGCTGAACAGAAGGGAAACCTAACCTAGAAGCCTTACAGGAACTATCTAGACTCTCTGCATTCAGCCTCATAGTCTACCAAGCCCTGTGCTGAGACACAGCCTGTCCCTCTATCAGCAACCCTGTAAGGCTATTGAAATCCTAACTGAACAGAAGGGAAACCTAACCTCTATCAGCAACCCTGTAAGGCTAAGGAAATCCAAACTGAACAGAAGGGAAACTTAACCTAGAAGCCCTACAGGAACTATCTAGACTCTCTGCGTTCAGCCTCATAGTGGAGGTGATATCCTACAGTATCTTTAGGATTTAACTATAAACTTGTGAGTGCTTTAATTTCAAATTAATTGTGAGTGCATTAAACTTAAATTAATTTGTAAGGGCCAGCACACATACGGACCTACCCCTCTGACCATCTCTTCACTACCTTACCCCCCCCCCACCTCCTATCTTAGTGGATTTAGTGTTTTCCCTACATCAACCACTAGAGGGAAGCAGACCTCAAGGCATGGAAAACTGTTTCTTACTGGAAGTAGAAATCCACTAGCTCTGTAGGCCAGCCTTTCTCTGCTATCCCTGCTTGTACTTTTTACCCAAGTAATTACCCCCACCCCATGAAAAGTTGTAAAGGGAATTATCCTGGTTAAGTCTGAGAGTTTTAGAAACTAGACAGCTTTTTTGTCAATTACTACTCCAGCCACTGGCCCCCTTAATTAACTCTCTGTTTAAACTTACTTTACTTGCCATAGAACTTTCTATAAATACCTTTCTCTCTGCTATAGAACTCTTTACTCATACTGTTCTCCCCTACACAACTATACCTTTGTTCACCATTTTCTGAGAAGCAGCAACAGAAAGTGTCTCTTACCTATCCTAAGCCTGTAGAACACAGTCTCTCTGCATAACTGATTGCCTCACAGCCTCTCTCAGCTCTGACCCGCTCCGTTCACCCTACCGGCTCACTCTGCTCCTCTACCCTACCCCCAACTCCCACCCACCCCCAGAGGTCCTACACTTATAATTCCCTAACCACACCCTCTCTCTCTTTCAACCAATCCCATACATCACTTCATCCCATAAACTTTAGCCACACCTTTTCCTTCTAACAATCACTCACAGTAAGCCACACCTTGAGTACCTTACCATATCCCTTTACTCTTAGCTAATATGTATTAATGCCCTCCTCTCTACACTTCCCTCATTCTTTTGTCTTCTTTTCTCCTATTTTTCAATCCCAACTCATTTTTCCTGTTATTTATAATCTCAACAAGATGCCTCTGGGTAATCTAAGCAAGCTAACACTTGTAGTTATATTTTCAACTGTCCTCACCTCTGCCTACCTTCTCACCTCCTTTGAAAAACTGTACTATTACCATTTTAACCACTCTCTAAAACAAACAGCAATTCACACTAATATACCATCTAATAGTCATACTAATATAACTTTCATTCCCAGCTACCTACTACATAAATACCATAGACTCTCCCACATTAAACACAATAAACCCACAATAAAGAAAGTGAAAATTCAAACTAACCTCAGGTATAATTCAGTAATAAAACTAAATAATCCCTCCTTAAAAGATGGTGACATCCACCCCAACCCTGGCCCTACCAACCCCATTACCCTAACAACCCACGGCAAACTCAATAACTCATTCCTAATAGGACATCTAAATATCCAAAGCATTAATCATAAAGTAGCCCACCTCCATGCCCTTCTAGATATTCACTCCTTTGACATCTTCTGCCTCACTGAAACTTGGTTGAAACCAGAGACTAAAGACAATTAAATAATTCCCCAAGGTTATAATACAGTGAGACAAGATCAAACAAAATGCAAAGGGGATGGAGTAGCAGTTCTATTCAAAGATGGACTTCATATCTCCACCCTACCATATAATCCAACCCAGGATAGTAACGCAGAAGTCCTCATCACCAAACTTCAAATCAACACAAACAAATCTTTATACATTATCTGTATTTACCTACCACCCGGAAATAATATCACTACAATAGAGGCTATACTAAGCTGGGTGTCTTCCACTTACCCCCAAGAAACAATAATACTAGGTGACTTTAATATTGACTGGAAAGGTGTCATCACTGAAAATCCTACCTCTCATATTAACCTCCATGGCTTTAGCCAAACTATCACCTCCACAACCAGAATTAACAAACCAAATAAAAAAGAGAGCACCTTAGACTGATACTTATAAATAGAAACAATCTTACAAGGTAGGAATGCTGCCAGACGATGTAAGTGATCATATTTTGACCTACATCATAAGAGAAAGAAATGATCTTCCCAACCTTTAGGATAGCACACTCTACCAAATACTTTAACTCAGAATTATTTCAAAATGAACTTATTGCCTGTGACTGGAACCCTTTAAAAACCCTACCACTTGAAGAGGCTGTAAAGTATCTTAACTCTAAATTCTTATCTATCCTGGATAGGCATGCACCTAAACGGTCCATCAGAATGAAGTCTAACACAGCCCCATGGCTTTCTAAAGAAACCAGACATCAAATTTTGCTTAGGAGCAAAGCTTGGGCTAAGTGGAGAGCTAACAGAAATATCACTGATCAACTAAATTTTAGGCAGTTGAGAAATAGTACAAAAAAGGCAATACCTACAGATAAAAAGAACTACTACTGTAAACTGCAACAAACTCGCCAAAATAATCCCCAGAGGTTCTGGTCTAGTATCAATAAACTCCTTTCCCCAGGGCACTCTCAAACACCCACCCCACTTGATGCCAATCCAAATACCCCCATCAAACTGCCAATACCTTCAATTCTTTCTTCACTGAGACCATACAATCACTAGCTAGTCAACTAATCCCAGACAACTCAAGCCTTCCCACCACCATACCAGGCACTCTACCTACATTCAAACTGCAACCCATCTCTACTACTCTCATCTATATATGCATCCAAAAACTGCCAACCAGCTACCATCACAATATCTCCAAAAAGCAGCCAAAGTAATTGCCTACCCTATATCCATCCTTATAAATAAGACAATTAAGGAGGGAACCATTCCAGACATTTGGAAAATCTCCCACATTATCCCCCTGCACAAAGGTGGTAACTCAAATGACTACTCTATCGGCCAATAGCTCTCTTATCACCCTCAGCAAAAATTATGGAAAAATGCATTCACCAACAACTTTTACATAATTTATCTCAACATAACATAATTGCAAACTGCCAACATGGCTTTAGGCCATCACACAGTACCACAACTGCCCATTTATCCTTTACAGATACCATCAATAGAAACCGCAATAAAAACATCCTCTCATCTGCACTCTTTATTGACCTCACAAAAGCTTTTGACATGGTAAACCACACCCTTCTAATCAATATTCTTGAATCCCTTTCCTTTGACTCTCAGGCTGTTAAATGGTTCAGATCCTACCTTAGCAACAGCCAACAGGCAGTTCTCTGGGAAAATCAAATTTCATCCTTTCTGCCAGTCACCCTCGGAGTCCCTCAGGGCTCTATTCTTGGACCACTTCTTTTCTCATTATTTATCAATGACCTCCATGTAGCAATTCCTCAAGCCACCTGCATTCAATATGCAGATGATTCCACACTAGTATGCTCAGCTTACTCCCTATCAGAACTACATTCTCTTACTCAAAATGTTTTTAACATTGTAGAAACATGGTTTACAAAATTCTGCCTCCTTCTTAATGCCAAAAAACAAGCTCCTTCTCTTTACTCCCACTACTAAGTCCTCCCCCATAGATTTCTCAGTCACTTCCAATAATGGCACTATTATATTCCCTGACTCTACCACTAAACTGTTAGGAATTACCATTGATAATAACCTTGCATTTGATTACCATATACATGACACCATTAAAACTGTCAACAGAAAAATAGGCTCCTTATATAGAATCAAACCTTTCCTAACCCCAACAGCCAGAACCAAGATTGCTCACTCCCATCTAACCTCAACTCTTCTGTACGCCTCACCTATATATACTAACCTAAAGAAAAATAATCTTAACAAACTAGCAACTTCCTATAAGAACATCGCCAGATTTGCCACTGGCAATCCCTTTAGAACCCACCACTGTCTGAATCTTTGGCAGCTAGACTGGCTTGAATTCAAGAACCATCTGATTATCTCCCAACTCACCATTGCCCACAAGATATTTTACAAACCTAACACCACCCCTATACTCTCCAATCTCTTAATCCCCTATAAAAATCTGAATTCCCTATGTTCTTCTAGCAAACTCCTCGCTAGCATAACCAAGTCTAACTACATGGCTGGTGACTCTCTGTTTACTAACACAGTGGGTAAAAACTGGAACCAGCTACCCAATGAACTAACTCAACTCTCTTCCTTGCCTCTCTTTAAGCAAAAACTCAAAAAACACCTCAAAACACACTGGTTATGCCCTTGTAGCAACCCCGACTAACCACCTACTTTCACTACTGATACTTCCTCTTCCAAATAAACTTACTAACATTTTAAAGCTAATTCATGCAAGCAAGGCTATTACTGTTTGAACTCTAATCAACATACTGCTAAAATCTTTCTACTTTTGATGTGTAAAATTCCTTATGAATCATACTGTGCTACATTTTTTGTCACTTTTTCAAGTGTAAATATCGTCAGTATGTTATTATTACTTGTTTTACTTTTTTAAATCCTTATATTTACCGTGTAACAACATTTTTAATTTTTTTCTTTTGCTGGAGCTTTTCTCCCTGGGCCTCTACTGAAAATGGAAATATATCCAGCTAGACTAGCCCGGTTAACAAATGTAAAATAAAATAAATAAATAGAGCAAGTGGCTAAGGAGTAAGTGCTCTAATGCTAAAAAACAAAGATAAACCCAAATGGAAAGCTCAGAGACACTCCAAGGCTGTGGATGTAAATAAAGTTCTCAGATGAAAACAATTCCAAGTAGTAAACTCCAATAAATCCAATGGACGAAGTTTGAAATGAAGAATTATTGTGTAGAGTTAGGTTAGTGCTTTCACCCTGTTGGGCTTCCTGAGACCTTTAATACATACACAAAAGGGTACACAAAGAATATATAGCCACCTAAATATGACATTACTTCCTACAATTAATCTATTTAAAAACTAAACAGAAAAAAGTCATCTCATAAACATGCCCTAAAAATTGAAATAAAAACATACATTAATGCATTCATGCATATAAAATGTAAACATAAGTAAGAATACATACTTGAATTCGACTTACAAAAAATAACGCAGTTTTTGAAAAATATTTCAATTTATAAAAATATATATTTAAATATGTTCACGTTTTATTTAATTTAAAATGTATAAAAGAACATATCTAAGTTCAACATAAAATCTCATCAGAAAGGGACATTAGTTATAACAATATAAATTGTGTCATCTGACAGTCAATCTCCTATTTTTCAAAGATGGCTTAATGGAGACTTTATCATTAAGACCTGGGTTCTGGTCTGCCCTTAGCCTGAAGAACCAGTCAACTTCTATTCTCTCTGTGTAATTTCTAATGTCTCCACCTCTGGTACTGGGTATGTTCACTTGTAGGACCTGGAATTTGAAACTATGCTGGTCATTAGTATGTGTGACATGCTTCGAGACTGCATTGTTAGGAGATTGTAAACGTATATTGTACAGGTGTTCCCTAATCCTGTCCCTTAGGCATCTATCTGTTTTTCCTACATAAAACGCAGTGCATGCTATGCATTTAGCCAGATAAACCACATGTTGTGTATTACAAGTAGCAGTTACTCTAAAATCAAACCGTTGTAGGGTGATGGGATGTGTGAAATGAGGTTCTACACAAACAAATTCACAAAAATTACATCTGTTACATGGTTGCGTACCTATAGATGAGTAAAGCTCATTCAGACCACTGAAACCTCTAGGATAGCATAATAATCTCTGTAAATTCATCTTATTCCTATAGACAAAATTAGGTTCAGTACCTACTAGTCCCTTTAACTCAGGATCCGCCATTAAGACTCCACAATGCCTATGAAAGACATTTTAACTGGGCCTATGTCCTGTGTATAGTTAAGGGATACTCCAACTGTAGATTTCTAAGTGGTTGGACACTCTGTTGCACCAAGACAGGTGGAATCACTCCTGTTTGAAAAATAAGGTTGTGCAACATTGTCTCTCAACAACTAGGCCCTCTCAATACCTGCATTAATCTCTATCAGACTATAAGACCTGTCTGCTAACCTTTAACATAGATGGGATAGTTCCCTCTCAAACCCTGTCTGTGTTGGGTTCAAACATGATGCACGTATGGCCTGCCCCTTCACTATGCTGTTAAAAACATAACTGTGATGCATACTCCCCCTATGAAGAAGGGAGTTCTTATAGCATGGCTTCCTATAAACTCCAGTGTTGAGTAGCCCATTCGGTAACTTCTCTATGTATACATCTAAAAAGGATATCCACTGGTCAGATTTCTCCATCGTAAAATTCAAATAATGTGTCAGTGAGTTAATTTCATCATAGAAACCCTGCATTTCAATGTCCGAACCTGTCCACAAAAGAAACAGGTCATCCACAAAACTTCTATAAAAGACCACATGCTCAGTGAAACTATCCAAGGCAAATAACTTATCTGTGAAAGGTTATCAGACAGGTATTATAGTCTGATAGAGATTAATGCAGGTATTGAGAGGGCTCAGTTGTTGAGAGACAATGTTGCACGACCTTATTTTTCAGACAGGAGTGATTCCACCTGTCTTGGTACAACAGAGCGTCCAACCACTTGGAAATCTACAGTCAGAGTATCCCTTAACTACACACAGGACATAGGCCCAGTTAAAAATGTCTTTCATTGGCATTATGGAGTCTTAATGGTGGATCCTGAATTAAAAGGACTAGTAGGTACTGAACTTAATTTTGTCTGTAGGAATAAGATGAATTTACAGAGACTATTATGTTATCCTAGAGGTTTCAGTGGTCTGAATGAGCTTTACTCATCTATAGGTACGCAACCATGTAACACGTGTAATTTTTGTGAATTTGTTTGTGTAGAACCTCATTTCACACATCCCATCACCCTACAACAGTTTGATTTTAGAATAACTGCTACTTGTAATACACAACATGTGATTTATCTGGCTAAATGCATAGCCTGCACTGCTTTTATGTAGGAAAAACAGACACCTAAGAGACAGGATTAGGGAACAACTGTACAATATACGTATACAATCTCCTAACAATGCACTCTAGAAGCATGTCACACACACTAATGACCAGCATAGTTTCAAATTCCAGGTCCTACAAGTGAACATACCCAGTACCAGAGGTGGAGACATTAGAAATTACACAGAGAGAGAATAGAATTTGACTGGATCATCAGGCTAAGGGCAGACCAGAACCCAGGTATTAATGGATAAAGTCTCCATTGAGCCATCTTTGAAAAATAGGAGACTGACTGTCAGATGGCACAATTTATATTGTTATAACTAATGGCCCTTTCTGATGAGATTTTATGTTGAACTTAGATATGTTATTTTATACATTTTAAATTACATAAAACTTGAACATATTTAAATATGTTTTTTATAAATTGAAACATTTTTCAAAAACTGCTTTATTTTTTGTAAGTCGAATTCAAGTATGTATTCTTATGTTTACATTTTATATTTATGAATGCATTTATGTATGTTTTTATTTCCATTTTTAGGGCATGATTATGAGATTACATTTTTTCTGTTTAGTTTTTAAATAGATTAATTCCAGGAAGTGATGTCATATTTAGGTGGCTATATATTCTTTGTGTCCCCTTTTTTGTATGTATTAAAATTCTGAGGAAGCCCAACAGGGTGAAAGCACTAACCTAACTCTGCATCATAAATCTTTCTTCATTTCAAACTTCGTCCATTGGATTTATTGGAGTTTACTACTTGGAATTGTTTTCATCTGAGAACTTTATTTATATCCACAGCCTTGGAGTGTCTCTGAGCTTTCTGTTTGGGCTTATATATAGTAGCCTTTAAAAAATAAAAATATCTGTTTCTGGGTATTGAACCTACACTCAACTAAACTGATGAACTCATTGCCTAATACAATAACCAAGAGGTATTGGAGCAGGTATGTAGGCTTGATATAAAACTTAAGTTGTGCCTGCTCTAGATGATATTCAGTGATGGACTGTGAATACTTCTGTATCTTGAAATCAGAACAGATGTATAGTTACCCCATGGCTCTCTAAGGTGAGTTAGTCTCTTCTTGATGCACTTCACTTTTTTTTTTTTGCTGCTGCTGCTGTATATCTATCTATGTAAAATAAAGCATAACAAATAAATGTGTTGTTTGGATAATTAATACCATATCAGAGACAGGTTATGAGTCAGTATACTTACACTACTGGGGGTATCGACATTCATAAATCCATCCACCTATCGGTTACAGAGGTCCCTCTTGCATCTCTTCATGTCACTGTAGTAGTGATGCTATTGCTTCTCAGGGTGTGGAATGCCAGTTGCACTGGAGCCAGCCTTAGCCAAGCTATTCCAAGCCTCATCCTTATACTGAGACCCAGT
This sequence comes from Protopterus annectens, assembly GCF_019279795.1. NCBI lineage: Eukaryota > Metazoa > Chordata > Ceratodontiformes > Protopteridae > Protopterus > Protopterus annectens. The sequence goes on from NC_056725.1 coordinate 107,836,929, forward strand.
ATACTCCCCCTGCAGTAGCTTCGAGTTGTAGTACCTCACAAGGAGTGCCACAAAGATCCTGGACTCGACACCCATTTTGTGCTGTAAATGAAGCACCAACTCTGTCATTGCCAGCCATGTCTTCAGTGTTCAAGCTAAAAATATGGGTCTGAATTGGTGCCCAATTCAGATCTTACATGTAACAGCTTGTACACAAGGATGCACAGCCTTGCTAACTGCATTTGCACAATTGGAAGCACAGCAATGGCTTGCCAGACATATTGGCACTGAGTACATCAAAAAGCACAGAAGATATTACAAATGAGAGTGAAATTTAGGCATCTGCAGTGCTCAAACTATTAGGCCAAGTTCCAGTGTTAAACGCTGACAGTGCTGGTCATAATAGTGCTTGATTAGAGGAAAAATAGTATGATTTGTGACATACTGGCAGGTTGGGAGTTGGAGTCTAGTAAGATTGAGTGGTACTAACTATGAATTGATCCCCCCCCCAAAAAAAAGGATAAAGTGTTATCCTTTGCTCTTAAACTGTCACTGCCACAGGAGAAAGTACATGTTAATATGGTAATTAGAGGTGTACTCATTTAAGACTGAATGTAGAAATACTTAAGAGATCCCTACTTATCTTTGACTTTACTCAATTATGGGATTGCATTTCTTTGTAAAAAGCAGTGTTTGCATTTGTAAATACATCTCAGATGCATGCAGTTGCATGACCTCAATAAGACCTAGTTGGTTTGGTTACATACATATTTTCATAAGACATACCGTTATAAACACATGGTTATGATATGTGAGAACTTAGTAATTATAACAAAAATATTGTGCACATCATACCTATGTATGTACATTCTACACTATTGTCATATGCTTAACATAATTTACACACATTACATTTGTTTTCTATAGCAAGCAGTAATGATGCATTTCTTGCAATAAACATATTTATGATACTAGTGTGCATTTACTGTGACATTCCTAATGAACAAGTTGTGACGAGTGACATTCTAGCACCCTCTGTAAAATTATCTGTCAGCTGGATTCTAGTTGTGCATCAGTTGCCCTTTGTTCTTTAAGCTCTCATCACTTTCACTTTCTGCTATAGAGAAACGTATCTGACAAGTGCATTTTCTGCACTGAGTAATATTCGGAGTGCTGATGGCTGTGCACCAGTGCCAGGCTTTGTTGCACTGCACAAGGCAGCCTAAATTACATTTTTCCTTTTTTACTTACAGTGTGAACCATGTCTGCACACTTTATTTCTATTATGTTTCCTCTTATACCAGGCTATGGTGCCCAAGATATCTATACCCTATAAACTGCTATGCACTGATGCTAAGAATGATCTGATCATTCAAGTCCTGTGTCACCATGGGTCATTCATATTACAGAGAGAAGCAGGGGTGACAAGTTTTCCCATGACCATACCTGGGAGAAGGTGGTGAATGACATTAACACATTGGAAGGCCATGGATGTACATATTCCAAAATAAGATATAGGAAAAGTGATATGATTATAGTGAACAGACATCAGGCAGCTGCAACTGACCATGAATTTATGGCAGTGGGGGCTGGTCCACCTACCAAGCCCCCCCCCCGACTGAAACAGAGGAGTTCCTGTCCACAGTCAGAGATCCAGACAGTTCAGCACAGGGTTCACACAGAATTGCTGATGTCGGGGCTGACATGGAAGACAACCCAAGTGTTTCTACTGCAGAACATTCATGTATGCTACATAAATAAATACTTGCCATTGTGTACATATATACATATATTTATATATCTATACGGGTCCCCTACAGATGATTGAACTTCCAAAAGGCCGAATTTCATATGGCTGAGACCATATGATCGACTTTTGGAAGTTCGAAAGTTCTGAACGGACAGCTCCCTATAGCACAGAATGGGAAAATTTCCATTTTCCTCACTGTAGTGTGATCTCAGAGTTGGTATATTTAAAGAACAGGGGGTGTGGGGGGCACATGTGTAGGTAGGTTATTTTATTTTTTTTTTTACATATTAGAAATTTCAAAAGTCGAACATATGGTCTCGGCCATACGGGTTTCGGATTTTTGAAATTTCGATCATGTATAGTACACCCATCTATATATATATATATATATATATATATATATATAGAGAGAGAGAGAGCGAGAAAGAGCAAGAGATACACTGCGGGGATAGAAGAGACATGGGGAAGGAAATGGGGGGTGGGGGTTGTCCAGTGAGCAGTAATGGTTTCTATAAAATGTGTCTTATTCTGCAGCCATAAAGACAGTTGTTTTCTGTTTCTTTTGAAATTTGCTTTGTGATGCTTATCATCTTGTTTCATCTCTCTTCTTTATATATACAAACATCTGGGTCTGTTATTGGTTTATGAACTATGATTCCTTTGTATTCTTATTAATACCTAAAAGCTAGATACATGTGTAAATTAAACTTATTTAATTTCATTCCAGTACATTCATTTCATTTGTAATATACATTTAACATTACATAGGTTTGATCATTGTTTATTTTTCCTTTCCTTTCTTTTCTTTCTTTCTTTTTTTTTTTTTGTTCCTTACTTACCATAGGTGATCGTGCCAGTAACACTGTGGAACACCTGCCACCTGATGGCAGGGTATTGGTAGTCTTTGATGATGGTGAAGGCAATGAAGATGCACAGTCTGGAGCTGCAGAGGACTTGTGTAACATTGAGGTTGTACCTTCAACATCTTCTGCTCCTATTTCAGAAACTATCACTATGCCTATACATATCCATGGGCAGGTTGAGGGTGACACAGCTGATTAGGGTAGTATGGTTACTATAGTTGCAGAACTGGTTTATTCCCCCCATAGCCAACATTAGAGTGCAGTGCCACACAGGTGTGTTGTTAGAAGTGCTTGGAGGAGGCCTACTGTCCACCCTGCACCTGATGGTGTGTCAGTAGATGGCATACAGTATATGAGTAGGATTGTCACAGGGCACAGGTATGTTCCACCAGGGCCTCAGAAAAGATAGAGTGAGTAATGAACATTGTGCATTGTGATGTGTGGCACAGTCTGAACTATGTGGGTGACTCCTTCAACAGGATAACTGACACAATGGATCGGACAGTGTCTATAATAAAACATCTTCTGAGACAGAGTCACCATCCATGAAGCTGTACAGCTGCTGCATTGTCCAGTGTTAGCCAATGTGCCTTGCAAGATCCTGCTTCTGTAGTGGCACTACTTCCACTACTATGTCAGTGATTACAATGTCGACACCCATATGTGGTAGGCCATGTGGTCATAGTTGTGGAAGTAGTCTTGATGACAGCTCATCCAGCAGACATTTCTCATGTAAAGATATCACCCCAAATTCTAGCCAGAGCCATGGAACTAACAGTACAACTCCTGGGGTGATGACACAGTATTGACTAGTCTACCATGCATGGCTCACACTGGTCCTAGATGCCAGGACATAGTTCTAGCACAGTGCTTGATTGTGTTCATGCAGATGCATACACATTCAACAAATGCTTACCTATATCACCACACACACACACACACACACACACACACACACACACACACACACACTACTTATCTAAGCAGTACTGTTGACTGCTAAACATATATTGCTACTGGCCCTGCAGATTGTATATGTAAGGAAAATATTTTTGTTTTACTTGAGCACACTCACTTCTTTGGTGTCAGGCTTGCCCTCTTGTTCTGCCCCATCCCATGCCTCCCAACCGTACCAAATAACACAGATTTTACAGAGTTTATTGTCCAAATAATGGGGTGCCAAAATTCCAGAGTGGCACCCCTTCATTTCCGACTTTTTGCTGCTTTATTTTATTTTTTATTTATTTTTCATGGTTTGCGCTGATGTCATCACATGCACAATGATGTCAGCTCCATCGAGGCTACCAGACTGTTGGAAGTGGGCTCAAGGGCTTACAATCACATATTTCTGGCTGGCTTTTTGAAAGGATTTGTGCACAGGAAGTCCAGATGCGAGCGAGAGCATTCGTTCTATGGAGCAATGAGCAATTGAGTAGCATTCATTCTCTTTTGGGATCTGCCTGCACATAAAGAATTCTGTCTGGAGCAGCGAATGGAAAGGAAAGGCTTGAAGTAAGTGGTGTGTGTGTTTGAGTGAGACTGTGTGTGTGTGTGTGTGTGTGTGTGTGTGTGTGTGTGTGTGTGTGTGTGTGTGTGTGTGTGTGTGTGTGTGTGTGTGTGTGTGTGCGCGCGTGTGTGTGTGTATGACCCCCATCGGTAGGAATATTAGTTTTCTGATTGTTGGGTGGTGGGCAGGACTTGCTACTGTATATTCATCAAGGTTTGTAATGTTTCTAATACAAAACCTTTATTTTCGGGTGTTAACCGAAACGCCAAACCTTTCAACGAAGACCTGGGGTGCTTGAAGATTGAATTTTTTTTATTTCTCAAGTAGTATTGGTTATGGTTAAGTGGTATTTGGAAACTGGCTATTGGCCATTGTACTTCAAGTAGTGGCATCTTCATTTTGTTTTTTTCCAACCTAGACCATCAAGGTTTGTGTTGCACCCTGTTGAATCCTTTGTTCCTCTTCTGCTTACTGTAACATACACATTACCCATACTGTACAACAGTATGTTTATGGTGCTCCTAATGGAACCACTACTAAATCCTGAAAACTCAAACTACCAACGCCCAAAATCCCGAGACCAAATACCCGAAACACTAAAATAATGAAACATCAAAACAGCAAAATTCAAACTACCGAAAACTACACTTGGCATACACCACACACATAAACATACACACACCTTCCCTCAGAATACAAACACACAAGCCTAAACTACAGATAAGCAGAGGGTCAAGCCTCCCTGTACCCTCCATGTGGGGGGCTGTGCTCCTTACACCCCCCTACTTAAATATTCTAACTACAAGCTTGCACTACATACACAAACACAGGAAATACCACCACACACCTACATTCCTCTCGCACACACACATCACAGTCACAACACACACTTGTAAACTAAACCCCTAACCAACACATTTAAACATAGGTACTTATCTTACCTTCCACCATACCGCAACACCAGAAGCACAAATGTCAAACTCCCGATGATCGGGATTTTGAAATTCGCGCTTCTGGTCTTTCAGTAATTAGGGACTTTGGCTATATTGTCTCAAAAGTTTGAAATTCGGTATTTCAAAATTTTGAGCTTATGTAGTGATCCCCTCCTAATACCCACCACTTTAGGTCAGGAGGTACATAGCAATTCCTGATTATTAATTCCATCGGAAGTGCGCACCTATGCATACCCCAGGTCTGCTGTACTTGCTGTTGGGGCTTCTGCCTTAAAAAAGTGCAATTTTTTGTCACAGTTATGCTATCGTTGTGGAAACTGGTGTTTCTGGTGCTAAAATCTGTACTTTTTACATATGTTTTATATCAGTATAGCTATACTTCAGTTTTAAAACTTGGGTTTTATTTAATGTATGTAGAACAGCTATACAAATGCTTTCTGAGTCTGTGTCGTCTAGTAGCATCTTCTGATGATGTCATAAGGAGAAGCAGTATGCACTTCAGTACTTCCAGGTATTGAATTAAAGGGATTGTTGCTATGCTGGGAACAGGTAGCTATGTGTGTATGTCAGACTTGCTACTGCCATCAAGTAGTGTGTGTGTAACTTGGTTTAAATGCCAGAAATTTAATACTGAGCATGCCATTTTTGGGACGCACTTTAGCTAATGTTCAGTAGTGCTTGTCTATTGACCTGCCTACCACAATGGAGATTTCCTTAGATTTAAACAGAGAAGTAAGTAGAGCCCATTAATTCTTATGACTACATTATGTGAATATTCTTGATAGTTTGTCATTGTAGTAGGTTTTATTCACTGACATCCATTTTGCTGCCAGTAAGTTTATCTTCTTTTGAGTCTGCAAGAGGAAATGATCTTTAGCAAGAAGAAAAGTTGTTTTAAAAAGGAATCTCATTTGTGGAACTTTTTTCACATTATTTGGGCAAGTTTTATTAATGGTTGTTCCCTAGCAGGGATCAGTTCATGGTTAATAACTGCTCTGTTAGAAACTTTGGCTGGAGTTCAAAAAATAAAAACATTGTCATGTAAGAACAGAAGCCTAACACAAACATATTAATTTCCCCTGCAGCAGCTTCCAAATATAAAGCTTTTACTTATTATTGATGGTGAAATAATTTGGGCTAGAACAGGACAAGTACTAGAAGCAATTACTCTTCATTTCTCTTCATAATATATTTCATGGCACTGACAAGGCTATAACCAGAAAAGAAATGAATAACTCTCTTAAGTATAACTTTATTAAAACAAATTAAACTGTACCTCAGTCTGGCAATATTGATGATATCCATGCTGGATGATAACAAGGTTATATATTTTACTGTTCTTTATTGTCAGAATCAGGTGAATGACAAACTGAAAAACAAGACACTATTTTTATTTTACCTTTTACTAACAATTCAATAAAGGTGTTAAAAAGCTTTCACTTAAGATAGACAAACATACATTTGTGTGTGAAAATGCCCCTATTTAATACACCTGGTGGCTAGAGGTACTTAGACTCAAACCCTGTACCTTGGGTACAGGGTAAAAAAGAACCTAAAGTCCCTAGCCACCACCACTTGTGAATTATGCCTCGTTTTTGATCTGTTCCTCATAAAGTCTGTGGTTTTCAGGATTTTTGTAGCAATAATAGTGCGAAACCGGTAAACAATAAAGGAGGCCTTCAATAATTGAAAACGGTACTGCCTTGTATTCACCCAAAATAATTTATTCAGTAAAAATATTCCACAGAGTAGTAAAATCACTGGACTCAAAACACATAATGAACATAAAAAGTCGTGGATTAAGCACTTTTGTCTCCGTTCGGAGACTTCATCAGAATCATTGAAATGAAACAAAACAATCCTTTTATACAATAAACACTAATTAGCTGGCATCTAGTTTAATTAATTGATTTCCATTCTTAAAGAACCACCAAATTACTGGTGCTTATACATAACATAAAAACAGACTGTTATTGTTAAATGTGGATGCATTTATAATAAATAAGTAAAGATATATATATATTATATTTTATAACCACGTATATATATATATATATATATATATATATATATATATATATATATATATGAATATATGAATGAATATTGGTTTAAAAATATGAAAAATATAAAATGTGTAATTAGAAATAAAATAAAAACCTCAAAGTGTACCTATGTACCATATAAAATATGAATGTAATGTGACCAAATAAATACTATTCAAATACTATAAACCATACGCTTAAATACATGTGTACATAAAAGTTGATGTATTAAATTAAATCTGATTTAGAAGGTATATATAAATGTATATAAATATGTGTATAAAATATAATTGAAAAGATGTGTATATATAAAATTTACTTTTTAATGTAGCTATCTACATTTGTGTTTCTTTGGGTCCACATTTAACAATAACAGTCTGTTTTTCTGACTGTAGTGCACAGGGTCTTGGGTTCAAGTTTGGCAGTGAAGTGCATCATGGTAACATGACATTTTATTCTAGCAACTTTCCAAAATGTTTGGTGCCCCCACCCAAAAAAAACTGAAATTAAAAATAAGTGCTAGAAGCTGTGCAAGATGTCTATGGCTTACACTACTGTAATTCTATTTTATATATAGATGTATATTGTGTGGGTGTGGAAGTAGACTTTTATGAATGGATCAAAATGTTCTGAATAGGCAGTTTTGTCATTATTGTTTCATGAATTTTGTTTCATTGCCTACTGGAAAAATGTTCAAACAAATTTAAAATGCACTCTGTCTAACAAGTGTGCTGTACAAGGAGGAATATAATTTAATAAAGTCAGGAAGGTGTATCAAAGAACACATGTATGTTTCTTATTTTGTGTGCAAGGGGCCAATGATTTGAAAACAGCCCAAGGTAATCTTTATCCACCACTGACCATGCATTTTCTTTGGATGTGGTGTGGGTTTCAATGCTGTTTCAATTAATGAGTCTCAAGTGCAGAGAAGTTTTAATGCCAAGTCTATTTTCATTGTGAGACAGTATTGCTTTGTTTAGCAGATTTATATTAGTGTTTGTGCATTGTGCTACAAAATGTAAATCCAAATATCATTGAAGAAGTAAAGCAGTATGCATGCACACATTAGTGTTTATGGTAAATTGGGTGAAATAGACAGGTAATGGGACAATGGAATGGCTGCAGGGGACTCTGGTGCCATATTTTGGTTGTCTGTTCTTCAGTTTGCATTTGAAAGTTGGTATGCCATAATTCCAATGGAGTGGGCATGGTTATATAATTATGTATGCAAATTTGATGTTAATCAGCATACAGATTTGTACCTATTTTTCATGTGCCTTGTCCAGATTTTTTATGTTTCCAGGTTGAGAGGTATGCCCCATCCCCAGGCAAGTGATGATGACTATGCATGGCCCTTTGCACATTTCTTTGTGACTTTGGGTTGCATACATGCTTGATGCACAAAATGGATAGCTAATGCTTGCTTACTCAGAACCTTACTTTAATGTAAATGCATTGTAGAATACATACTTTTAATCACAGTTCATAATCAGTTATGAATGATTGCATCTATAATTGTTGACCATCACTGTATTTGTGTTACTATTGTTACTCATGCAGTCAGAGTAGATGTTTACATTTTCCTTACTATTTTACTTGTGCACATGATGCTATCCTTGGCCTGTATACTGGTTTATATACAGTGGCTACCTGAAATGCTTGTTGTAAACTTTTGGCAAATCCATAGCTGTGTAATGAAAACATCAGTCATATGATATTACTGAGATTACTATACAGCTACAACATGTACCACCTTAGAGACAAATAAGAATTTGCATAACACAGTAATCATTTATATAACTGTATTGATTTTTCTATGCAGGTCCCAGCCTTACTTTGGTAGTAATGCAGATGCAAGACATCTCCTGGAGGGAGGGGTTGCCTGTGTCTGATGCTAACAGAGTACAACCATTACACGGTTAAGTAAAGGTTGTGCATTCATCATTTCTAATATTTATATGGACTAAGACTGTTTTTCTTGCTTATAGGTATTCAGTGTGTGTGCTATCCTTTGCCTGTTAGCCATTGCATACTGTGCATGCCTACATCTGCTGGCAGCATCTGCTGCTGGTGGTTTCCCTCAGACTCCTCATCTATATCTGCTGGGGTTGCTGGCCCTGCCTGTGGTAGTGGGAACTGTGGTTCTGACCCTAACTGTCCTTGTTGAAGCTGTCTCCTAAGAATGATATTGTGATGGAACAGACATTAAGTATTTTGGCAGAAGTGGTTGGGTCTTACTACAGGGTACCTCCTGAGGTGTCTAGACACTGGAACCTTGATTGGAGTAAGTCAAATACATATCCTATGATACTCCTAGTTTGAGCATAGTCACCATTGTATCTTTTTTGGTGGGAATGTTTGGGTTTCTCAGGGTTGTTAAAAGCTATTCAGAAGATAAAACACCACTCCTTTTCAATGATAAATTACTTAAGTTTTTTAATATGAGCGCTTTTGTCTACTTGCAATGAAGTTCCTTCATTGCAAGTGGAAGAAAGCACTCGCATTAAAAAACGTCAGTAATTTATCATTTAAAGGAGTGGTGTTTTATCTTCTGAATACTTTTGCTGTTTTGAGTCTTCAGTTTTTAACAGTTTGTTATGAGCTATAGTTCCAGGACATAACCTGCATCCTCCACTAGATGGTCTAGTGGAACGTTACCACTAGCAAACCCTGTGTACAACTCGCGGGTGCATCATATGTGTACGTCATGAAAACTGCCTGAGTTACCTGCATTATGATCCCTCGCATGTTATAGCATTGCATTTAGAAACCGTCATTACAGACGACCTGACAGTTTACAGCGTGGTATCCTTTTCTGTTGATGTACCTCCTTCCCTGTTCACTCAGTGGGGCTTTTATTTCTATGTGTATGCATATATGGCCAGCAAAACTTCAGGGAAGTGTGCTATGGCATAAAATTCCTGCACGGTGACTGTTGTTGTATTTGTCTCTCACAGAAATCAATTAATGTTTGTATAAACATCAGAAAGGCTACTTTCTGAATGTCCTGCCACTGAGTTTGAAATGTTTTGACTGGGTTAGCAATATTAGGTTTGATAACAAACCTGAAACCCCCTACAAGTAATATCATCTGCTTTGTAGTTTTTAAGCAGCCACTGATGTCAGACATACCTTCATAACTTTTAGATGACAAGGTGAGCTTGTTGTGTGATATCGCTACTCTGGCTATATATCCCACACTCAATTATAGAGTTCAAAAGACAAGTCTCAAAACAATTATCAAGTAACGTGGTGAGACATATTGGTCAATACTTCCCAATATCATTAGTATGACCCCATTGAACATGAGTAAAATTTTATCTCTTCTAGTCCTCAAGAGCATATCCTGTTTCTAATAATTTATTAAATACCTTAGACAATATTGTTATCAATTCATCCAAGTACATACGTTCTTAATCAAAATAATATGATTTTTTTTCAGAATCCCATGTTCTTTAGCACTCTTTTAACAAGTGGTTGAGACATGGGATATACTGCAAAACAGTGAACCACAGGAATCTTCTTTTTCCCCCACAAACATTTTTTTAACACACAAGGTGTTTTAATGTTAATATCATATGCATGTTGTCCCTCTTAATGTGTCATTAAAAAAATTATTTAGTGATATTCTTTCTTGGTGCTCTATATATATATATATATATATATATATATACTAATTGTTATATATTCTAAACAGCAGTCACATTCAGTCTCTTAGTGATCTTCTTTGCATTTTTGAGTTATACCTACCCTGGTACATGACTATATTACTATCCCAGCCAGATGACCCTTTCAGCATTGTTTTTTTGGGGGGAGGTCTTCCATATTGAGCTCAAACTTTGATACTAACACCATTCTGGAACTAATTGTCTTCCAAAGAACTTTCTTATCTTATAGATTTTGTAAATCACATCATTTAACATATTTTACAGATCTTATGAAGTTTGTTTTCAGTACATGATTTTGAGGAAAGGCTCTCAGGAATCATGTAATCTCCTGGCTTAGAAGACCTTAGGAAGCAAGAGGATTTATTAGCCTCCTGTTAATCAGGACTGACTGAGTTAACCTACAACCATACATCTCTATTTTCACATATTTTATGGACTTCTCTGATTTTGCCTCAAACTTTTGCTATGTTCCTCTTAAAATCAATGATGCTGTAACAAAACAGTAAGAATTACAGCCTCTGAGATTTTTGGCTTTTAAATGAATTATAATGCCAGCAGTCTTATGCCATCGATATTTTAAGTGGAAATTGTAATGTGTCCTTAAATGGGATATTTTTCTCTGATTTGCGGCCTTGCCATTGATTTCCAGTTGAATTTTTTGACAACTATGCACACATTACAGAGTTGTTCAGTATATGCATGCCTCCTTATTTGCCTGCATATTTTAGTCCCTTAACTATGAAGTATGAACTTATACTTCACACAAGGTTATCACACTTGTGTGAAGTATATGTGCAGTAAACAGGGTGCACAATGGTCAATACAATTTTTATAAGGCTGGCAACACTTTATTTAGCTGCATAGCCGGAATTACATTAGTGAACCTTGGTTTGGAAGTTCAGAGATGGCTGGAAAATAGAAAAAAATTGAAATTGGCTAAGAAAATCTCAAGCATAACAGCAAATTGTGCAGAGTCTTCTTATAGCTGAAGGCAATGTAAATAAAGTCAAACTGATAGTGTAAGAAGTGGCTTTGAGAAGGAATTTGAGTATGTTAATAGAATGATACCAATATTTCATGCAAATCACCATTTTAGTGCAAAGTATAGTACAGTAATGGGTTTAAGCAGGGCCAGAACCAGCACAAGGCTCCCTAGGCAGCTGCCTTAGACTGGTGCTATCTGGGGGCCTCATTGTAAATGTCATTCGGTGGCTGCATCTCATCACTATCTCAGTACAATTAAAAAAAGCCTAAGTCCCATTTGACTGACCCATTCCCCATTGAATTAATAGTAGCATTACTTTTGAGTCTCTGTTGTCTTTCCTTTTGAGTAACTACACTTACTTCACGTGATGATAATGTTTGGTTTCTTCCATTTGTGGAAGACAGGCAGGGAGCCAGGCTCCAGTTTTTAATTTTATTTAAATTGAAACTTGTGCATTTCTTTTACATTATTTATAGTTGGTCTTTTCTCTTGCCACCCATCCATGCTTTCTTCTTATCTCAAATGTGTAACTCCCTTCCTCTCCATCCCCCTTGGTCTGGTCAACTTGCACCCCTATGACATTCTTGGCACTGGAACAGAAGGCAAGCTTAGTTCTAGAGGGTTAATGATTCATACCTGAGCCTGCCATTAAAATGAGAGTGTCACTCCTGGAAACAAACAAAACAAAGAAAGAAGAAGATAGTAGGTGGTGCTATGCTGTCTAGTATCCCAGTGCCTGCTGTTTGTTGCACCAGAGGATTCTAGTGGTATTATCATTGGACCCTTCTTTTTAAAAGTAAGAAATTGTGGTGGTTATATACTGCATTTCAGTTGCAACTGTCCTGCATAAGGCAATTTGTCAATCTTAAAATTTTAGCAGCTTTCTGCCTGGCAAGTGCAATACCTAGTGAATAAGGTTCATTCAGCAGATTTTGTTCTGGTCAGGCACAGGAGGAACAGGTAATGCTATTAGAATTTGTTCTTCTATGTAAATGAAAAAAGCCAAAGACTCAACATTTGTGATTTTACCTGATATTGTTGTGCTGTACACTGCCTCTCTTGTAAACACTTCATTTCTTGATAAATCACTTAGGCTTGCAGTTTGTCAATAATGCAAATCATTATAGTTTCAGATTGTTATTCAGAAAATGTATGTGATGAAAAATCTGTTGATCCGTTAACTTTTTAAAATGAATTAGAGCTGTGTCTTATTTGTCCTTGATTTTATATTGCATCTCTGATATATCACCTCATTTCTTTGCATAGCTTAATACAATTGTTGATTATATGGTAACTCATCAAGGGATTACAGTCAGTCAGCAATGCAAGTCATTAACGTTTCAGAAAATGTATGTCAGTTTAGCAGCTGTTGTTCTGTTAACTTTTTTAAGTAAATTAGAATTGTTTTGCACTTAGTGCAGAAGATTAAAGCTCTCAGCCATTAACAAACCTCAATGTGTAGACAAAAGTACAGGGTTTGATTCCTTCTTTCTCCATTTCCCTACAGTGTGATGTTGAGCAAGTCACTTAAGAAGACAGTGCTACAAGTCGCCACTGAAAATGTACACTTTTTCCGGTGGGTTTACCTTGCTGATAATTAGATAAAATATTTAAAAATATATATCCCTTCTGGGGCATTTTCCTCATTATGTTTGGCTTTGTCCAGAATTCTTGAGCAAAGAAGTTGAGAAACATTTTGGTCTGCTCCTTGGAAAATTATTGGCTTTTTGGTGTAGATTACAGTTACTGAATAATGATAGGTATCTGAGTTTAAAAACTTTGTATTCAAAAACTATTTGTGAACACAAATTTATTATTTAGCAACCTTTTAAGTATATAAGAGAGAGGTTTAAAATCTGCTCCTGATTTTGAGTTTTTGTCTCTGATTCTTCAGCTAAGAAGTTAAGAGGTCAGAGGTGAGTTGCAATGGGTTGAACTATATGGTTCTGGCAGCAGTGAGCTGATATCACTTCTAGGACATTTGTGTTTTTCTTCATTCACTTAACTAAAAGCAGATATCTGAGGTGTACAGTCATGAAAATGTCTGTAATCGGTAGTCACATGTGTGTGTGTGTGTGTGTGTGTGTGTGTGTGTGTGTGTGTGTGTGTGTGTGTGTGTGTGTGTGTGTGTGAGTGTATGTGTGTGCAGTCAGAGGGCATAGCTCTCAACCATCCTAAAATTTATCTCATGTTTGTGGTGTCCTTCTTGTAAAATGTGTGGTTGTCTGGCAAAGTGTTGTGGATTACAGTCACTAAATAGTGACAGGAATGTGAGTTTCAGAGTTCATATCCTTCAGAAAATACTTGTTTTTAAGTATATAACAACACTTTATTTTATTATATTTTATATAGTTTAAATTTATCAGGGAAGTCCAAATGGCCACAAAACCCCTTTAGTGGAGGCCTGCGGGAAAAGCTCTGATGATTGCATTAAAACATTCAGCATTACATTATACAGTAGAAGAGAAGCCTTTTCAATCTTAGAGTTCATTGTAAAAGAAAAAAAAATAATAACAATTATGGCCACTTTATCGACTGTGTACACAACATATGTCTGACTGTGATAAAAATGGCTACAATAAATTATTTCAGTGTCCTTTACCCACATGTACATAATCTTGTGAAGATAGACTAATAACCTTTTGACTTTATCAGCTGAGCAGGATCAGTCATTTTTTTATCTACAGACATTCACCAAACACAGCCGTTATACAGTAGCTACGTTGTTGATCGCATCCTTTTCAGATGTCTGTGTCAAAAAATCAATAATAATGACCAATGTCATATTTCAAATTTGTTTCACACAAACACAATACCAAAGTATTCCAACTAAATTAATACACAGGAATACTAGTCATGCAAATCCAGATTAAAGATGGTTTTAAAAAGACCAGATGAAAAGACCATAAAGTGCTTTTATGCAGAGAGACACCCCAACCGCAACAGCAATTATAACCACTTTGTTGATTATGTACACCCCTTATTGTTATGAAGAAATAAATTGCATGTACTTTACTAGCATCATACCATGAGATCCAGCCATGTGTAGCATAATCTAAATAGAAGAGTATAAAAACATACAAAATATTAACCACATGATAACATACACTAAGTCAATATATACAATCTCTGCAGAAGTAAAAGTCATTGGAATAATTCCATGTTAAAAAGGACTATTTCTAATGCATTGGTTGATTCTGGAAAACAAATTTGCATCTCAGTGCTTTATCTACAAATGCAATACCTGCTACCCTTGAAGAATAAATTGCCTATAGTGACTTAAATAATTCTGTGCTGATGATTAACATTTTCTGAACTAGATCAACTATGCAGTAGGGAATTCCTGGCAAAAAAGTATAGCAGATTCATAATTAAGAGACATGGAGTCCTGTTGACCATCAAGGAGCCCAGCCCCGATTCACAATTGTTCCAAAGCACTCTCTGGCTAAGCGACTTGTCCAAAGTCACACAGTAGGTAAATTCTGTTGGAAAGATTCAAAGCCTGCACTGTTCCCACAGGAAGCAGCTCAATAATAATACAAAACTTTAGTCCTGTGCACGGTCAAGAGTAACAGTTTTTAACTCAATTCAGAAATGTTAACTAGCCAATTTTGTAGAAAAGACTATCACATTAATATGCAACAATGACTACATAATGATGCTGAAGATCAGATGGTTTTGTTCATCGCTCCAAATGATGTACACTATATGACGTGGCAAATGTCAACTCTTTTGAAGTTGCTGGAGGCTGTAAAAAAGGTAGTACAAACATATATTACTAAAATGTAACATGTTTAGACTACTAAAAATGAAACATGTTTAGAGTATATTACACAATTTGGGTCTATTAGTGAACTAAATCATTCTTCGGTGAATAAAGCAAAACAGTTAATATAAATGCTGCATCAGTTTTTGTTCAACAACCA
The DNA here is from genome assembly GCF_019279795.1 of Protopterus annectens. Lineage (NCBI taxonomy): Eukaryota > Metazoa > Chordata > Ceratodontiformes > Protopteridae > Protopterus > Protopterus annectens. The sequence continues at coordinate 107,852,605 of NC_056725.1, forward strand.
TGTCACACACACAAAAATCAAAAATATTACTGCATATAACAATTTTCTTGGGGGGTCTTACATATCATTTTTGACATCCATATGTCACCATATCCTCCCCACGGTCGAGTGGCCTCTGAAAGACATGCGTGAATGGGCGTGCCTTTGCTGAAGGTTGGGCATCGGGTTGGCAACTTGGCACCATAAAAATCTACTGCCAATCATTAGCAGACTGGAGTTCCACTGTGGTGACCCCTAACCGGGAAAAGCCAAAAAGACCAACAGTCTCTTCTACAGAATCAGTAATAGCTATCCCCTCTGATATCACTCTGTGTAGTTATGACCTACTTGAATGTTGCAGCATACACCTCTAGCATCAACAGATTTTAGTCTATGTGAAGGGTGTAAAAATTCAAAAGAAAAAATGTATGAGGCATTTGCTAACAGCCTGGGATAACCCACTGGACACAATTTTTCAGGAACAGCTCAGGAGTACAGTCTGATGAAGTAACTTGGCAGAATTACATAGAAGCAAATGACTGCTGAGGGAATCAAACCATGTACTACAGGAAGCATCTCTTAGCAGCTCATAGCCTAACTCACATGCATTAAGTGCTAGACAAATGGTATATTTTGCACCTGTCTGCCTGCAAAAACAATTAAAAATGCACTTGTTAAAATATTAACATTAAACTGATAGACCACTTGCTATCCAATGTATTCATAGCTAAATAATAAACACACTGTCAGCATTAAGGAAACCAAGGATCACATTGAAAGAACAGGGCTGATATGAGGATGCTGCTGTTTACTTTAATTCATTTCCTTCATTTACACCATAAGTATGTTGATTCATAGGTTGTTACTAGGCCTGTAGTGCAGAAGACCACTGAGGAGCCTAACCCATATTTCAAGATTTTCCAAAGCACTGTCCAGTTAAGTGACTTGCAAAATAACAGCGCATGTATATGAGACAAAATCAGAGATGTTTTGCAAAACTGGAGACAGGCAAGAGCAGACTACACTAAATCACTTACAAAATTAACAGAACAGGTGTTTTCATCAACTGTGAAAGTCTAATGACTGATATTGACTGGCTGCAATCCTGAGTGATTTAGGAAAGAAAAAATAAAGTAATATAAAAAATAATGTAGTTCTGGCAGCTGGTGTGGAGTATTAAGGTTTCTGCCTTCTACATTTAAGGTACAGGGTTTGATTCTGAACAAATCACTTAACTACAGTTCTCCTCTAACAGGGGCATTAAACACACATACACACATGGACACTGTTCTAGTAACTACATAAATACATTCTTTTCATACCAAACTTAAATCAGTATTAGATCACAGTTATTTCAATCTTTTCATGTTTTACTGCTCAAGCCTTTGCCTTGACCTAACAAAGAAAACTATCTAAAATGAAAGGAACACACATTTCTCCATTGTTTCAGTCTATTATATAATTTATTTATATATAGATGGATAGATAGATAGATAGATAGATAGATAGATAGATAGATAGATAGATACTCGGGAGCACTACTTTCCTTTGAAACAGAAACTCATTGACATCTGGCAGAGCTCTTTCAACTGTCTGAAATATTCCAGCTTTGCCAGTACAAGATCTCAGTACAGTGAGGATCAGAGAATAATGTGGTGGTATAGTGGGGATTGCTGATAATTTTAATGAACTGTCATTTATTTGATGGGCAGATATTCTACAGCATAGCTGCATGTCAGTTTCATTTTTTCCCTTTAATTGCAATTCATCTAAATAAACTGTAATATTTCTGAGTATTGTTGTAGAAGCCTTGATTCCTGATGGTTAGTGCTTAGCATTTCCTACTATATCTCCATTTGTTTCCAAGGACCTTGAACCTTGAATTACTGCCTCACCTTCACTGAACAGAAGAAAGTGCTCAGCTATTAGAGGCACTAAGGTCACCAGACAAATCTAAGTGAAGTCAGGTCTGTTGTAAGACTACATACTCATTTTCTTTCCATAGGGAAAAAAGATTTTGTATATTAATACCTAAGAAATGGAATCATCCACTTCCCTGCATTGAAGCCTGAACAGTTTTCCATATCATCTTAAATAGTTTATTCAAACTAAAGTTCAGTAAACTTGTTTATCCTCTTAAATGCTAAAATGCCCCTGAACACCTGTCGTCTTGTTGACTGGCAAAATATTTCTATGTCCACTAGCTGGTGAACCTCTTGCAGTTTTTGATGTATCCCAGGGTTATGGAAAGAAAAGGTTCTTTGGAGCACTTGATTATCAAGTTATTTTACATAGTTTATTTAATTTTGTTAACAGGGTGAGTGAGCTGGTTACAGTGATGCTTTTCTGTCACAACCTGGGCCAAGAAGGCTAAAACAAATACAACTAATTCTTTATGCAGTGGAAAAGAAAGAAGCAAAGTGATATATACTTGCGATACTTTTAAAAAATGAGGAATAGAGAGAATCCGGAATATAAGTATGTAAATATAAATAAAAAGCACACTTATGTGAAGTATCAGAACCCATATGGGGGTTTAATGTTGGAAGGGCCAGGTCAATAGATATCTGTGATGTGCTGGGCCTGTGGTGTAGTGAGTATGCGTCTGCAGTGATATAGCCTCAACAATCAGTGTGGCATTGCAGCAGAACCTACTGGACAGGTCAGGTCTATGGCATGCATGACAGAGACTTCAGCTTCCCATGCATGCCTCCCTGCATGAAGGCTGTCCCTGCCAGGAGTTGAACTGACTGTACCATGAGCCTGGCTAGATGCTGGTGTGCTGTGTGACCTCAAGTGATGTATGCTAGGAGATGTGCCAGCATGATGACAGCACATGACCATGGGGATGACCTCTACTAGAAGTAGACACCTCCACAATAGAGTTGCTGTGAAAATGCTAGCACTGCAGGAGTGGGATCTTGCATATCCATGGCCATGATGGCTAACATTTGTGGATGTAATAGATGACCAGCTCTGAGGATAACGAGCCCAAGAAGGCACTGCAAATTCCCATGGGTTGATTCAGTCTATCCAAGGAATCATACATGTGAGGCATGCACTTCCATAGGCCCTGGCCATACTTTGGTCTGTGGCCACTGACAGTTCAACTTCCGAGAGTGCAATATAACCAGGTCTTCAGTGAGCATATTATGAGCAATCCCCTGTGTGGCCTCTCTCTTTGCCAATGAGTGTTAGGGTCAGATTCAGATATCTGTCTGGGGTGCATCACACTTTCCTGATTGATAATGTCCTTATCAACTTTTTCTCTCTTGGGTATCCATAAGCAGAGAAGCTGTGTCCACGGTCTATATTAGAGATGTGGTGATCACACTCTGTGTCAAACACATACAAGCCATACTCCCAACTGTGCCAGATCATCCCCACCATCAATATCAGAGGCTACAGATACCCCAGCATCAGATAGGGGCAGTTCCACAGTGCTGGTGCCAGTAAGAAATCACCTTTCAGTATCCCTGAGCACAGATTAGCCAGTGTATGACTCAGCTCTACAACTAGACATGCCACATAGGATTTTATAGTTATTAACATGATAAAAGCTATTAGTCATGCCCATACCTTGTGCAGATGGTTGTGGCCACTGAATTTTCAGTGTACCTATATACCATGAGTCAGCCAGATTTACCTGAGTTTCATAGTGACTAAGAGTTAAAGAGGCCTTGAATGTATGGATAAATTGAAATAGGTCTGTATACCAGGGGCATCCACAATTGATATTCAGAACAGTCCAGTTCTGCCTCAACATCCATCACCATATTGTGTGATTCCATGGTGGTGGTACTAATTTTAAGAGAGGCTAGGAACTCATCCATCTTTCTAAGATGTAATTCACTTGATATCCCATCACCTGTTGCCTTACATTCCTGTCCCATGGTGGTGGCATGGAATATATCTGTGGCCGTAAAGAGGACCATTTCATTCCAACCTGGGTACTAATTAACTGCTATTTTTCACTTATATTCCTCAAGGTGATATATCACAGCTGGAAAAGGAGAGGGCAGTGCTCCTTTAGAGCACAGAGGTAGTGTGAGGCGAAGGCAAAGATATTTCTTTACCTCCTGCATATGAATTACAGCAACAGGTTTATGCAGGAGGTCTATACAGGTCCTCAGTATAAGAATGGAGCCTGGAATGGTCTACCCATGTTGTCACCTATATAACTGAATTCCCACGTATGAGGGAATGGTGTCATCATCATTACAGTGACATTAGGCGCTGCAATGCTGACCTTCCAGTGCTGATGGGAGGACTGTAAGTGTAACATACATTAGCAACACAGTTAGACTGGCACTTAATACCATCCACAAATATGACACAGTGTTCTCTTTATGTCTATAGCTCCTAAAGATATTGAAGCAAATATGCAAATGCATAGGAGAAGGGTGGAGCACCTGGGAGAATACTGTGGTAAATATAGGTGCTTTATAATATCTTGATTTTATTATTAACACAGTAGTAAGGATTCATTCCAAAAATGTCTACTTTTCATACTTTAGTGCCACTTCTGTCATTACTGCCATAACTGAAAGGTAGCAGTAAGACTATTCAGTGCTGTTTCTGCATGCATCCCCCTTTTTAGGTCAACAATGTGGTAAGGATGTTAAGGTTCTGTTCTTGTACTGTAAAGATGACTGTGGGTTCAAATCCCCACCCCCACCCCCCAAGCTGTATTAGCATGAAAAAATTCTGACATTTATTCTTCTCTGTGAAAAATTCTGACAATTATTTTTTTCTCCAGTTAGTATAAGTGCAGCATTACATGGGACATATATGTAAGATCATCATTATTAGTTGTGTGGACATGTTTAAATTAAAACAGAATTTATTTCCTTTGAATTGCTCAAGTGATTGAAATATGAGTTTGTCTCAGTAGCATTTATTCTTTGTGTGTTTGTGTGTGTGTGTGTGTGTGTGTGTGTGTGTGTGTGTGTGTGTGTGTGTATATATATATATATATATATATATATATATATATGGGTCTACTTCAGAAGATCGACAGACCATTTGATCGACATTCATTTGGTCGACATCTCATTTGGTCGACAACCAGTATTCAAGGCACTTAACAGGGATTTGCCCCCCTCCCCAATGTTGTGCGACCCTGGAGTTGATATATATAGTTGGGGGGGTGTGGGGGGCACAGCCTATTTCCATTTAAAACTTGAAATACAACAAAAACTACACAATGTAGGTGTTGGTTCAGTTCCCCCTCTCAGTTATACATACTAATAAGCTTGATAAATTAATTTTTGTTTGGTCCAGCAACTATATTACTTAATTGTTTCAGACTCAATATATATTTTTATGTATTTTTTACTTTTCTGTTATCAATTTGTGGTACAGTAATCACCAGGTATGTGTTTCACTGACAACTTCAGTATGACTGATTCTGTTGCTCATCTTGTAAGTTTAGTGCATGAGAGATGTCAGCGAAAAGGCACTGTCTTCAAATCCCCTCGGGGTTGCAGGTGTATGTTTTTATGACATTTGCACTATAGCACAAGTGCAGTGCCCAAACTCTGTTAATTTCATAACTAGTTTCAGTCCTTACACCGTGTCATTTGTCTGTATCCCATCTATACTCCATGCTTTTCACAGTTTTTAATTTTAACTACTTCAGTTTGCTTTCTGTCTGCCTGTATTAGTTATACACCTTTATCTACTGTCTTTTGCATTCATGGATTGGTCACAGCATCCCATTGCAGTCTTGTATCTGCCCTACTACCATCGCTGCCCTTTAACCTTACACAAACTTCCCCGACTTCCTTCCACAACAAATTTTTCTCCATATATATGTATGTGCACAGAAGCACTAACAACTGTGTAGTCAGTTTCATGATGACTACCTTTAGAGGCTCATGTTTGTTAAATGTTTATTGCAGCTTCTCACACTTCTCTGTAGCTACTACCTACTACCTATTTCCTTTCTGCAGGTCCTCACTGCAGCCATGACTAGGAGTGGCTCATTACACTGTTGCACATACTTACCTGGCCACGTGCATTGTTAATGAGCCTTTTCGACTGTCACATACACATAGTAAGCAGTACTGGCTTTGTCATAATAGTGGATGCCATGTTTCTGAATCCCTGGGAACGTACATTATAAGATAATGCTTAGTTTTACCTTTGTCATTGAGACAGTGAAGCATCTGCACTTGGATTGACTAGTTATAAACCATTTAAGTTGCTTTCTAAATAGTTAATATCAAATATTAAGAGCAGTGGAACACAGGCCAGTATAAAAACATATAACACCCCCACATTTCCTGACAGTCTAACATTGTTGCCAAATCAATTATCTCTGTAGTAAATCAACCACATGCATTTTGTAGACATAAAAGGGCAACATACATTTCGGAAACAGAAGCAGCCAGGAAAATGTTATCGTTCCCACATGTTACTTATATGATTAAAGCTGTGACATGGTCATTATGGATGTGGTTAGCCAGATTCATGCTATGACTTCCAGCAATACTAAATAAAGGACCTCTTTATTCCATACACATTGAAATAACTTGAATGCAAATAAACTGACAGTGATAAAAGAAAATACAAGAAAGTTGTTCCTTTCCTCTCCATCTCCAAATCAATGAGAAGACAAATGCAAGAATTGTACATGTGTTGCTAGACAGCACTGAGGTTTCATATAGAGAACTAGCTTCCTTTTTTGGCAAATGTTTGTTTCAGTGCAGTTTGACATAAAAGATAAGCTGAATGTTTTCAGTCTTACATGCACAGCATGATAATACCCCTATCCTCCCCCTAAAATGAACAGAAATGCCTTTCAAAGTTATTACAGTTTTATAATGTAGTTTGCTTCCATGTAGGACACAATACAAAAAATTTATTTTCTCCTAGCAAGTTGCTTTCACAAATCTGTAATACAGAAAATAAACTGATAGCACAGTGAAGCTATATTAAAACAGAAAAACACTGCTTTAGCTGCAGCATATGAAACCCCAAGTGATAAACAGACTCTTAGATTCAAAATGAAGAGGAATCACCAAGACTGAGCCAGTGTGTGTGTGTGTGTGTGTGTGTGTGTGTGTGTGTGTGTGTGTGTGTGTGTGTGTGTGTGTGTGTGTGTGTGTGTGTGTGTGCGTGTGTGTGTGTGTCAGTGGCGGCTGGTGACTTCAAATCAAAGGGGGGCTGCAGGAGACAGCGGAATGGGTGGGGTCAATGGGAATGGGTGTGACCAACTAGAAAGGGGATGAGCTATGCTCAAAACCACAAAAACTTTAATTAAATACGCTGCCCTGGGTGCCAAACCATCGTTATGAGAGTCCAATCAAGACAAAATGAAGTGTAGAAGAAAAAAAATATTTCAATCCATTGGCTGCATGACAGCTTACTTAATATCTAGATGGGAACAAAAAGGATGTGAGGCATGAAAAAATAAATTACTTTTTAAATACATTACTGGAATGCCAGTCAAAATCAAGTATAAGAAAAACAAGCAGCACTTAACTCAAATCACTTTTCCTTGCACTCCAGTTCTAATTATAATTTATATTCAGTTTTATTAAAGTACCAAGTAACATGCTGAAAGTAGCAATCTCTGTGATACCCCCAGTTGTCAAAACGTTTCTTATCCAAAAAAGACTTGCTGCCTGACAACAACTATCTACTTGTTTCATGGGCAAAACATAATCAAAGTAAAAAATGAAAAGCAAACAAGAAACAAGCTCAACATATATTGCTTAACGGATTACTGCACAGGATATGGACCACACATGATAGATTGGCATTCTGTTTAGTTTGCAGGTAAAGCCTGTAATGAGCTTAACATAATGTTATCCTGTCCTTTATTACAAATACTGTCATATGCATTTCAATACGCACGGCTTATACGTTATCTAGTTATATAAGTATTCTCTGCATGGCAACAACAGAAAGGCTTTCAATGTTGGCAATACTGCTTATTAAAACTTACTTGCATCTTACAATATCAGACAAGCTTACCTGATGGTCATTAAAGCACTGCTACTTAAACACAGAGCAAAAGGTACTTTCTGAATAATAATAAGCATAAATCAACAGTATAAAAATATGACAGAAACCAGAACATTCTGCAAAATCAATGACAGATGAAAAGCCACTGTAGTACTTGTGTTTACCTTGGATGGGGGGGGGGGGTAGTCTGCACATTTACACTGCATAACTCCTCCTTGCCTTGCTTGGACACATCCAGAGTCACTACATGGAGGAGTGGGATGCAACAAGTTTGTCACAATTTGAAATGTCTCTGGCTGACTGCGATGGCCCTGACACATTTGTCATACCTCTCAACCTCAGAGCAAGAAATCTGGACAAAGCCATACATAGAAGTGGGACAAAGGCCCAAAAATAAGGACAATTTTTAAATATTGCTCTTATAAACTTAGAAAAATAATAGAATAGTAGGTCTTGCATTAGTATGTTTTTTTGAAAGGTACAAAATCTGAAACTCAAATGTCTTTCATTATTTTCTAACTTCAGTCTTTAATGATTTGCCACTAATTTGCCAAAAAAACACAATTTTATAAAAAATGGACCAAAAATGTGATGCAAAAATATAAAATAGCCACACAATACAGCTGGGAACCTGTCAAAGAAGGGACGCTTTTTAATATTAGTACTGCTAACCTGAGCAGCTGACAAAATAAAAGAATCTACATGCATTTCTGAAATAAAAGTAATCTATAAATTGTAAACTCTCCATGTTTTCTTCCAAAATTGCCATTTTGCAGAGGGATTATTAGGGGAAGAGCAACATTTTGAGCCAAAATCGGGGACAGTTAAGAGGTTTGGATATGCCTAATTCTATAAAACAATTTTATTTGCACGTACCTCTCAACCTGTTAATGCTCTGGACAAGGCCAAATATATTGGGGGAACATACAAACACTACTAAAATTGTTCTTGTATAAACTTAAGACAGTTGATAGAATAACAGGTCTTGCTTTAGCTTGCATTTTTCTGAAGGTTATGATGTAAAACTCAATGTCTGTCATTTAGTGACTTAATTCCTAAATGATTTGCCAGAAAACCACACATTTTATGAGGAACAAACCAAAAATAAGAAGCAAATATCTATTCATTCTGCAAAAATATGGACAGCTGAGTGGTATAGTTCAACTAGGGCTGTCTGAGTTTTCTGCCCTTCCCCTCTCAAAATCATGGTCGATTGGAGCCTCTCCCCTGCAACCATTCCAATGTCCCATTCCTTGGTTATTTTGCCCCATTTGCCATAAACACTGTAATGCGCATACTGCTTTACTTCTGCAATGATTTGGATTTCATTTGAACATTTTATTTTGTATTTTTACAGCATAAACCCCAATAGATATCTACTAAAAAAAGCAATGCAGTCTCACAATGAAAACAGACTTGGCATTAAAACTTCTCTGTCCTTGAAACTCACATGCATTGAAACAGCATTGAAACCCACATTCAAAGAAAATACATTTTGCCAGTGGCAGATAAAGATTAACTTTGGGCTATTTTTAAATCATAAGCCCCTTTTGGGCTGTTTTCAAATCATAGGCCCCTTGAACACGAAACATACACATGCTCTTTGATAAACCTTCCCGATTGTATTAAATTGTATTCCTTGTACAATACAGTACAGTTGTTAGAGGGCATTTTAAATGTATTGTTTTGAACATTTTTCCAGTAAACAATGAAACAAAATGCATGCACCAATGACAAAACTACCCAATTGAGAACATTTCCATCATAAAAGTCTACTCAACCTTCTACAGTGCACCAGTATCAGTAAATATGCACAATCTCTGAAGTAGTAAGTCATCCAAATAATTCCACATTAAAGAAATCTGTAACAATGAAGAGGTTGCTGCTAGCAAACAACTTTATATGTCATTGTTTATTCATCTACAAATAAAGTGCCTGTTGCCCTTGAGGAATAAATTGCCTATGTTGCATGCATTAAAAAAAATGATAAGCTAGTAATATCGCAATAGGGACTGTATGGCAAACTGATAACAGGTTCATAGTTACTACTCTAGGTATCTTCGCCAAAAAGGACTGCAGCATCCACCCACTTTACAACACAGTACAATATCAGCAATGCATCTATCCATTGTGGGAGTAGAACCCACAGCCTTCTGCATCAAAAGCAAGTACACTACCTGCTGTGCTATTAACAATGTAAGCAGACGCAGAATAAGCAGCACTAAAGTTTTGTTCCCCTACAGCTCTCAGCTCCGTGTAAAATCTACTCGACACACAGTTGTATCTCTGAACTTTGCAGCACAATAAATCTGGAAAAAGCCAAAATTTATTGGGGGGGGCACATTTTAAATATTGCTTGTATAATGTTGGAAAGTTGCTAGAATAAAATGCTGTGTTACCACCATGCATTTCACTGCCACGTCTTTAACCCAGGGGACCCTGTGCAAAACAGTCAGAGAAACATACCACTATGCCAAATCAGCTGTTTTATGAAAGAGAGAAAGACAAACTTAAATGGCTACCATTTAGTGAATTCAGTTCTCACCATAGCTGTCAACCTCTTGGCACAAAACACCTGAACAAAGCCAAAAATGGGGGAATACAGCCCCCAAACATATTCAGTGAATTCAGTTCTCTCCATAGCTCTCAACTTCTTAGCAAAACACATGTGGACAAAGCCAGTAATGGGGGGAATACTGCCCCCAGACATTCAATGAATTCTGTTCTCACCATAGATAGCTCTCGACCTTAGCAGAAAATACCTGGATGAAGTCAATAATGGGGGAATACAGTCCCAAAAATAGGGACAAATTTAAAATATCCATGTTATAAACTTAGACAACTGCTAGAATAAACAGTTTTGTGTTACCATGTACTTTCTGAAGAATATGAAATCTGAAATTCAGATGCCTGTTATTTTTAAACTTTTAACCAGGAAACTAGTCTGACTTGGAACAAAAGACAATTTTCAGTAGAGCAGGGAGAAACTCCAGACACATCTTTGTAAGGTGGGAGGGCATGCAGACTCCGCACAGAAGACACCCCAGCCAAGAATCAAACCAGAGAACATGCAGCTGTCAGGCAGCAATGCTGCCAGTGCACCAGTGCACCACTGTACTACACACTTTGCAAGGTAAAATGTAGATACAGAAACCACAGATTTTATGAGGAACAGAACAAATATGAGGCAAAAATCTGCAAATTTTTTTAGAAAAGGTGGTGGATAGGGAATTCAGGCCCTTGCCACCTGCATCCAAAGTACAGGGTTCAAGCCTGAGTATCTCTACCCACCACCATTTGTTCTCTTTAGCCACCAGTATATAGCAACTGGGGCCTTACACACACTTTGTCCAGCAGTATAATCCATGTCACGAAGCCTTCGCCTACCTGCTGTAAAAAAATGTGTTCAGCAGTATAATCCATTCCACACCTACCTGTTTCATGAATGAAGCCCACAATCCAGCCAGTGACCATTTCTATACCTACCTGAAGCCTTTGTCCAGCAGTATAAGTCACATACTCACGAACGAAGCCTGTGCAGCAGTGAAATCCCTGCGAGAGCTCACCGCTCAGACCTCATTGGTTCTGCCTGCAGCTGAAGCAGTCCGGAGCTCCTCTGTTCTGTGCGGTTGTCACTGCACAGATTCCTGGGTATCTCACAGCACAGATTGCTGGGTACCTCTGTATCTGGACTGCTGATAAAGGCAGTCTGAGTTCCCCAATGTGTCTGCGCACAGGAGTTGGGACTCGTGATTTTTTTTCCGTTTTTGTTTTCATGTTTCACAGATATTTCTTTTGTTTTTTCTAGGTGGGAGGGCTGCAGTCCGGCAGTCCGATATCATGAGCCGCCCCTAGTGTGTGTGTGTGTGTGTGTGTGTGTGTGTGTGTGTGTGTGTGTGTGTGTGTGTGTGTGTGTATCTATCTATATATATATATATATATATATATATATATATATATATATATATATATGCATTTTAGCAATACATTTCACTGCATCTCATTTTGATGAATCAGAAATCACTGATAAAAATTTACTGAAAACTCTTTCCACTGAAATCACATTTCACTGCATTACAATCAAGAGTGCAGGAGCCATAGCACGAGGGGGAGGGGGGGTAGGCCTCAACCTTCCACAGACTTACAAAATTTACCCTCAGCTGACTCAATTGGAAAAAAAAAACACATTCAACCACAATAGCAGAAAATATAGAAACAAACTTGCATTTTCATTTTTTGTTATATTAGATGAATTTGCATTTTGTGATCTAGGGAAACATAAAAAAGAAACATGCACAGCTGGCCCTGCCTGCATCTGCATCTTATTGGCTGCTACCTGCTACCAAATAGAGATGCAAATGCAGTGTAGGCACTATGACTGAAAAAAAAAAGAAGTCTATTTATTATGTTGCCTTGCTTTCCCGTGACACAGCAAAAGGTTCCACATGGAGAAAGCATACTTCTGCAGTACCTCCCTGATTTTGCATTATATTTTTCCTATCTATTGTAAAATATTTCATTTTCTAGTAAGGTACTGAGGACTGCAGTCAGAAATCCCAGTCATTAGATTTTCATACTTCTATTGTTTAAAATAATGCATGTACACCACAGCACATGGGTCAGGAGACATATGCAGTTATCAGAAGACTGCCAGCAGTTTCTGCTTCCTGCTAAAGAAGTAGTTTACATGTGTTGAGGGAGTGAGCTGTGATCCCTTTGTTGAGGCGTTCCCCTATGTGTTCATGACTGCAAAAGACTAGAGTGAGCACAAAATTACAAGTTGTGGATCTTGGCCAGATAAAGAATTTTAACAAGATGTCTTTGTTTGTGTGTGTATACACAGGTGTGTGTGAGTGCGAGTTTTGTGAATGTGAATGTGTGGAAGTGCATGTCTGCACATGTATGAGTATGTGGTTGCGAGCAAGTGTGTGTGTGTGTGTGTGTGTGTGTGTGTGTGTGTGTGTGTGTGTGTGTGTGTGTGTGTGTGCACGCGTGTGTGTGCATGTGTGTGTGTGCATGTGTGTGCGTGTGTGTTTGTGTGTGTGCGTGTGTGTGCGTGTGTGTGCATGTGTGTGCATGTATGTGCCCTGTGCTTGCAGAATGCATGCTTCTCAATGTCCTTGATTTTGCAGAAGGTTCCTCACCCTTTTCAGAAATTTTTGTCTGCCCCTCAATATTTGGATTTTCTAGAAAAATAGCTATCAGAAAGGGAATAGTGCTGGACAGACTTTCATACTTATTGCTCAGAAACTGCTTGCTGGCATAAAACCTGTTTTATAAACTTATTAAGCAAATTAAAATAATTCAAATGTATCCCTTTTTGTGTACACAACTGGCCATGTCCAGAATTCATGAGCAAAGAAGGAGAGGTACACAGGGAACAACACCGCTCAGCTGTACCTGTTTTTACCTCATGGCTTTTTGACCTGTGCCTTATTTTCTTGTAAATCACTGAGGATTACAGACAAATCAATGCCAGACTTTGGAGTTTCATATTTTATTATTGTTCAGAAAATGCATGTTGATGCATAGCCTGTTCTATTAACTTTTTAAGTGAGTTAGAGTAATAATTATAATTTGTCCCTGATTTTGTCTCGCTACTTTGGTCTCTGTCTAGACTTCTTGGGAAAAGAACTTGAGCAGTATGCAGGATATCCCCATGTCAGCTCTGTTGAAAGTAAATAAAAAGGCAACCCCCAGGATTCATGAAGCTTGGCGCAAGGCCGGTGTAAGGCTTGCGCCGGCCATGTGGTGTATATATGGTGTAGTAGTGCCATATGCATATTAATGAAGGCGCGCTGCCGCCACATCCACATGCATAGGAAACGTACGCAAGTGCATGGGGCGTTTCCAAGTTGTGCCCGGAGGCGTGTCAATGGCGGCTGTCGATGAGCAACCTAAACTGCTGAATATTATAGTCTGCCTGCAATAGTAATCGTACCTATCAGTGTCCATGGATAATGAAACATATGCAAAGCATGCAAGACAGTTCCTGGCCACACAAAATTGAGAATCAAACAGAAATGCACGCAACACAATATGGAGTTTCCATCCTTGGAACAAACGATATTTAAAATCATGTGTCCGTAATGTACTGCACTGTAAGTAGTTATGCAAAGTGGAAGTGAAGCGCATCATGTCAGCGCGCCGCCAATACACACTTCCAGCCCCATGGGCAGGGTCACCAGCAGTCCCACATTGGTAGTGATAGTGCACAGCTGGGCAGTTGTGGCCATAGCAAAACATCACAAGTGTAAAGTACCCTGCGACCGTATAATATAATTTGTCCTACATCGCATAATAATCACATACAACAAATGTCCGTACTGGACATGACATATAACAACAAATATAAACAAGGAAATGAAACAGACAGAGCATATAAACCGCTGCAAAAGTAAGCCAACATGTATGCATAAAATGACAGCAGCATCCGTAGTACAGTCTGTGGATATGTGTTCTGTCATACAGTCTGAGTACTGTCCGGAAGATATGCCATCCCGGCCACATGAAAAGTTGGCAACACTAACAATGTCCATAGCATGTCAGCAAACTCCGGACATATGTGGTCCAAGCCGTTCTTGTCCACATGTGTGAAGGTACAACGGGAATTACCCGGGTGGACATTACATGTCATGAAAGATAAGTCTTGCGTGTGTACCTATATGCGTGTTGTGCAGCCATGTTTAAATTTGAAAATGCCACAGTAGTCCTCACAACCATACAGTTACCTGACATATGTACTTTATGCAATGTGTTCCCTTGACCGTGCCATGAGACAGCAACCAAACAAGGGATGGATGGAAGTGTCTGTAATATGTGTGTGGGTGTATGCAAACTGTAATAATCCCTAAAGGCGAGACTGTGTCTGATGCACAATAGACCAAACTGGAGGTGTATGACGGAGCAGTGTGCGAAGTAAGGGTTACCATCCGCACCTCTGTGCGACAGACAGTCTGTCTGTGGCCAGTGTTGTCCTGCTGACAATAACAAAACAAATGATAATTAGCCTGAGATATCATGACAAAATATATTCCCTAAATTATTAGTGATACATGCATAAGTCAGTGATGTCGTATTTTAAACACCTACATCCTAAATGAAATGGTGTAAGCAGCTTAAATACTAAACAAATAACCTGTACTATTGTCAAAGAAGTGAAGTTCTGTCCCATGCACTGTCCGTGGTATATGCTATACTGCAAAGTCACGTAGTAATACTACAACTACCCCACATTGCCCAATGGAAAATGTGCCAATCCAATGTGAATCAGAAAGAAACACAAAGAACAAACATATAACAATCGTAAAGTAACCTGACAGCCCATATTGTATACCAAAATCACACAAACATATGAATATTAAAATGTGCTATACACATGAACAGGAACGTAACTGGCACATACACATAGGATGGTATATGCGGAACCAGGACATCCAAATGCAGAACCCATGCATGCATAATGCAATACCCAACATCCCCTGTATAGCACGCAACATGCACTCATGTCCGAATGTCCACCAAATCCAGCCATACTTAGGCTACCAGCCTTGCGTTGCCATACACCTACACATAGCGAGTATTACACATATGTAGTAGGAGGTATCATCCTAGGCAGTGTCAGGATTGCAAACTATGTATCCCATGTTTGTAAACATCCCATCACATTTTCGTAAATCCAAAAACCCGCACGTTCATGTTTTGGCAAAATTTGTGTACATCCCGCGTGGGATAAGTAACCTGTTTAAACATCAGAGTTGTTTACACACCACGATGTCTAGTACTGTACACATCTGGACAAAAGTTGTATGTGTAGTCACGGTACTGTTCAGTTTCTAGACAGACATGCATAGCATACTACGCAGGATGGAACACCTGTCCATCATGCAGGTCTCCCCACATGAAGTATCGACAGAATATATTCTACTCAATCACATACTGACACCACACCTCTCAACCTATTACAGCAACAAAATCTGGACAAAGCCTAAAATGATGGGTGGACAAATAGGGACAGATGTAAATATTGCTCTCACAAACTTTGAAAGTTGACAGAATAATAGTATGTACATTAGCATGAATGTTGTGAAGGATGTGGGGTAGTACCTGTGTATTACAGAGGTCCGTACATATTTACAGTAACAAACCTTCACATTTGTTTACTGTACTACTGCATACCCGTAGTTAATTCATGTCCAAAATAATAATCCTCGTATGAATGAATACAGGATGTAGTCAAATGTGAATGGGAACACCACTCACCGTGGATTATGTATTGTAACCACCCCCGCCCATATTATGTATTGCCAGCATAATAAGCTGCTGACAGGTGCCCAAACACCTGTGTCTGTAAACACAGGTAAAAATGTATAAAGTGGACAAACTCTGTCCATGTGCTTTGTCTGACATTTGAACACTGTCAGGGCAGTTCCGTTCACCAGGCAGACAAGCCTAAACCCAGATCACAACATGAACACCCTGACAATCAAAGACTTGTATGTGCCAGGACTATAAGGCTTGGAGTTCTGAATATCCTTGGATTGGATTAAATATGCAGCTTGGGTCCAGAGCAGTAGGGAATAGGGAATGTGTAATATGTAGTACCGCATTTTTCCCAGCAGGAGAATGGATGCCTGTGTTGTAAGAGAAGCGGTGAGGCGTGTGTTAATGTAGCTATGTAGCTATGTACTATGGGTATGCATATAAATGAGTCAGAACACCAATAGTATAGTGGTTACAGCATCCAGCCAACATGAATGCAGTCCCGGTTCAACTACGACTACAACACATATAATTTTAAAGTGTAATGAATGCGTCTGTGCTGTAAAGACATTTAAATATGTAAAGGTGAACGTGTGTTTCGTATATGTCCGTTAACCGGATTACAGATATTTTACTGGTACAGTCACAATCAATAAAGCCCACGTAAGCACAAAGACTTAGTAAACATATGTAACCCACAATAAGGATATGCAAGTGCGCCTGCACGTGTGTAATCCGCTCACAGCATAGCAAATGAATGCTGTTTTCTACACGTTAGTTATATATCTATATATGGATATATATATTTGTGTATAGATATATATCCACAGACTTAAACTAAATAAATATATGAAATAAAGAATGTACAGACATATATATATATATATATATATATATATATATATATATATATATATATATATATATATATATATATATATATATATATATATATATATATATATACACACACACATACAACATTAATTGATATATACATAACAAACATATAAACATATGTCCTTGTAGATATAACACATGTACATAAATAGGTTACGTCATAGCTATTATGGATAGACATACAGACATGCAATAAAGGTAAATACACTGCTGCTTTCCAAACCATTGCCCGGAAAGTACCAGTGTGCCAGATCTGCAAGTTCTACTCTTTAAACATGAATATAGGTGTCCTTTGTAGGACCCCAAAAATTGTGATTCTTTACAGGCACCGTCCTGTAATGATTGCTGCAAAGAAGTGTCATCCGCAACTACAATATAGCTGTACATGCAACAGTAGCTTGTGCAGGTGTTATAACATATGGGTTGACAGAATGTATGACATATGTCCCGATGCGCAGAGAGTGGATAGTGCTTAGAAGTGTCTTCATACTTTATTATTGCTCACATTAAAAATGTCTTATGACTTCTGTGGAGGGGTGTCAGGTATGGGAATCATGGGTATGCAATAATGGGCCTAGGTGCCTAGGTGTTGGTTGGCACAGATTTATTAGGTCCGCCCCATGGGCGTGATTAATATTCCTATGTGGGTATAGCACACGCCTATATCTTCCAAAAATGAAGAACCCATCTACTGGATATTGTGTAAACCATTGGGGGAAGACGTAGGGACTTATATCAGTGTCTTGTAAGCGATTATCATGGACGTACATGCGTATGACTAAGATGGTAACCATACATCTCAACCTTTCAGAATAAAACATCTGGACAAAGGCATTTTAAAATAAGTACATATAGGGAATAGTTTAAATATTCCTCTTACAAAGTTAGAACATTGATAGAATAATGGATTATTCATTAGTATGAATGTTTTGAGGGTTATTAATTATAAAATGCTAATGTCTGTCATTATTTTCTAACTTCACAGTCCTTAATGACTTGCCACTAATTTACCAGAAAGGCACAATATTATGAAAAAAGGAACAAAATTATAAGTCTAAGTTCGGGACATTTACCCAAAATGTGTACAGAACTAGTGATAATACGTGGACAGGTGTGAAGAAAGACATGATGACAAATGACAAAACATGTATAAATCAAAAGCATGTACCTCGATAAATGTGAATTAATACTTATGCCCTGTGATAGTCAATGTGGAAGGTTAATAGAAACAAAATTAAATGTGTCCCACCGGGTGTTATGCAGTGTCCCCGATACAGTGTTCAGTCTCCCACACTCGCATGTGAGTTCTGCCACTGATGGAAAGCGCAAATACTGGCGAACACATAAGGCAGATAATAGCATAATATGTTCTGATTAGCACCTGTTGGCCTTTGTGAGGAACACAACACTCTGGGTGGGTGTGTCCTGCAAAAGGAATGTAATGGCATCTGGCCTGTGATTTCTTCATATATTGTGTGTAGTGGTGTAATAAAATGATATATATTGTATCAGAAACAGATACATGTTATAGGAAACAGTATTATCGACTATAATACTACAAGAAAATTCTGAAGGTATGAAAAGCGCTGAAGTAGTCAGTTTAGTATTGACCGCAGGTATGTGTTGACTTGTCAAATGTCACAGCTGTATATATAGTTCCTATAGGGCTGTCACCTCTACAAATGATGAAAGTGGGAGCTGCTCTGTAGAAATGTCAGACGTAGCAGGTCAAAACATACCTACAGCCATGCATACTCTACAAATAGACATATTAGCACACAGCAAAGCTTAGGCCAGGATTCATGAAGCCTTGGCCGGTGTATATGAGTAGAGTAAGAGTAGAGCAAGGCAAGATGTCTGCCGAGCTATTCAGCAATATCCTGTAGGGGCGTGTAAGACAGCCCCTAAAACGAACATTGCACGGACAATGTTAGGATATGCAAATTACCCCATTTGTAGGTGAAAGCTATGCAAATGATGTAAAATTTGCGATACATGAAACAGTAAGCTGTCCAAGTTATGTGCAGAAATGTACTCGGATGATAACCGAGTAACATTCTGCAAGTAGCTAAACCGAGCAATGTCAGCTGCAAATAAAGGATGAATTTAGTTGAAGAAGCATCCCAATGGCCAAATATAAGTCCAGTGGCATTTTTTTCCATTGGAAATTAATAAAACTCTATTTGTCCTCCCCCGATCTCCGGTGTTTAAGCGTAGCGAAAATGCGCTGCGCTTTCAAAACAAGAAAAATATTTCAAATATGCATACAAATTGTAATTTTAGTTAAAAGTTAGTTCGCCATGCAGGTGAATGGCAAGCTGAAGACAACATGGCTACTGAGTACTGGTTGCTATGTGTGGAAGCGCTCTTACAGAGATGTAACCAAGCATTAGTAGGCAATCCTATGCAATTGAGGCTGAGGATAGTGAATCACAATTTGTCATGCCATATGGGCCAAGCCTCTACAGTGTAAGAGTAGGTTAAGGGGACTGTCAGAGTAGAAGATAGGTGACATTATGAGTGTGTATGTATAAAACACTGTAATCTTATTGGAGCAGTGTGCCACATGTTTGCTGTCAGTTACTCATCAGTGGAAGAGGCGTGTTATGATTTATCCTAGGTAAAGTCAGGAAACTGACAGTGTATGCTGTGGATATCACTGAAGTTTCTTGCAAACCTGCTTACAGTGTGTTCACGCCTGTGCGCGCCTGTAAGCCTGAGTAAGCATGTGTGCGCGCGTGTCAGCCCGTGTGCGCGCGTTGAAGAACAAGTAAGCTAGTGTAAGATTGTTGAAGCCCGTGTAATGTCGTGTAAGCCAGTGTAAGTGTTTGTAAGCATGTATAAGCCTGTGTGTGTGCGTGGAAGTGGATGTGCACTTTTCTGTGCTCCTATGCGTGGCGCTGCTCACTGTGGAAACAGTTAAAAGGAAGGTAAACAAATAGCTACGTTAACCAAGGAGAACTACCACAGCTAGCAGGTGAAAACAATCAGAATGAGCATATTACACAGCCAGTACAGTAGGCCAGCACAGCACAGCACTTACAGCTCTACAAACAACATTCCACCATGTTTTTCTGAGACACACTGCAACACTGTAGTATACTAAGAGAAGTGAAAACTGAAAAAGCTTAACTGAGACAACATAATGTTAGGGGCTGCCATTGCTATTATATGTCAACATATGCAACATGGTGAGGGTTGTGCCAATGTGACTGCTGCTCAGCAACATACAGTGAGTAGACGGAGAAGAGTGTGCAGGCACAGGGTAACCTACCAGGGGCTACATGAGCTGGAGATAGTGGAGCGCTATAGAGTGGACAGAGACCTCCTGCAGAAGATTGTTGAGCCGTGCAGGCCATGTCTCACACACAGAACCAACAGAGGGAAACCCATCCCAGTGGAAACCAAGGTATGTGTTGCCCTAAGGATACTAGCAACAGGTACCTTCCAGAGATCAACTGGTGATATGATGTGGATTTCACAAACATCAGCATCCAGGCTACTGCACCATTTCATGAATACCATATCAGCACATGTCAGTGATCATGTATATATCCCCAATTCCCGTGAGGTATTGGGCAGCAATATGTGTCTTTTCCACACAATAGTGGAATACCCTGAGTACTGGGTGCAATAAACTGCACGCACATATGCATCAAAGCACCAGTCAGTGAGTGTGGTAGGGCCTACATCAACCACAAGGGCTTCCCCTCCATCAAGTGGTGGTTTGTGTGTGATGGCCAGCCCATAATACTGAATGAGTGTACTGGCTGCCCTGGAAGCTACAATGCTTCCCATATGTGGCATCTGATGCAGCTGTACAAAACATTTGGCAATGGGGACAACCCTCATGGTCACCTAGTGGGGGATGCTGGATGTGCAGTTCAACTGTGGCTGATGACACACATCAGAAATGCACACACACATGAACAGGAATGCCATAATGAGGCACACGCACAAACAGAAAATGTAATCTAGCATGTGCTTGTGCTGCTCGGTTCTGGTGCCTGGACACATCTGGTGGAGCATTAAACCACTTGTCAACTACATGTACCAGAATTGTCTGTGGCCTAGATCATCTGTGTCACACACACACACACACATCACAGTTTATATAGATAGCGTGAGTGACTGTTCATATATGTGTTTTACTGCAGAACAGTTCAAACACAGCAAAGTCTGTCAATAATGGACATTCATCATAGTTGTACAACCACCTTGGTGGATATGCATGCAGACCTCTCATTGCTTATGTGATACAGTGATGTTCTTCAAAATACCATCGTAAATGCAAATATCAAAAGACAAATGACATAGCACTTGTCTATATGTACACATTGTTACCCATTATGCATATTGGGGTCTAATACCTATGTGTTACTGTTGGTATAGCATGTGTAGTAAATGTGGATGACTAACTCATTTTAGCCTTATAGGTTTACAGCATGGGTTGGATAACACGTATCTGTCTGTATGATACCCTTGTGTAGAATAACTGTGTTGTGTGCAGAATGCATTGTAGGCCACAGTATGGATTTTCAGATGTGGACAGGAATATCCCTATTGTCTTTGCTTGTAACTAACATGGCTATATGTCAAACAGTAATGGTCCCAGCAATATGTGGCGGTCAGTACCAGTGCTTACTGGTATAGTATAGTACATTAAGGATCCACATGCTACTGTGTGTCCTACATGTGTGGGTCAGTTGTGAAGATATCATATAACAATTGGTTATTCAGACTGTTGAGGTCGTGTCTACTACCATAATGCAAAACAATTATAGATAGTAACAGTATCACCCGCAACACCGTGTAAAACCATATCATACACACATGTGTAGACAAGTACAACAATATGTGTATTATAATGCATATTGGCTACCAATAGAAACTATGAAGTGTTAACGGTGTATAATACAGGGCATGTCACCATTCCAATGTGTCCACTATACATGTACATGCAGACAGTGCACCTTCACCATGTTCACAAATAAATACATGAAAATCTGTACTACACACATCACACACATACTGCACACTCTGAAACACATGCAGCCAATACTACACACGTCAGTCAAATGGCACATGGATGGATAATAAATCTTCAGAAGTAACAGTGGTGTAAACTATACTACATTGATGATCATAGCTGTAATGCATCATGCCTGCTTACATACACCTAGAACGATATCACACTTTGTGTTAACAACATTTTAACATTAATACAGTGCTATAAAGCTGTCCTGTGCATCAGCACCATGTTAGTATGTTCCTGCATCAATGTTACACATTACAGGAGGTGGCACAGTTGTCATCATATGCACAGGGTATGTTGTTTCTTTTCCAGAGCCTGTCATTGAGCCATCCAATCAACATGTGTGTATGTGTGTGTGTGAGGGACAACAGTTTTTGCATGGCCCAATGTTGATGCAATGTGTGTGTGTGTATGTGTTATCCCTAGCTGTTTGTTTTATGTGTGTGTGTCTGCATGTACACAGTTTCAGCATGTGTCAGCCATATACAGGAGGTTGTGGAACAGTTACAGATCGTACCTTCTATGCTGTATAGATCGCCATTTCTGGCCATGGACACCCCTCCATGCATTCAACAATATTCCAGTCCTGCACCTGGCAATGTATACACATACATTCTTGGGATCTGTATCACAACCTGTGGATAAACGGGAGTCAGTAATGTTAACCTGATTTGCATAGTATTGTCAATTAATACATAGTTATATGAGCCATACTCATACTCCAATGTAATAACCACCGCTGACTGTTGCTGAGATGTGCACACGACCGTTTAAAGCTGCTGTACTATCATTATTTTCAATGTCCCTTGTAATACCCAGCAACAAAATAACTGGTCACTACACAACTACATCCCAGGATCACTACAGCATGCAGTACGTGCACTATCACAGAGCCATAGCAAATTTAGATACAGCCAAGGTGATCACGTACAGATAATGCAGCACATTCAATAGTGTTAATATCCACATACATATCTATCTATATTACATATATATATATATATATATATACACACACACACACACTTGGCAGGGTTGGGATTAGAACACAGACCTAACTACGTTATCACACTACAGCATTATGCATTTACAGAACGCGCTACCATGATTACTAGATCATTGCATTCACACAGGCATACGTCTAGCTTGCTGACATCAGCATCAAAGGAAAAGACGCCGTACGGATTCTATGGAGAGTAAATAGTGTAAAAGCAATGTACTGTTGTCATGCAGTGGGAAACACACACACACACACACACTTGGCAGGGCTGGGAGTCAAACATACACCTAACTACCTTATCACACTTCAGCATTATGCATTTACAGAATGTGCTACCAAGATTACTGAACACAGCCCTCCCAGAGGCATACTTCTAGGTGGGTGACATCATCCACAAAGGCAAAGACACCGATAGGGAATGTATGTGGTGTGAGGCATCTAAAAGCATTACTGTGTCCCCAGGTAGCTGGAAAAACACACACACATACACACAGAGGCACACATTTGGCAGGGCTGGAAGTCGAAAATACACCTAACTACCTTATCACACTACAGCATTATGCATTTATAGAATGCGTACCGTGATTACTAGATCATTGCATTCACACAGGCATATGTCTAGCTTGCTGACATCAGCATCAAAGGCAAAGACACCATATGGATTCTATGGAGAGTAAATAGTGTAAAAGCAATGTACTGTTGTCATGCAGTGGGAAACACACACACACACACACACACACACACACACACTTGACAGGGCTGGGAGTCGAACATACACCTAACTACCTTATCACACTACAGCATTATGCATTTACAGAACGCGCTACCAAGATTACTGAACACAGCACTCCCAGAGGCATACTTCTGGGTGAGTGACATCATCCGCAAAGGCAAAGACGCCGATAGGGAATGTATGTGGTGTGAGGCATCTAAAAGCATTACTGTGTCCCCAGGCAGCTGGAAACACACACACACACTTGGCAGGGCTGGGAGTTGAACATACACCTAACTACTTTAACACACTACAGCATTATGCATTTACAGAACGCACTACTGAGATCACTGAACACAACATTCCCACAGGCATACTTCTAGGTGGGTGACATCATCCGCAAAGGCAAAGACGCCGATAGGGACTGTATATGGTGTGAGGCATCTAAAAGCATTACTGTGTCCCGAGGCAGCTGGAAACACACACACACACACACACACACACACACACTTGGCAGGGATGGGAGTTGAACATACACCTAACTACCTTATCACACTACAGCATTACGCAGTTACAGAACGCGCTACCGAGATTACTAAACACAGCACTCCCAGAGGCATACTTCTAGGTGGGTGACATCATCCGCAAAGGCAAAGACACCGATAGGGAATGTATGTGGTGTGAGGCGTCTAAAAGCATTACTGTGTC
Organism: Protopterus annectens; assembly: GCF_019279795.1. Lineage (NCBI taxonomy): Eukaryota > Metazoa > Chordata > Ceratodontiformes > Protopteridae > Protopterus > Protopterus annectens. The sequence continues at coordinate 107,877,175 of NC_056725.1, forward strand.
CCCAGGCAGCTGGAAACACACACACACACACACACACACACACACACACACACACTTGGCAGGGCTGGGAGTCGAACATACACCTAACTACCTTATCACACTACAGCATTACGCATTCACAGAACGCACTACCGAGATTACTGACCACAGCACTCTCAGAGGCATACTTCTAGGTGGGTGACATCATCCGCAAAGGCAAAGACACCGATAGGGAATGTATTTGGTGTGAGGCATCTAAAAGCATTACTGTGTCCTCAGGCAGCTGGAAACACACACACATGGCAGGGCATTGAACATACACCTAACTACCTTATCACACTACAGCATTACGCATTTACAGAATGCGCTACCAAGATTACTGAACACAGCACTCCCAGAGGCATACTTTTAAGTGGGTGACATCATCCGCAAAGGCAAGGACGCCGATAGGGAATGTATAGAGAGTGAGCAGTCTGAAAGCATATTACTGTCCCAAGGTAGACGTAGACAAACACACGGCAGTGGTGTGATCAGGGCAACTAAATATCTACGGAGCACTACAACAACACTACATAGATACGGGACACGCCACAGACAGTACACCCTTCAAGACAGTCAACCAGTGTGTTCAATGTAGGCATCCATCGTGACATCAAAAATGGACATTTGTTGCCTGGATGACCACCATAACTATACAGGATGTCAATGGCCATGCCCATACACAGAGGCACATCACCGACACAAGGTGTCACTGGCCATGCCCACACACTTAGTATCACATGTCCATTTGGAATGTACTGTGTGTCCATCTACACAACGGCATACTGGGCATGCTCACACACTTAGCAGTTGCAAAGGGCCGTCTTGCATGCACACAGATTCTAAACACGTAAGGGTGCAGTTTGGAATGTACTGTGTGTCCATCTACACAACGGTGTACTGGGCATGCTCACACACTTAGCAGTTGCAAGGGGCTGTCTTGCATGCACACAGATTCTAAACATGGAAGGGCGCAGTTTGGAATGGACTGTGTGTCCATCTACACAATGGCGTACTGGGCATGCTCACACACTTAGTTGCAAAGGACCGTCTTGCATGCACACGGATTCTAAACATGGAAGGGCGCAGTTTGGAATGTACTGTGTGTCCATCTACACAACGGCGCACTGGGCATGCTCACACAGCAGTTGCAAAGGGCCGTCTTGCATGCACACGGATTCTAAACATGGAAGGGTGCAGTTTGGAATGTACTGTGTGTCCATCTACGCAACGGTGTACTGGGCATGCTCACACACTTAGCAGTTGCAAAGGGCCGTCTTGCATGCACACGGATTCTAAACACGGAAGAGCACAGTATGGTATTACTGTCCCCACGTACATGAAGGCCACTCACATGTATTGACCAGTACACACTCAGGAGCCATCACAGATGTCTCAGGTACAGATTACAGAGGTACACACCGCAGTCTACAATGTAGCCCTCAGACATCACCATGTCGTTGAATCAGCAATACACAGCCATACATTAACAACACCGTGTGACTCATGACCAGTGGACTGTACATAGGTCTACAGCAACTGTGCAGACTACACATGTACCGACAGGGTTCCATCATGTGTTATGCATTGCAATGATACCACTGTACATAACCAGGTCAGCTCTACACATACCAGGGGCCCTGGGTCTTACACAGCTGTGACAGATGACTGTCGCTGTACACCAACGAACACACATGTTTGGATATGTCATACATGTAATTGCAGTGGATATGTGCATGGACCACACACACAACACATATGTACATAGCATAGCTTTTGCTGTCCTCCGTGCAGACAAGTGGCTACAGCAATCATACACACGCAAATGGAAGGTGTGTCCATGGCTGTTGAATGCTAACAGTACATGAGGTAGCAATGTTGACCGAGGACACATTCCCTCTGTACTAGTTACCCATGACACCCATCCTATCATACAACAGTCCATGTGTTTTGTATGTCAGCACACATGTCCACCAGTTGCAATGCATACAAACATGGCTACATGACAGGCATGTAGGACCAACACACATGTACAATCTGTAGTGTGCATGCAGCTACCATGCATGTGCAGTAGCTGATGTAAGTAACTCATCTGTGCCTAACTACAACATGCAGTTGCAAGGCAGCCCCATCATTGACACCTGTATATGGTGACATACTGACAGTACGGTAGGATGTACATCGGCATGGATGGATGTGTGTACATAAAATGGTGATCCACCCGTGTTGATGGATGTTTGCCGGGGATGGCTCACAGGTGTGTCACACGCCATCCTACCATTACATGTGCAAACAGTACACTATGTTACTGTTACTTGATGGTGAAGACATAAAACCTACACAGCAGTCAGGTGTTACTGACTGTATGTCACTTGACACCTGTAACACTTACATCCTCCCATGTGCATATAGCAGCACAATTGCCAGACAAAGCATTGGTACACATAATGCGGCCAATACTGCTCCATGTCTGTCAGACGTATCATCATATAGCAGGTGTATCATTCACAGTATTGCCATGTGTGTTTGCTTGTGTGACCATATATGCTTCATATGGTGGGGAACACATCCCAATTGTTACACACCCCTGTACACTGTTGTAGAGATCTGTACATACTGCAGTTTGGAAAGCATGACGTAGGCAGGTGTGGTGTGTGTATCACACACATCAGCAATCTGTATGTGTATGACATTTGTGGTCTCCACAGTGTGTGTGTGTGTGTGTGTGTGTGTGTGTGTGTGTGTGTGTGTGTGTGTGTGTATGTATGTATGTATGTATGGCTGTCTGGTGCATGGAGTGAGGGTGTATGCTACCATACAGAACACACAGGATCCCTAACCCCTCATGGTGATGCAGTCTACTACCCTGTTGATGCCATAGGTCTCAGCCGTACTGGCTACCTGTACATGTTCTTTCTCTGTGTCGCATCACGTGGGTGCACAGTACTGTGAGGGTGATGACCACATAGGCAGGGGTCCTCACCTCAACACTATGGGGTGTGCGTTACAGTGTTGTTGACCCCAAGAGTGTGTGCATGTTCCTGTAATGTGACAGGGTATGACTGCTACACAGTGAGGCCTCATGCTATCAGGTGGCCTCTAACATTAGCATCGGCCGGACCGCTGTGTACAACCCCTGCACCATGTCAACATACCTGTGATGTGACCTGGTATGGATGTCACGTCTCTAGCCACTGTAGCCTATTAAACTGCCCACATGTGTCTGGATCAGTATATGTGTAGACATCTGTGGTATGTTAGCCTTTCCAACAGTCAGGTTGAGGCTACGTATAGCATGCTGATATTGCCAAATGTGCCTGTGAGTACTCCACAGTTACACATGGGAGACTGAAAACACTGCTACCTGTAGGCACATGCAAGTATACCATAAGGAGGGAACCAGGGCATCATTACTAACATGCTGTTACTGTTCTTACCAAGACACATACTGTGAACATATAACAATGCATGCTAAACCTGTACTACATGGTATGTCTGGTGCATGTTAACAGTACACAACTAATGTAATATACACTTCTGTCACTATTCATACACAACTAATGTTATACACACTTCTCTCACTATTCTGTTCAACCTGGTCATCAGACCATTTGAGCATGTCCCTGCACCATTGGTGTGGATTACAGGGATGCGGCACAGGCTTCATCATATGCACAGGGTGATAATGTTTGCCAAAGACATAGGCTGCACCAATAGATGACATCATGTGTGTGGGTAAGGGCCGGTGACATGATTGGACATGTCTGTTCAGTATGCATGTGGGTGTTGTGGTGCCCTAAAGATGCGTTTGCTGTGTGTGTGTATGTGTGCACACAGTTCTGCCTTTTGTGTGGCCTACATAGGGGTATTATTGACAGCTCCAAATTGTACAGACCAGGTTGTGCAGCTCACTGTGTCCAGCCATGGCCACATGACCTGTGCCTGCCAGGGGTTGCACGGGCACTACCAGGCGGAGATACAGATTTGCTACTGTCCGACGACACATGTCCACTGGAACCGTGTCCCTGCTGGGAATGTCCAGGGCCACGTCCACATGGCCTGCTGTGTCCTGGTGTGGACAGCACAGCTCCAGCTGCACTGCTACTGCTACCGGCACTATGGGAGCGGGCATGTGAGGTGGCACGCTCAAGTTGACCTGCACTAGGTGGTGTAGCTGGTCTACGTCCACATGGCCTATGCCTCGCTTCTACCAGATGTTCCAGCACAGACAGCTCACGCTCACGGATTGCCATGCCATGGTCAAGAATTCTGACCATGTCACCCAATCACCTGTCCAGAACATCAGCAATCTGCTGTTGAGCATTTGCCAATGCCTGGATGTTGTCATTTAGGGTACGGATAGCAGCCCTCTGCAGCCTCTGCCCTTCTCTGTTATGCCGTTCAGCACATGCCTGTGCCACCATTACAATCTGGAACATGTGTCTGGTGATACCAGCTGCTGCGCTCTGTCCTGCAGGTGCATGTCTGCCAGAGGTCCTCCTACGAGCAGCACCGGCCGCATGCCTGTGTGGCAAATCTGCTGTCATTACACTGACACCGTGGTGTGGAGACACACCTTCTGTAGCCACCACATGTTCCTGTCCCACGCTAACAGACGCTGACTGTCCTTCCTCTATGGCCGCTGGTGATGCAGTATGTGCTGGCAGCAGAACTGTGTGCAGGGAAGAGGGGGACATAGCGGGGATGGCAACCAATGGCACAGAATCAGCCCCTGACAACCCTGCCTGTACCTCATGCATATATTCATCACTGCTAGTATCTGTGGGGACACTAACATCAGATGGACCGCAGGAGGGTAACGCACCTACATCACCTGTGAATGCAAAGAAAGACTAAATTACAATAGACACAGACACACACACACACACACACACACACACACACACACACACACACACACACAGACACACACACACAGACACACACAGACACACACAGACACAGATACACACACACACCATGCATGTGATTTGACAGACGGCATTCAGCATGCCTGTGATACAGCAGATGGCATGCAGCTCAGACATTAATAGTGTTAGTTACCATACCTCCCTGGGGTGCACACTACAGCATGCAGGTGTCATATCAGTAGCCATGCAGTTCACACAATCATGGTAGTATGCATGCATCCCCATGATACACCATGTGGACCAGAACAGGATAACAGTACACATGGCTGACGTGACCTTGACATGTAATCCGCTGATGTGTGCATTAACATGCATACATGTCTGACACAATGGTGTCCTGACACATGTACAGCGTCGTAATGGGCATCACATTGCAGTGTTGTCTGTATGCCCTGCAGATAGAATGCATGTTTAGCAAATGTGCATGAGCATGGAAGGGTAGTGTGATCCATCTACATTGCTATACAGGATGAAGGACAGGCACTGTGCCATTGCATGACATAATGAGGTGTCTATATTGCTATACAGTGCATAATATGTATACATTGCATAGCCATAACTGCATGCATACCCATGACATAACTGTGGATTAGGACCCACGATGCTGAGGTGTATACACACCAAACCATGCTGTGTCATGTGACAGGTCACTGGAGGACCTACAGTCGACACCCCTGCACAACTACTACAGAGTCGTAGCTGCCTGGCAACCATGTAAACACATAGCAGACTTGTCAATTCACCATTTCCCACATGACATTGATGTACCACACACACGAGGTGCACAGGTAATGGTGATGTCCTACAGCAGCAAGGGAAATGTAAACTATCTGTGGCCTGATGTGGTGTCAATGGCTGCGGAAGCTGTACAGGTGACTACTGTCATGCTATGACACAGTGGTGATGTTCAACACATCTTATATGGTAGATGTCAGTGACACCTCCAGTAGCTGTGTACAGGCTTTTAGGATGTCTAGTGTACCACATCAACTGTATAATCGGTCAACTAAGGCTATAATTGGACCATGTGTGGACAATGTGAAACAGGGTGTATACACATCACATCTACTGTGTGACAATGTGTCTCTGGCAATCCTCCATGGCCATGTGTGCACATTTGTTGGACAAATGTGTGTGATGGCCCTCTATCACACATGTCTGTGTTGTCCCATATGACATACACCCATAGATGTCAGATATGTCACCATCCATAGGGCTATGCAGACAACGGGTTGTATGTTTAGTATGTGAGGTATGGGTTATGGGATAGTGTGACAATATTGCAGCCAAAACACTACGTGTCTTGGACATGTCAGATGGCACATCACAATGTGTGCACCCATTGCAGGGATATATAACACAATGGTAACTCCTGTGGGCTACCCATAACACAGCTCACTGTGTGGTACTGTTTGCACACCACACATGTTGTTCCAATGTATAGTACATATGCATCCATTGTAGAACACCTCCACCATTGTATGCACAGCTGTCCACACATATTGCAATGACAAATACTGTGGTTTCATGTCAGTGTATCATTTCATTTGTATATATTGCACATGGGTGGCCTGTGTGACTGATGGGTGATGCGACCTGTATATCGTGACAGGAACGAACATCAAGTGTACAAGTGTTAACTGGCCACATGGCGAATAGATCTATGCTTTAACATGCCTGATACTGATGATAGTCTCACCTGCAATGGACTCATGTCTGTGCGGCATACCAGAGGTGCCTGTATAGGGGTGACACAGCAGTATGAACATTATCCATGACTGTATGACAGCCACAGGGTGCACTGTGCATGTTAACACAGTCACCTGTACAATAGCATATAGTATGCACATGTGTGCATACACAGGGTAGTGTACTGTAGCATGCAGCATGTGTGTCCACATACCTTGAATATGTTGTTACATTACATAATGTACAGTGACACATGCAACTAAATGGGATATAATAGCCATATGTGCAGTACTGACTTACCAGGCAACTCCAGGCTTATTGGTTGGGAGACACCCACCTCCATGATGGCAGCTAGTGTTCGTGGATGCTGTTCTGAGGGTGTCTCCAGACTGGCCAGTAGCTCCTCGGTGTGTGTGAGTGGGGGCTGGGTTGGTGGTGCACCACCTGTTCCACCTTGTTCCCTGGTGATTGCAGTGGCACTCTGTTTTGCATGTCGTATCAAGTCCATGCAGTGTCTGTGCACCTGCTGGTAGGTGTGGTTATGGCCACTCACATCATTCATCCTCCTGCGAAGATCCTGCCACAGGTCGTCCCGCTGCTGGGCATGCTGTGGCACATGGCTGAATAACACCTCATAGTTCTCATGGAGGTACGGGATGAGGATATCATCCTCCTGGTGGCTGTACACTGGCAGGCGTGTACGAGGCATTATCTGTAAGACATAATGATGGCGACAGGTCACAGTTTCAGAGATGTACAGAGATACTGATGCACATACATTTCTAGTAAATCTGGTGCATCTGCACAGTTATCTTTGCAAATCATCATGACACTGACACAACTGACATGTTTGTGTCACACACATGTAACACCCATTATGCATCATCACCATATATGTGTGTCACCTCATTACATTGTTCATACTCCATATGAATGCTGTCTTGATGTGGGCATGTCTGTTTGCCTTCACTGGTGTTCTTACCTATCTGCACATGCCTGAATGTGTCCACAGTAATGCTGTTGACCTTGATGCTGTGTATATGGCACATATCAACACATACACAGCCTTAATGGACTTGAGCAGTGACAATGCACGCATACATATGGAAACCTTTACATGCATGTGTTTTTCCATATACATCTACATGACACTGTACAGCTGTTCAACATCCTGCCACGGATCGCCTGTGTTGCACATGTGATAGACATGGGACAATGGCTAGTCGGACGTCATTCGCAGGGATGGTTATCAACTATAGCATGTACGGGCAAGGTTTCCTAGCTGTATCCAACAGCCATTATGCCACCGCGAGGTGCATCAGTGCCACATTACTGATCCAGACAGTTGATACTACATCTACCATGCGGCCATCACACCATGTATGACAAGGATGACATGTGCAGCTTTGATGGACAGGGTTGCAAGGTATGGCGGGAGTATGTCACATGTATGGCACAGGGATCTGTCCAGCATGTGGCGATACTAGTAGTAGGATGGTGGCTGCCCATGACGTATGTCTTTCAGATCAGGATATGGACATGTAGCATGTCCAACAGCATAGTGTAGCAAATGTCTTTATGCAAGGTAGACAGCATGCTGCATAGTGGAGGTGAGGATTCTGAAGGCTGGTATCGCCCATCCACGCATGGCCAATACCCCTTAAAGGTGATATGTGATCCAATATTGGTCACCCGAGTGCTGTGTATGCCTGTCCAATGATCTCCGTGCTCATGGATGGCACCCTGTCATGACATGGGTACCTCATATGACTACCTAAGGGGCCTGGAGATGTCACCAACTCAGGGAGGTGTACTGCACAGCATCATCCCTTTCACAGTGTCCATAATGTTGACCACAGCCTAGGTGGTAGTTAATGGGTACAGGGATATTCACCTAGCGGTGACAATGCTGATATCATCCATCAGAATGTGCACATATGTCACACACCTCACCCACACATCCCATTCTGTATGTTGTTCACAACACTGAGACAGCTATTGCTCATAGGTCATGGCCATTCACATCCTTACATACACAGATGCCTGACATTTGTCTGTGTGGTATGGGCTACAATTATGATGGAGTACAACACATTAACCCTGTTCTACTGTAGCTGGCACTGGTGTGATATGCACATGTCACTCTGGCACCTTTTGTAGTTGTGATTCTGTCAACAGGCCACTGGTAGAACACTCCTGTGACATACAAAGGTATATGTAGTCAAACATCCGTACTGTCATGTACATCTGTACTGCTAACATCTACATTGATAATGGTTCATGGACTTGCAGACCATACACAGCAGGGTTATAGTGCGGTGCCACCAATTATGACTGTCAACACCACTTGTGGGTTGATATTATCGAACACCCTATCTGTATTGTATGTTCATGCTCAGCACTTGTTCAGAACTTGTGAGCACGTCATGAGCTACTGATTAATATAGCACCCATTCCACACCATTTCTCACAGGTACACTGTCTGTCCTTACATTTCCAGCTTGCTTACAGTACAACAGCTGTTGTACAAATGTAACTCACATATCTTGTGAGACATGGTTGTATATACAGGCATGTCCAACTGTCACGTACCAGTGCTATTGCCTGTCTATATGATGAATATGGCATACATGTGGCAATAGAGCCATTGTCTCATGTACACAGTCAATGCTCACCTCCCAACATACGACACTACAGCCTGTGGGGGATGCACATATGCAGCCCTGCTGGGGGTAATGCTGTCACCAACCCTAACTGCACCTGACACTCATGTGGGGATGTGTAACATTCGCAACACACCCCACTCATCACATAGTCTCACAAGATCTTCACCACAGGCCACACACACGAGGACAACATGTGTAGTACCTCTCCATACTCTGTGTAGGCACCAAAGGCAGCCCCCATCACCAAACACAACAACAACTTATAGCCCACAGACTCATGTGTGCCCATCACATACAGCCAATAGGGTGTTATAACATACACAACACACCTGTCATAGGTGACTCTGTAGGTGGTCACACTGCTGCTCTACTCAGCGGGCTACACAAGGCGATAGTCGCTTACATCTTGCTGTCGGGTAACTGGTTCTGCAACATAACCTATGCACCCATGCCACACCTCACCAGGTACAATGTGACTGCCATTCTCCATGTTAGTGTGACTGCCCTGAGATGCAACTTCACAGACTACGTGTGCAGGGACATGCAATAGCTCACCAGTCTTGTAGCCAAGCCCTGGGGAGCATTATGCATTCATCCGGACCTGATACCACTGTACAACGACTGACTGTGTCACTTCAACAGTTGCCTATGCTTCTGCTGTCATTCCACAGGCATCTGGTATCTGTCCGCTTTGACTGACATGGTCAAACAACACGATGTTTGGCACAGATGGCCTGCACCTGTCATCCCTGGGAGTACAGATCACATGCAAGGCTCTTGCTGCTTCTATACTGCCTGTCTTGCACAGCTTCCAATAACATTCACCACCAGAATGGGAACTGGCAAGCAAAACATGGGGTCTTGTGATGATGCAATGCTTGACATCTTCATCTCTGATGCATGCAGGCAAGGCACTCCTTATAATGCACCACTTCAATATCTCTGCAGTGACTGGGACCTGCCTCTAGGCTCTGAAGAGCACACCTGCAATGACAGGTTATACACAGACCATACCTTTCGGGAATGTACCTGGACCGGCACACCCATGGCTGAGGTGTTCTCATATTCCACTATGTTGTACACGCATCCTGTCTAGTTACTTAGCACAATGCATCAGAGGTGCTCCACGTGCAACTAACTGTGTTCAGAACTGCTATACACATTGTAACAAGCTACGGATTCAACAACATACCCCACAGTTACCAGACCTCATTTGTTGGTGTGCTGGACAGTAGGGCTCAGACAGATACTACTGATTTGAGACTGACACTACCCCACATTTAACTGGGATAGCCACTCATGTACCGACACATTAGGCCAACACTGTCCATGATTCATAACCTCCACTCAGCTGGATCAACCCATACACACCACCTCCAAGACCAACAATATCCTTAACATCGACACTACCAACATGTGACTGGTGTGCCATACCTGGGGTTATCCCCTCATTGGTGGATTCCAGACATATGCTAATCACCCTTGTTAGCCACATCCCGGCACCACACCCTTCACGGCATACACAGTACATGACTACTACAACACCTACTACAGACGTCTTATGTCAACGGTAGTTAACGGCTTGACACCCATGCAGATGGACGATGCACATACAAACTCTGACACATACTCCAGTGCACTTCATTAGCACGTACACGACTGCATGGATCATGCTATTCCACACAGTGCCATGATGGTACCCACCAGATAACAGACGCCACTCTGGGGGTCCAGTTCCATGGACATAATTTACAACAACAGGTGGAGGCTGTTGCACCGTGGTGTACAATCCCATGGGTGGGGTAGCTCACTGTTCTGCCTCGGTAGGGCCATGGGATCCCTCATCACATACTCCAAAACTAGCCACGTAAACATTACTGCGACACATTCCGGGGTGTACCACAAGGCATTATGGTGGTATGTCAGTAGTCAATGGCAATACCCACATCTGCTCTCACATACAACAGTTACTCAGGAACATTACAGAACCAGGTGATGTTGGCAACATGCTGGCAGATGGATTCAATGCTAACATTACACCCTCTCACTCCCTACAGGGCCACAATCCATGCAGGAACATTGCGGTGTCCCTGCGGTCACACCTACACAGTACTAACCTGCACTCTATATGGCCTGGGACACTGGCCCCATGTGACCATCCAAAGTCCAAGGCTATGCTGTCCACAAACCTCTGAATGACTTGTCTCCCCACTAGGCCACCATATTCAGTAATAGCCTTGTATCAGACATTGTGGCCCCTGAATGGCACACAGCAACAGTTATCACACTCCACACAGGTGGCGCCACAATGCACGAGTGGGACTATAGTCCTACACACCTGACTGGACTGTTCTGCATGGCTAGGGGGCACATCATCATGGACGTCATTCACAGAGACATTGTTGGGCTCCGGTCCTTTGATGCCATCCAGGTTGGACTTGTTAGGGCCAGAGCATGGCTCCTACACCTGGTGGACTCCTTTCATACAGTTACCAGGGTAGTTGATGATGGTACAGGGGTCCACACAGCCTACATTGTCCTCTCATTGCCTTTCAGCATCGTTCTCCATTCTGGTATTGACAACGTACACATCCACCTGCACATCGGACCCTATGTCTCAGGATGTTATGCAAAGTGGCTCATGGACAGGACACACACAATGAGGGTAGCATACCACAGTACCTACTGTATTGCAGTTACACTTGGCATACCACAGTCCTCAGTCATAGGGCCCCTCATGTTTGGTATATGCTTCCCTGAGGTACAGGCTAGCACAGAGGGACTTTCCCTGCCTAGATTTACAGACCACTGCATACAAAGCACCATGATTGCTCCACCAGCTGATACTGACTCCATCCATAAGGGTGTCACTGTGACGGATACCTGATATCAATATCATGGCCTCAAGCTGCATGACACAAGGTGCATGAACATCCCCTTTGCATTACACCATTCACCCACTGACTATCACATATGTGGTAGTCCCCTACATACATGACACATTGTACGTATTCGTAGTATACACGTATGTCGCACCCACTCCTGTGATAACCATATTGCCAATGTGGCATGGATGTCCTTCTACGTGGCAACACTTATCTATACTGGGTGTGTAGCTGGTACATAGGCACCCATTGTACCTCTGAACTCCAGACGTATACACACATTCAAGGGTACAACACCCCATTTAGGGTGTACCTTACACAACAGCTACGGTTTTACATACCACAACATTAACACGCCATAACGTTTATTGAGCTCTGACAGTTAAAGTATGCGGCTGAACTACGGACACCACGTCTGCACACATTTGCATACTACATACTCAGGGGTGACCTTTACTGAACAGACAGGGCCCATGTCCACAACAATATTAATGGATATACTCCACATACGCGACATAAGCAAAAGTCACTGTGAGCAACATGCTCATGGATATGTGCACACACACAGTGATGAGTGGGATATGCTTGAGGGTTACATTCCCAAAACGGACACTCACCATGCTTTGGAACATGATTCCTATGTACATCATGCAGGGACACTCAGTAGCACTGTTCATGTGATACCTCACTTGGTGGATGGGAGACACATGTACACCAGGGATCATTGCAGTGGCTGTACTGTGCAGAGGTGCAGGTAACACATGGCTCTGCTGTTCACAGGAAACTACCCTAGAGAGGTGCCACTGGTGTGAACACTGTGGTTGTGCTTACACATAGACTTGCCAGACTGCATAGTACCCCACTATGAACCTGTGAAGCTATTACATGTCCTTTGTGCATGGTTACTTGAGTAGCCCTTCCATTTAGATTAGCTATCATGCTATTACAATGTCCTGTGTCTACAAGCCATATGTATCCTGTTATTGTACATTGTACATGCCAATAGACGATACCTTTGGTATGCATGATATGCCTGTTATGCTGTGTAGCATATCTGACATATCTACCTTCAATACTATACATTACACATATTTTATGTAGTATCCCATAATGCAAAGCATACTTGCACAGCAGGACCACCTTAGACATGTCATTGTCGTTATTTTCCCATACACATACCTACTGTGACAGTATATCAACATATACTATCCCCTGCTATGGCACGTACTTGTTAGACATACCCTACCACTGATGGCAGGTGGTATGGAATTGTTCTGTTTCAAGCCCTCATGTAGCATCCCTTGTGGTGTCTGTGATGTTTATCTTGTGGCCCACTGCTGGATGCACAATTTCTATAAGCGTTAGTATGCTCAGCAAGACATCACTACATAAATACCTTTTCCCACTTTATGCATTGCGGACACTTTTAATTAATGCAAACCAGGCTATACATACACTAACATAATTAATACGAAACATGCTATACATACACTTACATACCGAGTGTTCTACATACCTTGTTATCATTCCGGACTTTCGTCTCTATCTCTCTTACACTGTTTAAACAGTTCTATGGTATGAACATACAGTTTGAATGTCTGGCAAGTCATCCTTATATACGTCGTTACCTGTAACATGTGGTTTCCTGCCACCAATTGGTGTTCCTGAGTGACTTATTACTTGCACAACAGCTGTGCAGCTACTCCATTTGCCAATTACGTGGCAACAGTGGGGTATAATTGAATTCTCCACTTGGGCGATGCCCATTTGCCCTACCTTTGGGGGAGATGGCCTGTATTGTGTTTTGTTGTGTGTAATTGCAACTGCTATGTGTAGAGACATGTATAGTTTGGATTCATGTCCCCCGTGGATTGTGTGTGATGGCTAGAGTATGTGGTTCTACATGTGAGTGTACCTGTCATCCCAACCGTCTGATAACGAACTATTGCAAACAAAACCTGTAACATCGCCGTTTGCTCCATTATACAATGGCTACAATTTTGCATGGCACCTTTAAATGTGTCTCTCACAAGGTATGTTAATGCTTCTGCAGATGTAGTTGTCTGACTGGATGTTTATGCTGTAATTACAGTCTGTATTGCTATAGTTTCTAGTGTGGGGGATGTAGGTGGGTGTACGTAGCATATACAGGTTTGTGGGGCTTGCATTTCTACATATTCCATATATATATATATATATATATATATATATATATATATGTGTGGGCTCCTTCCCTAATTAAAGAGCTATCAGTTAGTAGACTTATGTTACGGGATTATACATTGGGTCATTGTTAATTGGTTTCTATATAGTATGCAGGTGAGGTTGATACTTCCATACCTCCGGAATTACAGCGATATGTAAAGGGATATTTCTAAATGACAGCTATCCTGTGTATTTCTGTCCCAGATATTTGCAGTCATTGCAGTTGTGTTGGTGACAGAACCTCTTTGGCATGGGTTGCCACCTTTTCTTATGGCCATTGTTGGACACTTGCGGGACACACATCAGTGTTTACAGGCTGACACATAGCCACGGTCAGTACACAGGATAGCACATACTTTTATCCTCAATACATACTTATTGTTGTGGGACTTTGGCTACTTATCATATTGCATGTAACATTTACGTTTCTTACATACAGGCATAACTATTTCATTCAACTATTACATAATATATGGGACATAATAATGTCCTACAATCTCAGATGGTTGCCCTTTGTAATGTTTAATGTCAGGACACAACTGTTCAAGGAGGGGCTGTCCCTCCTAATGTGGGACAGGTGGTAACCGTATGCCTACGGCTAGCTATACCCACACCTACCGTAATGATCTACCTCTGAGTTGGCACTAACAGGCACATGATGCAGACACACACACACACATTACAGTCATACGGACATGCACATGGCACCCTCAACACACACATACACAGACTACGGCACTCACAAACACAGTTGAACACAGTACCTACGTGGACCGCAACACCGACAGCGGTAACTAAATGTCCCTTCATATCGTCATAATATTACTCGCGGTTCTACTGTTCCGGTACTGTGTTCTTTCAGTCTTTCAGCCTCGTGGTTATGCGTGTCGGTATGTGACACATTCCATAGTTGGTGGTATGCTATTTATTTGCACCTCCAAGATTTTATGAATGTTGTTGACCTATCTATATATTTGCAGATACGGGTGAATCCGTATATATCAACATATATCACTCTATCGCCCTTTCTATCTGTATTATATATATATGTATATATATATATATATATATATATATATATATATATATATATATATATCTGACAGGGAAAGTGACAAGCAAGCTACACCTTTCATTGTGTACTTGTCGGTGTATACTGTTTCCTGGACTCCACACGTTTGTGTCTGTACCCGTCACATTACACACCTGCCATAGGTTAGGGTTACCACCTGTCCCACTTTGCGAGGGACAGTCCCTCTTTGGGCAGTTGTGTCCTAAAATGGCAAATGTCCTGAGATTTTAGGACAAACTTATTTCCTATAGTTTATGTAATAGTTGCATAAAACAGTTATTCTGTATCTGAACCACCTAAATGTTATAAGAAACAGAATAAGTAACTAAAACTTTACAAGAATAAGCTTTTATCTAGGCAAAAATGTGAGGTTCTGATTTTCGTACTGGCCGGGTGTATGTGTTGGCCTGCAGAAATCTGATGTTTGTCCCACATTGGTCATTTGAAAAGGTGGCAACCCTACCGTAGGTACATCTTGGCTACCATAGTGTTAGGTGATTGTATACATGATTGCGTGTTCTACTCCTGGCAGTGGTCATTTTACCCTTCAGAGCAGGCGCTATTAGTACAGGGGTGAATAATGCTGGTTTAATCACCTGTTCTGGACATCATTGACCGTGATCTGCGCGATATTCGGGGAAGCTTAGCCCTGTTTCGCGCATATCCGTATAGTCATATTTAAATGACGCTTACCAGCAATGGGCAACGCATATTCCCGCTAACGTGTGCTAAACATGATCTGATGACCTGCATCCAACATGCATTACTCGTGCCTTCGGGATTACGTTACATCCCTTGCAGGATGTGGGACCAGGAACATGCACGACGGTCACTGCATTTACCACTTGGCCATCTGGGATGTGTACACATGTTATGGCATTTTGTATGTGGAGTATACTATGGCTGTTACTCCATACTGCACTCACATGGGTAACTCAGTTAGTTCACATATTGATGAGTCCAGTTAATGGTATGTCCATGTGATGTTTCCTGGATGTGCTCTGGCATTGGGTTATGTGTATCACAGTGAGCCACACACGATAATGTGCTACACCTTCAAACGACCATAGGTGGAGCATGCTGGGGTGATGAATACCTGTCATGGGTACACCCCATGCCTTGACACAACATCCATGATTACATTATGTGGAGCCCATCATTAATGCAGCAGGGAATCCGTGCAGAGTGTGTGCAGAACAGTGCTTACACACATGTGATCCCGCGATTGCCTCTGCTCCACTAAGTGACAGTTGGTTACTCGATGTTGTGGTGACAGCAGACACTCTTTGCCTCGTTTGGTGTATGGCCTCTGACAATCGGGCGTTTACCTACCGATGTACCTGGGAACCTATACACACAGCACCAACATATGCTGATAGGCGCATGTACTGTTCAGGTGTTGACATTCCGTGTTCCAATAGCTGTTGTGTGTACAATGTTTGAGGGCTGCCTATGTAGGATTCACACAGTGGGCCACCTATACATTACAATTTACAGGTGGTCGTGTGTGTGTGCCATCCATTTTACTGTGTGTGCAGGTGGAGAGGTGTGTCAGTCCATAGGGGCCTACACTGTCAGAGTATGTGCTATACGTTCCCTCTTTGCCAAGGCATAGGCATATTGGGCATGCCTCCATCTGCCTACTGGGGCTGGCACAGTGTGTTCGTGGTCTGAATCCCTCTGTGCCTGTGATGGCCTTGGCAATTGCGATGGGCTATGTGGGCCTTCAACATTTTGTCCCTGCTGCAGCTGTTTCCACAGGATCATATTATGTAGCATGGCACATACTATGAAGATGTGGGCACACGTGCCTGGAGAGTATTGCAAGGCTCCACCAGATGTGTCCAAGTAACAGAACCATGATTTCAGCATCCTGAATACACGCTCTATGATGATTCTGGTTTGTGCGTGTGCCTCATTATGGCGTTCTTGCATGGGTGTGTGTGCATTTCTGATGGGAGTCATCATCCACGGCTCCAGTGCATAGCCAGCATCCCCCACAAGGTGGCCATGTGGGATGTCCCCCCTGACAAATACCTGATACAGCTGTGAGGCATGCCAGATATGGGAGTCATGGTAGCTTCCAGGGCTGCCAGCACACACATCCATGATAATGCCTTGTGCATTGCACATGACCTGGCAGTTGGAGTGGAATCCCTTGCGGTTTATGTAGCGCCTACCATGCTCACCGGGTGGTGACTTGATATGTATGTGCGTGCAGTCTATCGCACCCAGTACCTCCGGGTAGTGTGCCACACGGTGGAAGTGATGCATATTGCTGGCCAACTCCTCCTGAGTTCGGGGGAAGTATATATGCTCATTGGCATGTGGTAACATGGCATCCAGGAACTGGTGTAGTACCCTGGATGCTGATGTCTGTGAGATCCCCATTATATCTCCAGTTGGCCTTTGAAAGGTACCTGTGGCTAGTATTCGCAAGCTTACACATACCTTCGTGTCCACTGGGATGGGTTCCCCTCTGTTGTTTCTGGTTCTCAGGCGTGGCCGGCACAGCTCCACTATTTGCTGTAAGATGTCCCTGTCCACTCTGTAACGCTCTACTATCTCCAGATCATGTAGCCCCTGGTAGGTTACCCTTGGTCTGAACACTCTTCTCCTCCTCCGGGGTCTGCGGTGGTTGTTGGCATCATCCTCCACAACACCATCAGTCTCTAACACATGGTGATGAATCACAGCTATGGCAGCTCCCAACATGTACATTTTAAAAGTTCCCCGTGTGTTTACACCTATTGTGCAGTGTTTGGGAATACACAGGTGTATGTCGGGTGCTTTCACACTTTATACTATTGTGCTGTGAACACCGATGATGTCATAGGGTGTGTATGTACGATCATAGCTACAGAGTATCTTATGTGTTTTACTACAGGAACTACTATTGTGGTGCCTCTGGTGTTGAATTACATTTGGCTGCCGTGGATTGTCCTTCCCTTTACATTTCTGCACGTTTCACCTACCATTTTCTGGCATACATCCAGCAGCCTGCTTTCATTTGTACTTTCCTAGACCTTGCTTATCCTGCATAATGTGTTCTATTGCTGGTCTACTGTAGGTTTGCTTTACTCTGCTATGACAGTTCTCCTATCTTTGCAATCCAATGCCTCCCCTATCCTGTTTTGCAGGTTTCTGCAAGCAGACTTGTCAGCTGCCATCGATTGGCCGCCGTGAGTTGATAGGTGTTAATTGCTCAGTTGTACTCCAATTACCCTACTG
This sequence comes from Protopterus annectens, assembly GCF_019279795.1. NCBI lineage: Eukaryota > Metazoa > Chordata > Ceratodontiformes > Protopteridae > Protopterus > Protopterus annectens. The sequence continues at coordinate 107,895,872 of NC_056725.1, forward strand.
TGGCATTTCCTTCTTTTCTTCCCCTGACCTTCCTGTTTGTGCTATTGTTCATGGCCCGTGCATCCACTTACTGGGTTTCGGGCATGTTTTCATCCTCGTACACATGCGCTTTCGGGCACCATATGTGCTCTCAGCTAAACGATTCTATACCTACCTTCCCACCCCTGCCCTGCAGCTTTGCTTAGCAATGGCCAGGCCAGATTTGCATTGCTCCAATGTGCTTATAGCTACGGTGGCACACCCCTCTGCTGATGTCATGTATCACCTCTGGGCCACTCCTCGGTGTTATAGAGCTGCACCGTATGGTACATCCTTAATCCGGTGGGACATTTGCGATTCAGTATTACCTGCCTCATTTGCATGGCATTGACTACTAATTCATAGTTACCACGCCGAACACTGTCGCAGACCCTTAGCAACCCTTGCACCTTGGTTGTGGTGTACCATGCATACCATTGCATATTATGGTGAAATCCTGATTTGTATTACATTGAGATTTTATGACATTTGTATATATTTTCTTTGTGTTCCAATTTGCGCACACATGCCCTGTGGTTGTACTGTGCGTTACTGTGGACATGACATTAAATGTTGTTTTTTAGGTGTTGTGCATCTTTTCTTATGCCATTGGCTGTGTATTTAGCCATTGGCATATGTTAACGTTGTAATACATGAGTCTGGTCCGCTTCCATAGCTCCGATGTTCTGTCTGGGAAAATGTAAACCGTGTTTTTTGGTTTACATTTCTGTGGGCTTACACTATGCCTGCACCACTTCATGAATAGCTATATGCCTTCATTTGCATGGTGCGACACTGCGCATGGGGTGATTAACATACCTAAGCTGAGGGCTGGGCAGTTCTGGCGTATGCCGGTAGTGCACATGGAATTGGATCGTACCTGAATCGTTCGGCGGCCATATTTGGCATTATACCACCTACGCTGCACCTGGCGCAAGCTTCATGAATCCCGGGGAACATGTATATTCTGCTTTGAACAGTGTCTACTGTTATCACTTCCCACAGTTTTATCTGACTTCCTGTCACAATTAAAAACATGTATCTGCAAAGAGAAAACCATCCATAACTCTAAAATTCCTGTCAGTGTCTATTAAAATGACTACTAGACAAAACATTATTGGGAAAGCACTGATGTGGGTTGCCAAGTGCAACCGATCACAGACGCTTTGACTGCAGTAAAAGGGTAGGCTATCCATGTCCTATTTTGGGTCCCTATCATCTGATCGAGTTTTCAGAAACTCAAACTCCATATAGTTGAGATCATATGATTGAGTTTTTGAAAACTCAAAGCTTTGGAATGGAGATTGTGGCACAGCAAGGATATGGAAATTTACCCTTTTCCTCACTGTAGTGCGATCTCGGAGTTGGTATATATAATTTGCAGGGGAGTGTGGGTGCTTTTTTTTTTGATGTTTGAGTTTTTGGAAACTCAATCATATGGTCTCTGACATAGACCCCCTTTTACTATAATCAGAAAAAAAATGAAATATCTGGCCAATGCACAGATAAATAGATTCATTGATTTATAGACGATAAAAGACAGAGTTAGCCATTGCCAATGCCTACCCTCATAGGGCACTTCCTTCTTCCAGCTTTTTTTTCTTTTATTATATAGTGTTTTAATGTTGCATTCTTTAAGATGGTTTATTTTTATGTCCCCCAGTATATTAGGCACTGAATACAGCAGTTTTATTTATGCCATTTCTTAGACTGGCATAAAGTGTCAGCTGAGGCTAGATGGGAACTGATAATTTTGCATTTTAATTTTGAGAGCTCATAATATAGTTTTAATAAGTTTGTCTTTTTAAAGACATGAATTTAGAGGTGCTCATTGTGTTGGATTTAGATGCATAACCGGGTTTATATCACTTCAGTGAAAATTCACTTCAGTGAACAGCATTTTTAGTTCACTTACATCGAACATGCCTTTCACTGAACTGTTCATACTGAGATCACGGTACAGTGAGGATCAGGAAATTTGCCCTTTCCCCACTATAGTGTGATCTCGAAGTTGGAATATATAATTAGTGGGTGGGGGTGGGGGGCACAGCCCCTCACAAGAGTGGATTTCAATGAATGACATGTCCGATGAAATGCCATTCACTGGAGTGTCACTTCGCTGAAGTGATATAGAACCGCATAACCTGACCATAGTTTGAGTGTTAGGGTACATGGTATGTGCTAGATTAGCTTACCTGAGTGCAGATGGTGAATGTTACTTTGTCAACTACCTTCCATTTTGTGAAGCACAGGCTTGATTTTGCTTCATATTGTTATTTGTGTGAACAGACCTGTGGAACTAGTTGTGAAAATGCAACACACAGGCTTGTTCCTGAACACTGTCACTGGTATAGTTGAAACTCTGGGAATAGCTGATGTGATGTGGTACAGACGCTTGGTGCTGAATGCAGCACTGGTGTCAGTACTACATCTATGAGACTGGCTGCAATGATGTGGCATAGAGGTGTGATACAGTAATGTTATGCAAGTGAAGTCTTTGGCTGTTCTACTTATACTTATTGCAATGCAGTACTGCAGCCCAAAGCCAGGCTATGTGATATGGCCAGAGAGATATGTATTGCAGTGCCAACTCATGGCCTGTACATTTTATGGATGGTGCAATATGACTGTAACAGTTTATCCTAAAGCATTTAATTACACTATACCTCGTATAGCAGGGGTGCAGTAGGGCTCCGTTGTGTGCAGTTTGTAAATTTCTAGTTGCATCCCTTGGTTGGTGCCTGTATTTTTGCTTTGTCCCTCTTAATTTTTTTCTGGTAAGTCACTAAATATTACTGTGAGAAACTAATGTCAGTCATTAGAGCTTTAATACTTATTATTCAGAAATGTATGTTTATGTAAACCTGTTGTTCTTTTAACTTTTGAAGTGAATTAAAGGAATATTTTTAAAAAATTTCCCTGATTTTGGGCCTTTGTCTCCCCCCTTCCCCCAGAGTTTTTGACTTTATGCAGAATTCTTGAGCAAAGAAGTTGAGAGATATAGGAGAAAGAGACTCTGTTGAAAGATTTAGTTTAACTACCTTAGTGTTGGAAAGGTAGTAGTCCTACATCATGGCTTATTAATGTTGTCTACTACTTAAAACAGGTTAGACAATAAATTAATATTTTTTCAGCTGTTTTGGTGTGCATACTGTTTTCTCCTAGGAACTGTTCCATCCATGAGATGTGGACAGTGACAGGTTTCATAAATGGATACACTAATGTTGGGACTGGTGATAACTACTACCTTTCTTATCTGGTAAATAGGTGAGGATTGATAACACTAATAATGGTAGACTTTTGCACTTGGCTTCACATTCTTCAAAAGAATGGATGCTAATGTAAAACCTGTTATTCTTGCTAAGTTGAGATATGACTATGGGCAGGATTCACGAAGCCTCCGTGTAAGAGTTATAACTCATACACGGAGGCTGCAGTTAAACGGAGTGATGTCAGCATGCTCTGCATATTAATGAGAGCATGCTGAATCACACTGAAGGCCAACACGGTCCGTGTAAGACAGTAGGGGGCGTGTCCGTAGGCCGAGCCCTGTAAGCGGACATGCCCCCAGAAGAGGAAAAGTACCCAAAGGAAACACCCACGACAGAGTCCACGGAAATGTGAATAAACAGAACACAACACATGCCCCCACAGACTATGAACATAAAATAAATATAAATGAACATGTTATATATTTTTTTTTAAATTGTAAAGATGTTTAACCGTGAGTGCGCTCGTTTGCGCGGGCGTGCCCGTAGCGCAGCTACAGTTAGCGGTCAGTGGGAAAGCATATAAGAACTAAATATGCAAAATAAACCAGGAAGCAATAGCGTAGTGGTAGAGATATTGGCTGCAGAGCAGGCATTCATGGTTCGAACCCCCACAACACCAATTTATTTTTTTTGCAAAATAAGCAAGAAATAAGTCCCTGACAAATATGTAGACATAAAACCACAACTTATGTAAAATGTAATGAAATAGCCCATTTATATTGAAGAAATGTGAGGTAACAAAAGAATAAAAAATGCCAGATGTGCCCATAGATGAGCTACAGTTTAACAGGGTGTGTGCATCTGCCCGTAGATGAGCAGTGGTTTAACTGGTGCAAAATGAGTACCCGTAGCTGAGCAGTGGTTTAACAAGCTAAATCTATGTGCCCCTAACTGAGCTGAGCGTAATATGTGTGCCGATAGCCAAATGAGGCTTAAACCAGCGTACCCTGTTTGCGCGGAGCTGCGCACCGTGCAAACAAGCTAACCGACGGGCAACGTTGAGCAAGCCGTATCAAAACTGCCTTTACACAGACACAACCCTCAGCATGTCTAGACAGTCATGAACAATAAAAAGCAGTGGCCAGGTTCGAACCCAGGATACTATACACCATAGTCAAGGTACAGAACCACTAAGCCATGACAGCAGTACCTAGAAATGCAATAATAGCTAATATATAGGAATGAATACAAACTACAGCATGACAATGCAGATTTACTGAAGTTGATACAATTCCAAAATGGCCAATCACAGATATGTGCGGGAAAAACGGACTATATAAGCCCCATAGGTGGGAATACACAGCATAAATGATTGTAGAACAGACCTGCAGGCAGAATGTCAGGAGTAGGAGAGGGTAGTCGCTTTAAAAGTGCCTTAGTCACTGTGATTGACAGGTCCCTGTACTCAGTTCAAAAGAAAATAAAATCCCACTGTCAGTCCCGAACTCCAGGACCTTGGAAAAAACTAGTCTGTCACCTACCACTAAGCCATGACTCTTATACAAAAACATTGTGCTAAAATAAATATAACATGTAATAGTAGGGATGAATGTAAAGGGAATATAGGATGTGTAGTACACAAAGCATGTCATTTAAAAATAAATGTCAAAACTACTGATTTTCCATAATAGTACTGTGTGAACAGAAACAGCCATGCTAGTTGGCAGCCTGTAGATAATAAGGTCAGTTAAAGTACATAGATATATGTATGCATATGTACATATATATATATATATATATATATATATATATATATATATATATATATATATATATATAAATATATCTATATATAGTTGTAGGAGTCAATGTGCATACACACTTGCTACAGGGAACATGAGAGAGGAATGGAGAATTGTGAATATACAACACAGCCTGAAGCATGAGAGAGATACTAACCTTTACAGTCACAGCATACCAGCATGGTCCCCGCCCTCACAATCTGAAAGGGCAACGCCTATCCCACATACCCTTTTATAGCACTGACCTGAAATCACAGTGAGAACTGCAATCAGTACACAACTGGCTGTATGCAATTAGCAAATGCTGGCTTAAAATTGGTGCAGAGGCCATCACATGGACCTATGCAGATACCTACAAAAGCATCCAGTGCTAACACTCCCCACATGCAATACATTCATTGCATTGTCTGTAAGCAGACAGAGGGTGAGCGAGAAGTGAGAGAGAGAGCAAAAAAAATAAAAACAGACACTGTGACTTGTAACCCGGTTGTCAGCACTGACAGTAGCAGCAGCAAGCAGAAGCTGTGGTAATGCAACCAGGCCAGACAAACAGAGGTAATGCAAAGTAGCAGGTTAATAGTGTGCATACTGTGAACCCTGCAAATGTGTCATAGGTTTGTATCCATAGGTATGTCCATGTGATATGTTGTGTGTAATGAGTTCCACCAAAGGGGATGTCCATCACATGTCAATCAGTCATAGGCCAGGATCCTGGCAGCATGTGTCTGTGCGTTGGCCCAGCAATGGCTGTAGTGACTGCTTTGAAATGTCAGCCAGGCTCAAAAGTCAGGATCAGCCCATCCCAAAGGCACACTGGCTGGGAAAAGTGTCTGCAGGTACCTGATGTCACTGCATATGCATCCCATACTGCATAATTCCATAGCTTAGCAGACCAGGCCCGTTATGCATATGATGTGGTAATTCCCAGGGTCAGTCGAGGTGCCCCCTTGGTGGTGTGGGACCACTGTTGCTGTATGCCACTGTCCAGGTACATATCCTGTAGCACGGCCAAGATAAACTATCAGTGTTACATGCGGTGGTATGTCCTCTCAGAGTGCCAGTAGCACACATCCAGGGGAACCACAAGGTCACAGTGATGCTGTGTGTTCTCCTCTGCTGAGGGCGGCCCTCACCTGGACATGTGAGATGATAGGGAGGTTACATCCAGCTGGGATAAATATTTCAAAGGTGGGGAGAAGGAGGGAGGATATGTGCACCGAACATGTCTGCAGGATTGTTGCCAATATCCGTGTGTTTGGTGAATGTTAAGTAGGTGTGGATTAACACAGAGCATATCTGAGGCATGTGGTCCATATGTGTATCATAACTGAAGAAGGCCTTGTGGTCATCCATAGTGTTTGTGTCAATTTCCCTCCCAGAGTAGGCTGTGGCTGTTGTTATGACAGACCATAGCGTAGTACCAGTGCTGACCACAGATGCCTACCCTTAATGTGAATGTGCTCTGTCCTGCAGTAGCCTCCTGCTATTGTTATACAATCTGCCTCTGTCTGGGGTCCACCGGACAGGATGCCTAACCTTTGTGCATAGGGTCTGGGTTAGACATGTGTGTGCAAGTGTCATGCAATCCGCGGCATGTCCGTGGTAAGCATTTGCAAAGGGGTCAGCAGTGTGGCTTGTGGCTTCCACTGGCCCAGTGTGCTGCATGGATACCATCTCAGTCCCAGCAAGTGAATAACTGTCTGATCACATACATATCAAAGTAGTCTACTGTGCTGGTAGTGGTGGTGGGATATGTATATCCAGGCCGAGTAATGTCTGTCCACATCACAGTAGTGGATGGTGTCCCACATACAGTACCTTGGGATGAACCCCCAGAGTGAGGTTGTGCATTGCACCTGTCAGTGTGTGCTGACCGATGGGGCATGCTACTATGTTGTGTGGAATGTGGCAGGTATTGTTGCACAGGTGTTGGCTGAGCACTGATATCTGGCCATGAACCTGTGTATCCACCACGACACACACACATGCAACATATGGGAGTAGTAGTATATCACTACACATGAGTATCATGTATAGTATGTGTGCCATATATTGCTGACATGGTCTGCTGATATCCTGTCTGTGTTCTCTTCCAGGGAGATGGCGCGACAGCGTAACCCCACCTACTCTGTGGCGGAAGATGAGGAGATGCACCAGAGCCTGGTGCGGGAGTATGACATCCTGTTTTCCCGCACCAGTCAGAATCAGCAGTAGAGGGCCGCACTGTGGCAAGACCTTGTCCGTAGGGTAAATGATATTGGCACGCATAACAGGACTTATGAGCAGGTATGACATCACTGCAGTGATTTAATCCGAAGTGCCCAGCAGCGTGCATCAGATATCCACAGGCAACAGGTCACCACAGGAGGTGGGGTGGCCACACATCCCCCCGTCACCAGACTGGAGGGGCTACTCCTAAGTGTTGTGGCTCCAGCACCGTAACACCAACAGCAGTACACTTGCATTATGATGGAGGCTGGTTCCACACAGCAGCACGACATGGAGAGTGCAGGTAATATGCCATATGTACACCTGACTGTTCTGTACACTGTATCATATGCAATATCAATGGCACAGATGTGCCCACTGACATTAATCTCATCATTTCTGCAGGTCCCTCCAGGGTTACAGCGAGACAGGCCATCCATGCTGGTGAGGGTGTTTAACATAACCTATAATAGTCCTGATAATGCTAGTAACAGTAGTGTAACTCAGTAGTGCTCTGTGTGTATACTGTGGGGTGTGCATGTGTGCATGTGCAGGTGTGCCTGTGCCCATGTGTGCATGTGTGCTGGTGTGCCTGTGTCCACGTGTGCATGTGTGCATGTGTGCCTGTGTCCATGTGTGCATGTGTGCATGTGCCTGTGTCCACGTGTGCATGTGTGCATGTGTGCCTGTGTACACATGACATGTGTGCATGTGTGCATGTGTGCATGTGAACACGTGTACATGTGTGCATGTGTCCATGTGCATGTGTCCACGCAGTGCATGTGTGCATGTGTCCACGTGTGCATGTGTCCAAGTGTGCATGTGTGCATGTGTGCCTGTGTGCATGTGTGCATGTGTGCCTGTGTGCATGTGTCCATGTGTGCATGTGTGCATGTGTGTATAAGTGCATCACTGGTAACAATGTCTGGAGACTGTAAACTGTGTTTCCTGTCTTCATCCCACAGGTTCTGGGGCTGCTCTGGTGACCTGCAGCAGGGAACCTGAATCCTGTGCCACGGCTACTGGTAATGATGATATTTGTGTAATGGTACAGGAAGGTGTGTCAGGGTCTGCCATTGGTCAGCCAATTGACAGTACACAGCTGTCAACCCCATCATTGCGCACAGTCATCCTGCCTGTACATCCTTTGTCACCATTGTCCCTAGGTGATGGACAGGATACAGCGGGCATAGACCAGGGTAATGTGGTACCTGTGGCACATGCCCCCGCAGACAGCAGCCATGGGCAGGGTCCCTCGATGGTACCACACAGACAGTTGCCCATGGGTTCTCGTGGGAGCATCCGTGGGCATACTGCCTCTGGCCAACGTGCACAAAGAGGTCTGTCAACCTCAGCTATGTTTCAGACTGTCATGCAGGCTCAGTCACGTATGGAAAGGTACACCACACAGGGTCTGAGGGAGCTCAGAGCATGTCGCACAGCCATGACAGACAGTATGCGTGACATTGCGGATGCTATCCGTAACTTCACCGATGTCATAGACAGACGTTGTGGGGACATATTACAGCAGTTCCACAACCAGATGTCCATGAGCCAGGGCACTGGTGGGCATTTGCGGCCGACGTGGTCAGATGCCGGCAGCGGCAGCAGCTGGCAGTCAGCGCGGACGACAACAGGCTCACGCATGCCCCCATAGTGCCAGCAGCAGCCCCAGCAATGCTGGGTCTGTGCTGTCATCGGAACGCCCCAGGAGACCATGTGCACGCAGTTCTGGACAGTCCCAACAGGGACATGTGTCCAGTCAACACACCCCCGCTTCTGATGACAGTACCCAGTCCGGCCTTGTACTGGATATGGTCCGTAGCACCCCTGCCAGGCACAGGTACCATGTCCGTGCACACAGACACTGATCTGTATGGCCTGCCAGGTGCAGTCTGTGGCTGTCCACAAACCCCTGTATATGGCAGCCATGAGGTGGAACTGTGCGTGCATACACACATGTGAAATGTTAACACTTAGGGCAACCACATACATGCACACACTGCACCAACACTGCCCCACCCTGTACTGCTGCCCCTCACCAACACACATACACACACATGTCAATTGGTGGTATCAGTGGCTGACTCAGGCATACCTAATCCACACCCTGTGCATATGATGACACTGTGCCACCTCCTGCAATCTCCAACATCATTGCAGGAACAGGTAAAGACGTTGCTGATGCACAGGGTGACTACATAGACGTGTATTAGTAGTATCATGTTGGTAACAGTATAGTGTGCTGCTATGACTGTGTGTTTACCCCAGCATGCCTGCTGTAGTAACTGTATGAATGTCCTGAATTGTTATCTGCACCCATAGTACATACCAAAGTATAACAGCTGCACATAATTGCATGCCGGTGGTAAGGTTGTCAACAGATAGCCGCATACATGGGTAGCACAGGGGGAAAGCTAACGCAAGTAGTGATATGCAATGGTGGACATGTACAGTAATGGTGTCAAGATGCCCACAACGACTATGCCATGTGGATGTTCACAAGATCTAGATATGTGTGCAGTACCAATGTAGTCCAGATCACAAATAAGTATGACATAATATTGGTTCTACCATGGGCATCTGTGCTGCATATTCCTGGGTACATGTTGATAGTGCCTACATATTTGCATTGTTACTTACTGTTATTGTTACCCCCTCTTTGTTGTATAATTTACTACTTCCAGCCCTGTGTACTGTAGCTTTGTTTGCATGCATGTTCGCTAGTCCCTGGAACACTGCTTACACCTGCAATGCAGAGTTACAGTTCTTCTGTAGACTGCTAGTGACATCTGCATAGCGTACGATATGTATGTCAACTTTACACATGACAGAACGTCACTGTCTGTCCTGTACACATGTACGTTGCCTGTGACACATTGCACACATCTTACCTGGCATTTACCCACATGTGCAGTCATATATGTCAGTGCTATGAAACAGTGGCAGTCCACCCACACATACACACCTTCAGTAGGTTGTTCCCCATTGGCCCTATGTGTTGGTACTCACCATGGCAATCACACTACTAGGGTGGCATGTGCAAAGGTAACCTGTGAATCGCCTCTATGGTCCAGTCGTGGTTTATGTGAGTCATGTGTCATTGTCACAGCTGCCACATGTATGCAGTCAGCCATCACCCTTGGCCAGGAACGTACAACACATGTGTGGGATGCCACCACACAGCCAATCTGGGGACTGGTCTCTCTGAACCCAGTAATGCCATACCCTGTCAGGTGGCATGTCATATATACTACATCCAGGACAAACGTCAACCCCAATCCCTGCTGCTACTATCGATAATACACCTGAAGATGGTCCTGATAGCTTTGACCAGTCCTTTACTGAGACATTGCAGGCCCTAGCTAGCCATCTACCTCCTAGCTCCCCTGGTCCTGAAAGCAGCACCCCTAGAAAACTACTTGCATCCAGCTGCCAACCAGTCGCCACTTTACTTCTCCGTACCTTTATTGTAACAGTGAAACCCACTACACTTTCTGCTGATCAACTCCCTGCCGAGTACCTATCAAAACCAGATGATGCTATTGTATACCCTGTCTCAAAGGTAATCAAAGGAACCATGTTAGAATCTAACTTTCCCACCATCTGGAAAATGTCATATGTAATCCCACTTCACACAGGAGGCAGCTCTACTGAAGTCTCCAATTATAGGCCAATAGCTATACTCTCTCCACTTGCAGAGAATATGGAAACTTTCGTCATAGACAAGTCATGCACCACCTAATCCAAACTCGCATTATGGCAGACACTCAGCATGGCTTACGTCCTCATCACAGCACTATGTCAGGCCTCCTAGCCTTTACTAACACCATAAGCCATACTTGCAACATTAATTATATATCCACAGCCCTCTTTTTGGATAATTCAAAGGCATAATGATATGGTTGATCACCAACTTGTACTCCACACCCTGCAAAGACTGTCTAGATACTGGAGCCTTCCAATGGTGTCAATCCTACCTGCATGGTCGACAGCAGGCTGGCCTCTGGCAGAACAAACCCTCTAACCTTCTACCTAACACCCTCAGAGTACCACAAGGCTCTATACTAGGGCCCTTGCTGTCCTCCATCTTCATTAACGACCGTTATATTGTCATCCCAAAAGTCAGCTGTATCTAATATGCTGTATACTCTACTCTGATCTGCTCAGCCACATCTCCAGTAGAGTTATGGTCAGCTACCCAGACCACCTTTAATACAATAGCAAACTGGCTTTCTGAACATCGTCTGATCCTAAATCCCAATCAAACTAAACTGCTGTTATTCCACCAACACGTAGGTCTACCACTTTCACCATTACCATAACATCAACTGATGGCACAATAATCTCCCCTGACCCATCTCCGAAACTATTAGGTGTCATCATAGACAATAATCTCATACGTGACATACATGTTAACCAGATTAGCAAAGCCATCAATAGAAAACTAGGGTCACTTTACAGAATTAAAGCCTTCCTAGCCCCTCCAGCTAAAGGTGCCATAGCTCACTCACACCTTGTTTCAACCCTTCTGTATGCATCCCCTCTACTCTCGAATATGAACAAGACTGTCCTTAACAAGCACTCAATTTGCTACAACCACATTGCCAGGTTTGCCACTGGACCGCCTTTTAGGACACATCATTGCATCAATCTAAATCAGCTTGGTTGGCTTGCAATACCCAGCCTAATACAGTATAACCAACTGATTATGGCCTATAAAATCCTCTATAATCCAGACAATACTCCTGCACTTCAATTATTATCACCCCCTATAACAATTCTAGACCGCTTCAATCCTCTAACAAAGGATTACTTCAGACTAGCAAGTTTAATAACACAGCTGGTGATTCTCTCTTTGCAAACCCTGTAAGTAGATCCTGGAACTCACTTCCAGCTGATATTACCCTACTGTCCACCTTAGGTCATTTAACAGTAGACTCAAACAACATTTGTCACTTAACTGGCTATGTCAATGTATCAAGCCTGGCTAACTCGAATGTGTAACTTCTGTGAACCACTTTACTGTGTAATTTCAATTTAATCCTGGCTTGTGCTCAGGTCTAACATTAACCTGTGGAACATGTTTGACTTGCTTACTTATGTAATCTCTGTAAAAAATCTGTTTGTACTATGTAATGGTAGTATTATGTAATGCTGTATCTGCTACCCTCATAGCTTGTCTCCACGGGCCTCCCCTGGAAATGGACATGCATCCAGTTGGGCTATCCTAGTCAACAAATGTAGGATAAATAAATAAATCAATACAATATATTACAGTGACGACAATACCAGTCAGACATTGACATACACTGACAGCATGCTGAACACACTGGGGCATACGTGGGGACTCAGACTAGCAGCCTGCCTGGGCATCACACACCTCCACAGCTGGCACACAGGCATATGTTCCGTCGGAACAGAGCACATGCCACACATGGCACGCACATCCCCTGTGCCACAGACTCACAGCCTGTAGGGCTACACAACACACCTGCTACAGATGTGTCAGATACCTGTCATGTGTGCTGCACTGGGGTCCCACTCAACAGGCTGTATCTGGTGAAGGTCACAGTGATATGACTCAGGGGCACTATGGTCCACCACAGCACACATGCATACAGGTCAGACAGAGGCATGGACAGATATGACTCACTCATTGACCATGCCAGTGTGGCTGCCTGAGACATACCTCCCTGGACTACATGATAGGGAACATAGAATGGATCTCTCAGCATGTGGCACAGGCCAGTATGAGCCTGATGTTGGTTGCCAACATACCCTCACCAGGTATTCTACCACTATATGTGGGAAGAGTGTTGTATGTCTACATTATGCTCTGTCTCCACTGTCATTCATAGGGTATCCACTGGCTGTCAACATGTGCTTACATGCTAGGGAAGCCACATTGATGTGCACGGGTCATCTTGCACGTGACACCCATGGCCCGATGTATAATGGCAAGGCTCCTTGATACACACATACTGCCTTATGCTGCAGGACATGGTTTACATAGTGACCACCATGGGTATCACACAGGTTAGGACACTAACAGTGCTGCTACACAACAACAGCAGTGTACACCGGAAGATGCATGCACCAGACACTGCCCTCAGCACGGTGAACTGCAATGTCTGTGCAGTACCAGATTCATGATTCATGGCTCACAGGTGTTACCCATCACTGACAGGTTATGCCCCATACCATGCCTGTCGTCCCCTACACATGTAACACACATGGATAGGGGGGGGTGGTATCCCAAGGTAACACAGATACACACACCTTCAGGTTGTTGGCACAGCACAAACCATCAGGGCCTACTCATGTGCAGCTGACAGTGTGTCGGACTGCCATCTGGTTCATAGCCTGGCACACACAACCCTCACATACACAGGAAGACCACCTATCCTCCATAACAACACCGGCAATATGACAGTCTCATGAACTGTGTTTATAAGGCCGTACTGCATCCAGCCGAACATTGTGTGTGAGCATTACTGTAGCTACAACACTCTAGTTGAAGAGTTCACAGCATGTGGTCACCGAATTGCAGTGGAATGACATGTTACCACTACCACAACAGGTGGGAACATGCAGCACCTGTACATCAACTACATGTACACTATATGGCCCAGACCAGATGTGTATCCCCTGCTGTAGGTCTTTCACCATAGACACCCACACTGTATAGGGACATACCACGTGCGGACCCTGCACAGAAAGACACAGTCATATTGGTATACATTGCTAATACCATTTATCCACACGAAGCATGTGTCAGACATGGTAACTACTGCAGGTCACAGGTATTTATGTGTATGTGTCACACACATACATCATGTGTGCAATGCCATTGCTGGTTTAGGCAATGGCATGCATTGTTATGTACAAACACCCACACAAGGTCATACTGTGTGACACAACCACACGTGACAGTTGTGGGTTACCAAAACATACCTATCTGTACTCTGACAATGGTAATAGACACAGTAGCAGAGCACACTATTGGCATTACTAGCCAACTAGCCCTGTTTGGCTGTGCTGATAGTGTGGTGACATCCCCTGTGTTTACTGGGGGAGTATGCAGCATCTGGTGTATTGTAGTATTTGCCAAAAGAATCTGTTCCCTCACACTTGCATTTACACACACCCTACTACCCCTACACACATGCACACTTGCCATTTGCAGGATTCATTCCCCTACATAACTAAGTCATGACACGTGAGAGGGACGCATTAGCAAAGCGCACTATTCGGTTTACTAGATAGTTCTTCTTCTCTGGCTATACTTATAGGGTGCTGACAACATCAGTACTTTGAAAGGGTAATGTGCATCAAGTAGTGTGATCATCTGATTGCCAAAACTAACATGTTTTTCATACGGAAATGCACACACACATGTCATTTACAGGTTTCAAACTCCTACCTAACTACATTACGATACGCAGGGGAAACGCATTAGCGGAGTGCGCTATTCGCATTACTAGGAGGCTTCCCTTCTCCTGCTGTACTTATAGGGTGCTGACATCATCTGTGTTTAGAAAGGGGAGTGTGCATCCTGTAGTGTGTTCTCCCAGTTGCCAAAAGGGGCACATCGTTCATACATATTTGCACACACACAATAACCCCTCTCATCCAAACACACAAACTTGCCATTTGTAGGATTCAAACCACTACCTAACTATGTTATGACACTTGAGATGGATGCATTAGCAGAGCGCACTATTCGCATTACTGGGAGAATTCTCTTCTCCTGCTGTACTTATAGGGTGCTGACATCATCTGTGTTTAGAAAGGGGAGTGTGCATCCTGTAGTGTGTTCTCCCAGTTGCCAAAAGGAGCATTCCCCTCAAACATATCTGCACACACACAATAACCCCCCTCATCCAAACACACACACTTGCCATTTGCAGAATTCAAACCACTACCTAACTATGTTATGACACTTGAGACAGATGCATTAGCAGAGCACGTTATTCGCATTACTGGGAGGTTTCCCTTCTCCTGCTGTACTTATAGGGTGCTGACATCATCTGTGCTTAGAAAGGGGAGTGTGCATCCTGTAGTGTGTTCTCCCAGTTGCCAAAAGGGCCATTTCCCTCATACATACCTGCACACACACAATAACCCCCCTCATCCAAACACACACACTTGCCATTTGCAGGATTCAAACCACTACCTAACTATGTTATGACACTCGAGACAGACGCACTAGCAGAGTGCGCTATTCACATTATTGGGAATCTTCCCTTCTCCTGCTCTACTTATAGGGTGCTGACATCATCTGTGTTTAGAAAGGGGAGTGTGCATCCTGTAGTGTGTTCTCCTAGTTGCCAAAAGGGACATTTCCCTCTCACAGCCTTTCACACACACAAACCCCACTCACCCACACACACACACACTGAGCATTTGCAGGATTCGAACCTCTACCTAACTATATTACGACACATGAGGGTGACGGATTAGCAGAGCGCACTATCCAAATTACTGGGCATCAGTTTTACACCTGTAGTATTTCTAGGGTGCTGACATCTTCATTTCCACAGAGGTATGTAGATGAAGTACTACCTGTCAGGTGGGGGATAGTATATATATGCATTTGCAGCCACCTATGTCAGGGTCAGATATGCACATTGCACTGGCAGGTTTTGTTCTATACCATGCTTTGGGACCACAGGACCTGTAACACACAACACAACCAGTCCAGAACACCACACCCACATCCAAGACACACACTTAGCTTCCCTGGGAACAGTGCCAGGATATGCAGGTATTCACATACACCATTCCAGTTGTTAACATCAGGTACAGGCATATTGTGTGTGAGAACTACTCAGGCCTCTACCACTTTACCCTATCGCCACTACAATTTGTGGGTCCATGTGCTATGGCAGAACCACACACCACAGCCACATGGGTGAATACATATTGCACCTGTCCATCTGCAACGTGGGTACTCACTGTTCCACACCAGAGGTAGACCACCATTGTTGATATCTGCCCATGTCCACCTTTCCCTGGACATCCATATCTCATCTCCACCCCCAGGCAAGGTTGTCACTGCACACAAACTGTGTTTAGCACAAGCAGACTCTACACTTGTGTAGACTGGGGTGGATGACTTCAGAGGACCCATGCTGGAGGACTATACTGGCCACTCAGCATAATCCTTGACACTTGCATCCTATGAGCATGTGTACAGTTTGCATCGGTCATGCTATCCCACATATACCCATGACTGCTCCACAACAAGACACCTGTCAGCTGTACACCGGCCATATATGCGCCGTTCAACAGACAGAGCGACCTAATATATTGCAGAGCTGTAGTCCACAGAGGAAGGACATCTGTGGATGGTTCCAGCACGGCACTTCATTCACACATACTCATTACAACACAGTGTTGACAGTGGAATCGTCCAGAGAATGCAGATAGGGCTCCCCTCAGTCTGTTATTGATGGACACCTACTGTCAGAGATCCTCAGCAACCCTCTCACAGCACACACCGACAACATGGCTGTGGCTTAGCACATTCAATCCCTGAGACCTCCATGGTGCCCCTGCTTGACAGAGGCACAGCTCACTAGCCTCACATGTCGCCTTCTGTGACCTACTTTACAGTGGCATGGTAGCCTACTATCCTGGGGATGCAGATGCCAAGCACACTCTGGCTGAGCTGCCATTCCCTGGGGCAAGAAGCCTAGTATTGACCTCTACACCCATATGTTCAATGGTCGGATGCACAATATTTGTTGTGCTGTTCTACTGTTTGCAGGTCTTTATTGCCATAGCATTCCCTGTTCCTATGACCAACTTGTGTATCTGTGGCAGATGTTTGCATATGACGGCGATCCACTATATCACTTATGTCTCTGTGGTCATTTACTGTGTGCACTGGGCTGATTGCTGTGTTGTGGATGGTTCCTGGACTGACACGTACAAATACCAGATATGTGTGGCCAATTGCTACACGGTGATATGGCCTAAGTGTGTGAGCATGCCCAGTTCAGCCTTTCCATGGCATGTTGTCTGACATATGCCTCATTTATCAAAGTGTGCGAGCATGCCCAGTGTGAGCTTTCCATATGTTGTACTCTGAAGTCCAACACATATTTGGGTGTGTGTGACCTTCGTCATTATCACACATTTATGATTGTGTACTGGGTGTCATGTTGTGTACTAACTGGCCAACTGCTTCGTGTCTGCCACAACAGGGATTATACTGTGCCTGCAGGAATTGCATGGGATACTTTGCAGACAGTTCTCAACATACTTTCATAATGACCTAACACTGTAGTACCGTATAGTGTACTGGTTCGGTATTTCACTGTAGTGGACAGTATCCTGGGCTTTAGTCCTATCACTGCTTGACATCTTCATAGTGAGCACGACAGACTGTGTAGGGGCCAGTTGTGCACATATGACCATGTTGCAATATGTTCAGATATGGACTACCTGCACCAGGCTCATTCAACATTGCTAGCGTATTCCACAACATGGGTGGACATTGGCAAACACTAGCGATGTTCTGTAGGCCATTTCTGATGGTCGTTACAGGGTGTGTTTGTCCTTCGACACACATTGTAACTGGAGTTTGCCATTACATATGTCATAGTTGGTATACTGTGCCTCTGTCTACCTCTGACATAACAGTGATACCCAGGGTAGCCTACCATCTCCCATACACTCATCAGGATGCCTCTTGAGGGGTGTCGATATGTGGCACTCTGGCTGACCTGTACCAGGAGTTTACTGCAGTGTGGGGGTGCCTTCTGTGTTATGGATCATTCTGTACAGCTTGTCCTATGTATGTCAGTGCTGGGGTTCAGGTCTCTCATGTGCATAGCTCACTGCCATTCAGATTGTACAAGGTGCAACATGTTCATTCATTCCAGGTTGGACATGGCATCATACATCAGGCACAGCTTTCCTGCAGCCGGGAAGGATGGCAGTGTGTGGGGCTGCAGTTTGTTTACTCAGGCAACACATGGCATCTGTTCAGGCTCTTTGCTACCACTGATGGGGTACTGTTGTGGACTTTACAGTTGTTGGAGGTGTCTGCTGCGGTATATCCCACAGGGGCTATTGTAGTCAGTTGTGATGCTGATGGAGGATGGCTGCAGAGCCAGAGTGAGTTCCCCTTATCTACATCTGCCAGCCTTCATGTTTGGGTGGGTATATGGTACATGTTTCTGCGAACACTACAGACACATGTTTGTCCAGTGCAGGTTATTTATCACCTTTTGTACCCAGGTCTCACATTACATGTTAGGTGCCTCATGGGTTAACACCTGTGTGGTAATTTGTGGGCACTTACTATATATCCACAGTGGTTGTCTATGCACATTTCTGCGATTAGCTTGCTGACTTGGCTATGGCTACAGCTGTTTGTTTGTAGGTGGCCCTTTTGTGGGTTGCTTGTGTCAGCTGGGGGTCGGATACGGTGGGCTGTTTGTACTCCTCTGCATACATGCTCAGTCACAGTCCTTCCATGTTGGACTATAGCTATGGGACATGTATACAGAATGGGGGGGGCAAGACCAGGCCTTGTGGGATGCCACTCATATCCGCTTTGTAGTCTGACATGGATGCAGCATGTCTGACCATGTCAGTTCTGTCCTTGGTCTGCTTTGCAACCCCTCTACTGACATAGGGGTGTATATTTAAGCTGGTGAACATATCCATACTGAACACGTACGGTATGGTCTAGAAGCATGTGCACGGTCCAGCTACGCTGTGTGGACCACATAGCCCTCATCAATGACCTTAATGACTGCTTCAAATGGGTCAGACATGTTTAGGGGCCGGTTCTGCAGTTACAACAGCCACAGTGTTTAGGGTCCGGTATCAGTAGGTCCACATTAGCCTTCTGTCTGCGGTAAATACTGATCCTTTCCATAGCTGTGCAGAACAAGCTTGTCAGGATCCTGGGGTGTTAGTTTGGAGTATCCATTCAGGCAACACCTTTGTTGTGATGGTCCACTGTTGTTGTACACTGCTCTTTGGGTACATACCCTGTGGTAAGGCTGACATTGGCCAGTAGTGTGATTTTGCATTCCATTACTCTTGGGGTCCATGTTGGCCTCAGCACAGGACACCATCACATACCTTTGCTGCTGTGTGTTCTGCTTTGCAGATGATGGCTGTTACCTCAGCATCTGCAATGTCAGGGGACCATCTGCTGGGATAGGTATTTTGCACTCGGTGGGGGGGTGTTTGCACTGCACCTGACAGGTTGTATGTTAGCAATATGTGTGTGTGTTTGGTATGTTGTTTGTAATGTCTGTGTGATTCAGAGCATATCTGTGGATGCCCAACATGGTTCCTACCATCAGTTGGGTAAGCCTTGTGATTATCCTTAGTGTCCTGTACGTGTTGTATCTTCAAAGGTTCATGGGTTCATAGTAGGCTAGACACCCTAGGCCATTGGTAAGCCTAGCTAGAGTGTGTGTGTCTTTCACCACCCCTTGCTATGTTCAATTATGGCCATTTATGAGGTTCTTCACTGTGCCTCTGTCTGGTCGTGACACAGTGGGGACCCCAAGTATACATGTACGGTCATCCATCCACTTGGCAATATTCCTGTTGAGGGGTGTCAGTGAGGGGCTCTGCCTACCATGGATTGGGATCCTGTTTCTGGGTGTGGGAGCCTATGGGTTATGTATCTGTCCCTCCAGCACATCTTATTTCATTATGTGTTGGGGTTGACATCTGTGACTCTCACAGCTCCAATGGCTTTGATTTCCTGTGGTGTAGCATGTCCATTACTCCTGTGTTGGACATGGCCTGGTACAACAGACATACAATGCCTCTGTGTAGGCAGTGTGTGACTGCAGTCAGCTGGGGTGTCTACAGCCAGGCAGCATATGACATATATTTCGCACCCTTTATCCTGTTGGTGGGGTAACTATGAGGTCTTCCAAACCACTGCAGGTGTCACGTATGGTACATCCCATATGAGTCATTGTACTAGATTATGGATCTGATAAGGGAACAGTACAGCGGCACAGTGACCCCTGTTGATGTTGGTGTGAATCCTTTCATGATACGGTGTCCAGTATCAACAGTCTTCATAGCCACATTGGCATTGTGGCTGTCACATGACAGATTAATGTCGACCTGTGTCCCTAGGTCCCTGATGACTCCTTGCATACATAATGGTTTGACACCTATGTGGTACTTTGTGTACCTTGTCTGGTATTTGGTGGGACATCCATACTGTCCAGTGTCTTCGGATGTCTGGGTGGGGTTCTTGTGTGTGAGAGTGTGGTCTGTCGCATGCTACAGACTGTATAGCAGTTTTGACTACAGTTATGTGCACATGGGTGGTGTCCGCTGCTTTGTGCATTGTCAGTTACCTGGCTATATGGGTGTCTGTGCTGCATATGGATACTCCCCCTCCTTTGATGTCTTGGTGCAGGTGTTGGGGCCATAACACGTGGTATGTGGTATAACCTAGTAGTGCTGGTGTGGTATCACTAGGCCTGCAACAGGCTTCTGTCACTGGACAGGCATCAATGTTCTCCATAATGGGAAGTGCCTCAGGGGCATGCATATTGCAGTTTACACATCTGGCATTGGTCAGCATTACCCTTATGTTTCCTACCACTTATGTTTTCTAGGGTGGTGGGTAGTCTTTTTGGCCTTGCCTACATACGGCTCTATGGAGGCGGCAAAGGCCTTATCTAGTATCCAGACGCACACGGGTAACAGCTGACAGCCACCCCTGTAACAGCAGCATGGCTTGTCATGCTTGACATCTCCAGCGGACACACATTACACCCTCTTGGACTGACAGCTGTAACTGTGCCAGCTGTTAAACATGAGCATTCTGTGTTTGTACTGTGGCATCATTCTTGGTGAGGGTTGGATGCTGCACACAGCCAGTGTCATCCTGCCCTGGGGTACATACTTGGAGGGACCATCCATGTCTCATTTGTTGTTGACCAGGGAGGTACATCTCAGGTAATTCACACCAGCATGGACATTGAGTGCATCATATTTCTGCTTGCTTTGGGGTGACCTGCGTACTTGTGTTACGTGGTATTTTGTGGCTACCTACAAGCAGCTTACTCTACCCTTTCCCTTGTTCAGTCTGGTGAGTGGGACAGCTGTGTTTCTGCCTATACAGACACCTATTACAACTGTATCAGGCATTTGTTTCTCCTTCAGGCCTGTGACTGTTTGGCACACCAGCTTTGCGTACTATTCGTTGCATGTGCTATGTTTGAAGGTTGTGGTTGCTTGTGATCTACTTTGGAGGCATCTGTTGGTGTGGTGTGTTTGTAATTAAGGCCTCCGGGAATATTTGTCTGTGTTTATGTGTTTGGTTTACAGTTGTGGTAGGTCTATGTGGGACTGGGTTCATGGTGTATGTGGTTACCTTCTCCTCCTGACTAGTGTTGACAGTACTGGCTTGTTGGAGCTCAACCTCTGCTTTGGATACATGGATGCATCTATCACATATGTTTGTATTTATTCGGGGGTGTTGTGGTTGTCTGTGTACTTGGTACTGGCGTCACATTGCCTCTGGATTCATAGGTTATACTTGTTGTGGCTGGACTTAGTGGATTGTATGTGTGGACATATGTTGTTGCCATACTACTGGTCAGTGATTACTTCTCTTTTTATGTTTACTCTATCATGTGGTATCTTCCTCATTCTCTTGCATGGTTTGGTAATGGCTGGAACCAAGCATGCCAGATGTCTGCGTGTATGGCATTGTGTGTTGTTGTTATTTGTGATTGCATACTCCAAGCATTCCTGGCTGTGTTCATGGAATGCCTGTATAACATGTTCTGTGGTGTGTGCCATATTCTGCACTTGCACAGGGCCTTTTGTGGATTCAACATCGGTTTTGAGGGCTGCAACCTATACTTTACACATGTTTTTCACTGTGGTATTCTGGCCAGGGACTGGGGTCAGGGTGTGTATTTCCAGTGTGCTTACTCTATGGTCTGGTCTTACCAGTGAGGGGTACACTTCTCATCTAGCCATCCAGTACACATGTTGCTGATTATCACAGCCAGTATGCTTACCCCTCTTGTGAGGGTAGTACATTGTTCCTGGGCATTTTGGTTTATGGAATCTGGGTAATTTTCCCCTACTGTGTTGGTGCTAGTACAATACTACCGGTGTATGTCTGGGTATTTTCAGTCGAGCAATATAATGTGGTTTGGGGGGCTTGATATATTCATGTATTCCGACATAGGCCAGGTGCTGTTCCTGGTATTAGGACAGTGGTCTGCAGCAGGCTATATACTATGAGGCAGTTTTAGCCATTGGTATTTGACCATGGATATTCCATGCTGCTTCTTGTTGTGGTACCAACATGGGGGTGTGGTTATCTTTGCCATTTCTTGCTAGTCACCCTCCTTTTGCAGCTTGTTCCATGTTTTGCGGCTGTACAGCACAGTATGAGGTGTGACCTGGTAGTGTTAGGGTGCTGCTGTGAGCCTTGCCCAGGTCTCTATTACAGGACTGGTATCTACATTCTCCTTACTGTGTGCGTTTACACTGCACACATCTTGCTGTTTGTACATTTGTCATGGGGTAGTATTACATCTAGGTTCCTATCCCTTGTAGAACCTATGAGGTTGGGTTTGTGTTTTGAGACTTACCTATTCAGGGCATGTTGTGGGTACTGACAGCCTTTGCCAGTATCCATGGGGCATGGCATGATAGGTGCATGCCACCCCTAGCAGGTGGTGCATCATGTCAAACTCCGCATATCTTCCCAGCCTGTAACACATTGGCTCCCCTTTGACTGACTGCATTACTTCAGCCAATTATTGTACTTGATCTTCTTGTCTTCATAGTGTGGCATCATGCTTGGTGAGGGTGAGATGTTAGGCAGGGTCTTCATGTTTGCATATACTAGATGGTGTTACATTGCTTAACACATGGCAATCATGCCTCAGGTGGTGCTGCAGGGCTGCCTCTGTCAGATGCACATACTACACTCCCTGTACATGTTTGAGAGCAGGTTGTGTCATGTTAGGCATCCCTGTTACTATATGAGTGAGTCAGAGAGGGTATCATTCCCAGGGTTCCTACTGTGCCAGTGTATGTGCTATGCATTGCCTCTTTGCCAAGGCCAGGGCATACTGGGCACGCCTCCTTCTGCCTAATGGGGCAGGCTCAGGTTGTTCCTCCTCCGAGTCACGCTCTGCCTGTGATGGCCTTGGCAATGGTGGGGGGCTGTTTGGCCCGGCCCTATGCTGGTCCTGCTGCAGCTGTTTTCGCAAGATCATATTATGTAGCATAGCGCATACCATGACAATTTGGGTACATGTAGTTGGTGTGTACTGCAAGGCTCCACCAGATGTGTCCAGACACTGGAACCGTGACTTGAGCAGCCCAAACACACGCTCTATCACATTACGTGTTTGTGCGTGTGCCTCATTATGGCATTCCTGTTCAGGTGTGTGTGCATTTCTGATGGGTATCATCAGCCACGTCTCCAGTGCATAACCTGCATCCCCCACTAGGTGTCCATGTGGGATGTCCCCATTGGCAAATGTCTGGTACAGCTGCGTCAAATGCCAGATGTGGGAATCTTGATAACTCCCAGGGCAGCCAGCACACACATTCATTATTATGCCCTGGGCATCACACACGACCTGGCAGTTGATGGAGGGGAAGCCCTTGCAGTTAATGTAGGCCCTACCCTGCTCACCTGCTGGTGCTTTGATGCATATGTGCGTGCAGTCAATAGCACCCAGTACCTCAGGGTATTCCGCTATTTGCTGGAAGAGATGCATATTGCTGGCCAATACCTCACGGGCATTGGGGAAATATACATGATCACCGACATGTGCTGACATGGCATCCAGGAACTGGTGTAGTACCCTGGAGGCTGATGCCTGTGATATCCCCATCATATCGCCAGTTGGTCTCTGGAAGGTACCTGTTGCTAGAATTCTTAGGCCAACACATACCTTGGTTTCCACTGGGATGAGTTCCCCTCTGTTGGTTCTGTGTGTGAGGCGTGGCCTGCACAGCTCAACAATCTGCTGCAGGAGCTCTCTGTCCACTCTATAGTGCTCTACTATCTCCAGCTCATGTAACCCGTGGTAGGTGACCCTGGGCCTGTACACTCTTCTCCGTCTCCTCACTGTGGGTTGTCTGGCACCATCTGCATTGTCACCACCCTCAGCAAGTTGCCTATGTCTCAATATGACAGCTATGGCAGCCCCTAACATTTCTGCTCTGAGTGAAGCTTTTTCAGTTTTCACTTCTATTAGCTTACTCCTGTCTTGCAGTGTCTCTTAATGGAAACATCCTGCACTACTGTTTGCAGAGTTTTAAGTGCTGGGCTGGGCTACTATTCTGCCTGTGTAATTGCCTGCTTCTAATTGTTTTCACCTGCTAGCTTCAGCAGTTATCCCTGCTAGCTTCCTATTAATTCTGTTGCTTCCTTTTTCCTCTCTGTTTCCTCAGGGGGGAGCAACTTGCATACTATCTGAAACACGCTCACAGTGGCTTACACGCGTGCACACGTGCTTACACGGTTAAGAATCTACTTATTCGGGTTTAAACGCACGTACACCCGCGCAAACACTGTTACACGTCTGCCAACAGCCTCCAACATACTCAGACTGCCTTACACGGGCGCACACCTGCGCAAACAGTGTTAAACATCTCCCAACATGCTCCCACATGCTCACACTGCCTTACACGCGCGCACCCTGTCCTACTCGCACTTCATGGCGCACACACATGCGCATGCACGGCCAGCAAGAAACTTTGGTGTAGGTAACAGTGTACATCTTCCATTTCTTGACTTTCCATGACTTATCTAGTGGCACACCTCTTTCCATGATCTGTGCCTGTCATCTGTCATGTTACACTGGCCTCCAATGAACTGCATTTCTTTCTACCATTCCCCCCTGTGATGTCACCTATCTCCTACTCTATTCCTCCCCCTTTTGTATCTCTTACACTACTCAGACTGTGCTCATTTGGTATGTGACTGTGAGATTCAGTATCCAAACCCTCATTTACATGAGATTGCCTACTAATGCTTAGTTACATGTCTTAGACTCGGCTTCCCCCCTTAGCAACCACTACACGGTGGCCATGTTGGTTTTGGTCTGCTGGTCCCTGCATTGTCATTCCATGTATTGCATGAAACCCACATTTGTGAGTTTATAACCTTCTTTTTTATGGTTTTATACAGTGCAGCCCGTTTGCTGGGCTGCGCTGGGTTTAAACATCGGCGATCGCCGAAAAAAAAAAATTATATTTTTAATATTTTTACATCGGGTTATCTTGCCAATGGCCACATATTTGGCCATTGGCATGCTGCCTGAATCATATGCAACCTTTTTTTGGAGCTGACATCTCTCCGTTGTGGATTTTGCAGAAATGTACTCAGTTGTCAACTGAGTACATTTCTGCAGCTAAAACGTCTCCTACACGGACTGGTTTCTGCATCGTGGATCACTAATATACCTCATTTGCATACCTTTCGGATGCAAGTGAGGTATTTAGCATGTCCACGCCCAGTCCGTGTAAGAGACGTTTTAGCTGGTCTCTTACACGGAGTTTAGGGCTGTTCCTGGATCGTGAGGCTTGCATGGAGTGCTGCATGTCTCTTACACTCCGTGCAAGCCTTCGTGAATCCTGCCCTATTTTTTTATGTGAGCTGTGAGTTATGGGCAAAGGAAAGTGAGTGATTTTGCGGCAGCAACTTGATACATTGCTGCGGCTACTTTTTTACCACCTTTTTGGCTACAGGTGACCACAAGAAGTGGCTAGCCATTTAAGAGCCTGTTGATGCATGAAAGCAAAAGGTAATTAACTTGATAACAATCAGACGGTCATTTCTATGGCTCAAGTTTGGAGGAACAGAGCATAGTCCTTGAAAGCTCCAAGTTGAAATATATTTGTGGTGATTCTTTTATCACTTTGGCAGGAATCCAAACAGATGTGTGAGCAGTGGTAACAGTACACACTACCCACAACATCATATACTTGCATATTTTTTTTGTTTAAAGGTTTGAAAAATCTATGTTGGTGGGGGGGGGTGATGTGCCCTATACTTAAAGTGAAGTAGATTACTATATCTGTTATCTTTGCCTTATAGACTCAACTGAAGTTCATTAATGTGGCTCATTTCACCAGCTTTGGCTATCACACATGAGAGGTAATTGTTGTAAGGGACTGGCTGTGTGCATGTGCGGACAGGGAAGGCTGTGCATGAGTTATGCAAAACAGTCAGTGATATGGCTAATTTGGGGGGGGAGTGTGGGTATTGGTTACTTGTAGTAAGCAGGGGGACAATAAGTGGATTCACCTAACTTGGTTCCCCTTCCCCATAAATGTTATAATTTCAGAGAATGGTTATATTAGGAGGTGCATGGAGTGCAGATTGCTATAACATCCAAGACAGACTTGACAGAATCCTATAAGAGACAGAGGAGCCAGTTAGAAAGGCAAACTATGCAAAGGAGTTATGCCAAATTGAGACAAGTAACCAATACCAACAACACATGTTCAAGACAGAGAGAGAGGTTGAAATAAATTATTGTCCTTGTTTTTTTTGTTTTTCCTCACAATCAGATATAACAGGGGAAGGTAGAAGGTGGATGCCTTTCTGAGCTAGGTGATCAGAAGGCAATCTACATCTGAAAACACACGGTAATACATAAAAACTATCAAAAAATATGGTTTCTCAGGTTCATTGTATATCTCTAATAACAGGAAATTGAAATATGGTACTGTGACTGTTAAATTTTGATTTTTTTCTCAGTGAGAAATTAGAAGTGTACAAAATGTGGGTGTCATTTTGGGGGAAATTAGATGTATGAAAGCAAACAGTATTTACATTATGTTTCTGTGATTCTTTCAAAGTCAGAGGCACTGTACCTTATCAGCATGGGCACATTCCACTGGGACAGTATGCATGTGTTCATTACCTTTTTAGATGTGCGTGATTTTTATTGTGAATTGTCTTCAAGGACCTGAAATATAGTCTCTTAAACAAATCTAGTAAATCCAGCATTTCAGAGGGCTTTTTTGTCACTGTCTGGCAAAATATTTGGTTTCCACCTGGGCGCTCTGCAGAACAGGCTGGTGAAAGGTTATTTATGAAGGCAAAACATGGTTGCTGGATCACTTCTGATTGATTATTAATATGGTTTGTCAGGGGAATCAGGATCTGCCAAAGAGTTACATGGCCATATATTTGTGTGATTCCTTTTCAGTCAAAAGTAGTGTACTCTCATAAGTTGGGCATTCCACTGGGGCAACATATGTTTTGTACCAAGTGCAAGAAGTCTTTCTTTTTTTGTGTGAACTCTGTTGAACTGGTATATGGCCTCATATATAGCTATTAAATCCCAATTTTCAGTGGGACTTTGTTGTCACACTCTGCTGCAGTGCTTGTTGTCTGCCTTGGAGCTATTTGACCTCTGTACAAAAGGGCCAGGAAACTGATACATGAAATCAAAAGAGAATTAATGACCACTTTTGACTGATTATTGATTCAATTTGTTGCAAACGTGATAGTATCTATCAAAAAGCAATATGACCATTGTGTCTGTATACTTCCTTCACAGTCAAAGATAATGTACCTTCTCAGAAGGGACAAAATCATCTGGTGGAATGTTTGTGATTTATAGCAGAGTACCTTATTGCAAGTCCCTGACTTTTTTTGTGAACTTTTTTGGGGGGAGCTACCACATGACCTGTTATATACAGTTGTCAAATCCAGCATTTCAGATGGCTTGTTTTGTCACAGTCTAGCAATGTGCTTGGCTTTTATCTGGGGAGTATTTGATGTCTGCACAAAAGGTCGGGAGAAAGTGATGCATGAAAGGAAATAGCAGTTTTGTGATCATGTCTGGATGATTATTGAAAATATTTGTCGTGGGAAAAGGACCTGTCAAAAAGCTCAATTCCATTATTATATTTATGTGATATCTTCACAGTTAGAGATAGTATCCATAGTAATCCATTTCATAATACAAAAATACATATATGCATTATAATCTCCATAAAATAACCATAATATCATGAAAGCAGAAAACTGGAATATATACATGAGACTATTGCAATAATAGTAACCTGATATAAACTCTACCATATATAACTTGATAATGGAAAATTATAAACCAAGTTGATTCATTGGAATAAGTGTCTAGCTTTCAACGTCGAATTCAGTGGTACTTTGGTACTGAATTCACTTCCTTGCTACAATCCATCTGTAATCTAATAATCCATTTCATAATACAAAAAACATATATGCTTTATGATCATACTTGAAATCCAGCCATACTAAGTAACCCCGTCAAAAAGCTGTCATGAAAACTGGAAGCTGATATATATATATATATATATATATATATATATATATATATATATATATATAGATAGATAGATAAGACTATTATAAAGATAGTAACCTGATATAGACCCTACCATATACAACTTGATAATGGCAGATTATATACCATGATGAGTCCTTTGAGTTAAAGGGAAATCCAATGGAATGCTGTAAAGCCTAATGCTGATTATAAAGTGCAGAATGATGACTCATGTTTTGATGGATTTAGTTTATGTTCTTTACTTGCTCCTAATTAGGTTGAAGGTATTCATTCTGTCATTTTAATATCTGATATGATGTACAGTGTTGCAATTGCTTATGGAGTAACAGATCTGAGAATTTTTACATAGAAAGAACACGACATAGTTGTTTGTGAAGGTTTTTTATATGCATTTGTGATTTACTGACTGCTGCATCCAATTTTGCATAAGAAATTTGTTGTGTTTTTGTTTTTACTATGTTGTTATTTTATCTTTTTTTAGATTGCTGTTACTGTTTCTTTAAATGTTTGAGCTACATTGTCATTTGGAAGTATCTTATTTGACTGGTCAATTTTTGAATCTTTATTTAAGCACTGTTTTGGATGTGTAATAATTTTTCGAGTCTGAAGAAGTGAACTGGGCTCATGAAAGCGCTTACTCACATAAAGTATATTAAGCTTTATTGACCGTGCTTTGGTGCAGCTTCCTTTTTTGTTATTGACGCATTTATTTGGCCCCTTATATCCATTGGGGCTGGTGTGTTTGTTTATAAGTGATTATTTAATGTTTAGTCATTCACTAATGATTTCCAGTTCAATATCATACCAGTCCTGAGGCTCGTTTTTTTTGTGATTTACTTGAATTTTGTTTAATGCTGACATTACTAGGCATACCCTTTAAATGTGTAGAATTGTGTGGGATGTCCGGTCTTTTTCATATATACTTTTGGTTTGCACTAAGGAAGCTTGTGGTTTCATGGTGGACCATGGATGTGACCTGAAGGCTAAAATCATGGAATGGTAATGTGAGTTGCAATACTGGACTTAAATTTCTTTAGAACTTTAATTATGTTTCAGCATAATATATGTCACATCTTGGGACACATGTTTGCCTGTCAATGTGAGAGGAGAATGCGAGGATCGATGTCTGTGAATAGTCAAGTGTCTAGGAATGAATATGTGAGAGAATGGGGAGGTGGAAAATATGATATAATTAATATGTTTACTTTGCTTGTGTTGGTTTGTTGGGAGAGTCCGACTGGATGTTTGATATGCTGGCAGACTGCAGATCTTCTTTGAATAGGAGATGGACATGGTGTTTCTCAGGGCATATTCTAGCAAACGGAAATGTTCATGGGGAAATGAATAGATGGAGTTAATACAGGAAACTATGAAGCAGCTTAATATCAGTTAACACAAAGTATTTTATAAATAGATAAATATTTGAAGTTGAATTCTTGGGCTCTTTTGCCATGGACACATTTCATTAAAGATGCATAATGACTTTGGAATGGCCCCTTGCATACATGGAATAATATATTTGTTGGCAATGGATGCTAAACAGTCACTGTGGAGGCTGTATGGTGATAGAAGAGGGAATGTTGATAATGGAAGGGCTGGTGATAGACCAGTCAGAAGTAAAAGTCTTGTAATATGTAAAATAAATGAACACAGAAAGTAGGAGAACTTTCTCAGTGTCTTAAATCAATTCATCTCTGGTTGACGTGAACAAGTTTCAGTCAAAGCTGAGGATGGAGTATAGTCTTGGTGAGAATAATTCATTTGATACAATATTTATTTATTTATTTATCATTTATTTGTTTGACATTTGGTTACCTGGAAAGTCTGACTGGGTCAGAGACCCATTTTCAGAGGAGGCCCAGGGAGAAAAGCTCCAATATAAAGTAGAATGGAATAAAAAAGATAATACAGAAATCAACAGTAAATGCAAGTATAATATAGTAATAGATAGTTATGGAGAGTAGTATACAAATGACTGAAGTGTGCAAATGTTGATATGGTTACACATAGGAGTATGTTGTTACATAAAAATGTGATTGACATTGTTTTACAGTTTGTTTAGGTAAATTATTTTGACATAGATTTTTCTCATATTTACATATATACATATTTACATGGAGGAAGATTTAATAAGGAAAAGATAAGCATGTGAGGCTGATCTGAATTAGATGAATAGCTTACAGGAAGCGATAGTGAGAAGTAGTTAGTAAGTAATAGCAGATAAGTAGTTAGTAAGGGAAAAACAAATGAGTTATATATCTAGTGGAGGTGGGTATTTGAAAAATAGGGGATCAGGATTAGATAAAACAGGGTAGGGGATGAAATAGTATGAAATCAATGAGCGTATGTGAAAGGGAAGTAAGTAGAAGGAATAAATGAGTATGGTGAATTAGTGGAAAGGTGGATAGCAGGTGAGTGGAGAGACAGTGAGGAGGAATGTGGAATGCTAAAGTGATAAGTTATGTGATTAGTAATCAGTTTGGTTTTGAGCAGGTGCAGTTACTTGATTTAAGTAGTAATTGTTTTAGTTTAGATTTGAATTTCTTGAAAATTAGGGTAGTAGTTTTAATGTCTAAAGGTAGTGTGTTCCATATTTTAGTTACAGAATATGAGTAAAGGGATTTCTCAGCAGTTTTGTTTGGTTTGCATAGAGTTAAAAAATGTGTTTCTTTGGAGTAGAGAGTTCAATTGAGTGTATAGAGCTGGAGAAAATAATTTATTGAGGGACATATTTCAGAATTATAGCTGATTTTGTGGACCATTGTTAGTTGTTGGGGTAGTGCGAGACAGTTAAGGGAGGTAAGAGAAGTACAATAGTGCTTGTGGAATGGTAATCCTGTTCATAGCTCTCAATCTCTTAGCACAAAAAATCTAGACAAAGCCAAAAAATAATGGGGGGACAAAGCCTCAAAAATAGGGACAACTTTTAAATATTGCTCTTATAAACTTAGAAAGTTGCTAGAATAAAAGGTCTTGTGTTGCCATGCATTTTCTGAAGGATATGAAGTCAGAAATTCAAATACCTGTCATCATTTAGTGAATTTATTCCTCACTGATTTGCCACAAAGTCCTGGAAATCACACATTTTATGAGGGACAGAACAAAAATATGTAACAAAAATCTGGACATTCTGTGAAAATCTGTACAGATGAGAGGTATGATTCCTGTTGCAAATTTGGTAGGTTTATTATTGCAGGATTCCAGTTTATTTATTAGTGTAGTTTGGAGGTTGGCAAGTGTAGGGGTATTATATAGTAAAGATGGTAGTAGGTATGTGGTGGCCAGTGTTCTTTTTGTGTCTGAGTACATAAAGTGTTTATGTTGACATAGCATCCCCAATTTTTGGTATGGTTTTAATAGTATTATGGCTATGCAGGTCTATTGTCTGTTGTTATTCCTAGAAGTTTAGTGTGTGGAAACACTTTGATTTCTGTTTTGTTAAGCGAATATGTTTTAAAGTCAATAAAGTATGATTTCGGTGTGAAGAGAAATAGTTTGGTTTTGTTTGGGTTTTGTAGGAGTTGTGCATTATTGAGCCAGGTTTTGATGGATGAATATGCTGTTTGGGTTATGTGTCTAAGGTGTGTTATATTCTTAGAGGAGGAAATGATAGTTGAGTCAGCAGTATATTGGATAAAGGTGCTTTGGCCAGAAGCAGTATGGAGGCTATTTATAAAGATGTTGAAAAGGAGACCAAGGATGGAGCCTTGAGGGACCCCTGCTTTGTTAGGTAGATATTCTGAGAGAGAGACATGCCATTTTATACACTGTTGTCTTTGAAACAGGTAACTGAAAGGCGTTATAGAGAAGCATGTGTAAGGCCTAGGGACGATAGTTCATGCAAAAGTTTGGGGTGTGACTCAGTGTCAAATGCCTTTGATAGATCTAGGAATATTGCTGAGGTTAGGTGTCCTAAGTCTCTGGCTTTGTTGATTGGGTCTGTGAAGGTTATTAGGGCAGCTGTTGTACTGTGTGCTGCTCTGAAGCCGTGTTGGGTGGATGTAAGTAGGTTATTATGAATAAGGTAGTCAAGAAGTTGACTACGTACAGATTTTTTCAGTATTTTGGAGACAGAAGACAAAATGGAAATGGGGTGATAGTTCTAGTCATTTTCCTCCTTTATGTAGGGGGGTGACAACCGATTTTTTCCAGAAAAAAAACAGTCCCAACTGATGGTGGTATAAATTCAAACATAAAAACAATCAGCAGAAAGCACTTCTCAGGGAATACTGGAAGAAATGAACTCCAAGAATAGTGTCCACAAACTTTATCTTCCACTTTCGTTCTCAAGGGAGTTCATCAGAATGAATTAATATATCCATCCTTAACTATTTAAACCGTGTGTGTTGCCCAATAAAACAATTATTTTAATTAACCAATTAAACCATGCCCAATAAATACATTCAAAAAAGCATACAGATGAATAAAAAAACAATTAAATACATTTAACTAACCTTTTGTATTAATAACATCATTAAGTCCAGGTAGCTTATCAGCCTCAACTTTGGGCTGCCACAACATCTTTTTTTGTTCCACTCTGTTCTTGAAATTCCCCCTCTCCTATCTATCAAAACTTGCCCAATAACAGTAAAAAGAAATTTCTTGAATGTAAGATAGGTCTGAGAGTGTTTGTAAACTCCATTATTCTCATTTTTTATTTTATTGCATAAAGATGCTCCTTAATTCTGGCTTCTAGATTTCTAGTTGTCATGCCTGTATAATAGGCATTGCAGCCTGAATATGTACTTGCATAGACTACTCCCTTAGATTTATTGTTATTGAGCAATGTTTGATAGATAGGAGATGGGGATATCAACAGCAAAGTGGAACAAAAAGAGACATTGTGGCAGCTCAAAGTAGGGGCTGTTAAACTACCTGGTCTTAATGATGTTATTCATACAAAGTGTTTTTAAAAGACAAAAGAGTGAAGTTAGTTAAATGTTTTTTTTTTTATTCATCTGTATGGCTTTTTGAATATATTTATTGGGCATGTTTTAATTGGTTAATTAAAAGTATTTTTTAATTAGGCAACACAAGGTTTAAATAGTTAAGGCTGGATATAATAAATCATTCTGATGAAGTCCCTTGAGGACGAAAGCGGAAAATAAAGTTTGTGAATGCTATTTTTTGGAGATTGTTTCATCCAGTATTCTCTGAGAAGTGCTTTTTGTGGTTGTTTTTTTTTATTAATTTTTCTAGATTGCTGGGACAAATGCTTCTAAAATGTATCTATTTATGAGAATACTTACAGGGTAGGCGTTAACACTGGCTGTGAGTTTTAAGTATTCAGATAGGAGTTTGTCAGCTGATAGGGAGCTAGGTTTTATTTTATGTAATAATTAATGTATATATGGTTGGTGGATGCTGGTTGCAATACAAAGGATATTGGTTTTGGAGGTGAGGTAGGGTAGTTTGGGAAGAGGGTGTGGAATTTGCAGTGTGTGGTTTGTTAGGATTATTAATTAGTTTGTCTATACTTTCTATAAAATGTCTATCAAGCATATTGGCTATTTGTGGTGGGGTTTTATCTGTGGCTGGTGTGGGATTTTGTTTTGATCCTGGAGAAATCAATGATGAGATGGTAGACCAACATTTTTTTTAATTATTTTTATTGTCAGCTAATTGCTGAGTGAAGTACCACTCTTTGTCTGCTGTTATATGTTTTTTTTTTGTTAAGTTGCGTAGATGCCTATAGTTTTGCAAGGATAGTTCATTTTTATTTTTCTGGGATTCTTTCCAGGCTTTGTTCCTATTTTGCAGTAATTGTTTTGTAGTCTTTGTAAGCCAGGGTGCATAGTTATCTTTGTTTTATTTTGTGTGAAGTGGGACTAGACTGTTGAGTGTATCTAAGAATAGCTTATTGAAATATTCAACTGCTTCATCTAGGGGCAGTTTTTTTTAGTATGGACTGGTTTAGGGATATTAATATGTTAACAAAGAGTGTTTGGCTAAAATTTGTTAAATTGCAAGAGATTTTGTAGTTGTGGGTTTTAGGTGAATGGGAGATAGTCCTGTGGGTGTATGCAGGTAAGCGGTCAGTTATTGCGTTCCGGAGTTGGTATATTTGCAAGCATCTGTGACTAGGATCCAATCTAGAATGTAAGTTGTGGTTGTTACTTTTATGGATTCTGGTAGGAGTTGTGATAAGTTGTGTAAAACCTGATAGATTTAGACTATTAAATGGAAAGTTAGAGGTTAGGTTCTGCTATTGACATCACCCATAATTATGGTTTATTTAGATATGTTTTGAGACATCCAGGATAAAATATTTTCTGTTGTGGGCAGGTTTTGACCGGGAGGGGTGTACAGGGCTATGATACAGAGTTGCTTAGTTTTATTTAGTTTTAAGTGGGCAATGAGTATTTCAGCATTATTACATTTCAGGATAGGCTTTGTGTAGGGATTAATAATGAATGGGGAGGGGTAGAGGAGGGCAACACCTCCTGCTTTGTTATGGGTTCTATCAGATCTCATTATAATATATCCCGGGGGAAGTAGTTCCTAGTTTACTGTCCTGAATAAGTGGCTTTAACCAAGTTTCAATGATAACAAGTATGTCAGGGTTGTAATTGGTTTACCATGCATGGAGTTCTGTTGTTTTATTACACATGCTATGTATGTTTACTGTTGCTAGGAAGAATAAGTTGGAAGGGCATTTACTGTGCTTGTATGAGGTATAGAGGGGTCCTGTGTTTGAGTGAACATCACCACATTGGGTAGGCACTGGGGCTGTGAGAAACAGTATATTGTGAATGTAGGTATCACCTTTGCTTTTGTTTTGAGGAAAAAGTTATGTTGCAGTTTCTGGGATTCTGCAGGATTTTGTGTTTTGTGTGGCTGAGGATATTTCTGTTCAGTAGTTTGGCTAATATGTTAGAGCAGCTATTAATGTGTTTTTCAAAACTAGTGTTAGATGTTATGGTGTTAGTGTAGACACTGATATTTTTGTCATTTAGTGAAGTGCTATAATTTAGAATTGAGAGAGTCACTATAAGGCAGAGTAGACTGAGTGTAAGAGTACGGGTATATAACTTTTGTTGGAGATTGTGGGAGTGGGAGGGAAATGTAATGTTAGGATTGTATTGAGAAGGAGTGGTTGTGCTAAAAGGTGAGAGGTTGATTAGCTTTAATTGAGATTTTAATTTGTTGGTTTTGGGGTGGGGTATATGATTATGTTGTGTTTGAGCATGATTGAGTGAGAGGTGGAGATGGAGTTACTGTTAGTATAAATATAATTAAATAGGTTGTGGGAGGGAATGGGGGTAGGGAAGGGAAGCGGAGTGAGCCTGAGCTTAGCGATGGTGAATGGAGTGGGGTTGAACTTGAAGCAGGAACACAGCAACAGAAACAATCAGCAAATTTTGAGTAGTAGCTAGGTGGTCAAGGGGTACACATAAGTAGGAAATAGCAAATAGTGTTCTGTAATACAGTTTTAAAGTGGAAAGGGTGCCAGGTAGAAACCTCTATTAAAGAAGACAAATGGGTTACAGCAATGAGAGGGACTAGCTACTATTAGGAACAAGGAAGAAAACCTATCTACAGATAGCAGTAGATAAACAATATATGGTCTGGAAGAGCAGTTAAGTGGGGACAGCAGAGCAAGAAGAGGAGTACAGCAGGAGATCAGCACAGTGATGTGTGAGCAGCCTTCCTCAAACAATGGCAGTGCAGGAGTACAAATAAGGAAGCTAACATACTTTTGAATGCTATTTATTTACTGAGGCATGGATTCTGTGTTGTAGGGATAATTGGACCTCCGGCTGTACTGCGATAGGTTTTATATGGTTCATTTAGGCTGGTCAGGTAGAATGTCCTAGGAAAAAAGGGGGGGGAGTGACAGAAAGGAGGAGGAGGAGGTTAGATGTGAGAGGCTACCAGTAAAGTAGGGTAGTTACAGTTGTGGTAAGGTATAGTATAAGTGAGTTGGCTGGGAGTCTGAGTGTAGGAGCAGCGTTCTAGTACCAGGAGTCAGTAAGACAGCCTTCTATAACTAGAGGGAAAAGGAAGCCTTATGGTTGCACAGGATAGTTGGAAGTATAGAGATTACAATGTGGTGATTAGAAGGTGGGTAGGAAACAGTTAACAGTTTTGTAATAGCGCAGCAGTGAGAATAACGCATTTGGTAGAAAGCAGTTTTAGATATTCAGTAGACCAGCAGTGAAAAAATATTGCATTCAGTACATACCTTTACCAGCATCAAGTAGGGCAGCAATACAAGAGGTATTCAAGTAAGAAAAAACTCTCACAAATATGCAGCACAACAGCAGTACAATAAAGAATTAAAAATAGCAATGTGGTATACATATTACACTAAACCAGTTTCACAAGTACAACTTAGGTATAGACACATTAACAACAAAATAAAAGCAATACATAACCAAATAAAAATATGGTTGAGAATATCAGTGATAAAACTAGGATGACTGCATGTAGCCTATAATTCTTTTTAAATGTTAAACAAAACAGTGTATGTGAATAAGAAAAAGCATCCAGACTGAAGTATTAAGGTGAAAATCTTTTTGCATAAATTGCTTAATTGCAGAATATAAAAGTTGAACTATGAATATAAATCAAATATTTCATCAGTGCTCATTGCCAAATAATTTGCACTTGATAGAGCATTATATGCATTTGGTTATTTTAATATTATTTACTATACACAAAGTTTTACTGAAGTAAAATGCTACAAATGTTATGTACTAATGTACATAACAAAACTTAATGAAACATTAGTGTTGATTTATTACTGACACCTTTCATTTTTTTATGTTGCTTTTTAACTCTATATCCTTCAAATAACTAACAAAAAATTGGCAGTATGAGTTAAAATATAAATAAAGTAAAGGTACACACACACACACACACACACACGCACACACACACACACACACACACACACACACACACACACACACACACACACAAACATTCATTAATATATATGTGATTTATAAACAAAACTGACTTCTAATGTGTTCTGATTGAAGTGATAATATGCAATGAAGATAGTAGACTGCAGTCACTTGGAAAGAGCTGATTTAAACAAAACTAAAAGTTAATATGTGAAAAGTTAATAACTTCTTATTACCTAATGTTATATACTATTTTATTTAATTTTGATTATTTTTAATATACAAGTGACTTGTCTTAGATATTCTATATTTATGCATTAAAATCTAGGTCATGAATATTTAGGACAGATAATACAAATAAAGAATTTGGTTTTATTTTAAAGAGAAGAACATAATTGTTTATTGAGTTTTTTTAAAGTGCAACTTTATATAAATAATATATTTCTAAATAGCAGAGGAGTATTGGATTTACTTATGATGATGGGTGGGATAATTCGAATATATTCACTTTTCAAACTAGGTGTATTAGACCCCATGAGGGGAGTGAAAGTTAAAAGAATTGTATGTTTAATTTTTTATACAATATTTTATTGTTTATTGTTTATTGGTGTTTACTAACATTTTTTATTATATGCATATTTACTGTTTATTAGACTTGTAATTTAAAATAAGCAGTTCTGGATAAATATGAGTGGTTCATTGTTCATACTACATTTAAGAATTACGTCAGAGCAAAATCCCATGAAGGGAAGACATCTCTGATCAACATTAGCAGAAAACTACGTTCTCTCATAAAAATATCCAAGGCCAACTTTGAGAGAAAAATCGCTAAGGACACTAAAGATAACCACAAAGCCTTCTTCAGCTATGTTAGAAACCTGGGCGGAAACCCTCAGATATGCTCAGAGTTGGTTCACAACAACAAAAAATACACTGAACCCACAGATATTGCCAACATTCTGGCTGACAGGTTCAGTGCAAATTTCTCCCCTCCCTCACCCCCAAAAGAAGAAATACTTATCCCAGCTGAATATAATCTCCGGGTCATCTCAGATGTCCA
The DNA here is from genome assembly GCF_019279795.1 of Protopterus annectens. NCBI lineage: Eukaryota > Metazoa > Chordata > Ceratodontiformes > Protopteridae > Protopterus > Protopterus annectens. The sequence goes on from NC_056725.1 coordinate 107,934,356, forward strand.
AGTGAGAACTGCCCTAAACAACACATTTGAATGAATTCCATAGTATTTATAGATAATATCTTAAATGACTATGTACACTATTTACATTAGCTTGACACTATAACAGATCTGAATTTATACAGTTACTTTATAAGTATGTCCAGTCCATAATCATAGTATCTCATCAATTATTGTATACTGTCAATCAATGATAAGACTTTTTCCCAGGGGTTGTTGATAAATGGCTTTAGATAAATTCTTAGTTCTTTAATTTTAATTCCAATAATGCTGTGGTCTTCAGTAGGCTGTAAAAGTCTTCCAAAGTTGGAATTTTGTTTATATTCCATCTTCTTGTTATACACTTCCTTGAAATTGCAAGTATAGTCCATACTAGATACATGTTTGACCTATTCAAATTAGGACGTTCGTTCACATTTAATAATACAAGAGCTTTAGTTAAATAAAACTATTCATTAATAAAGCTTGTAGTAAGTTATTAATACGATTCCAAAATGGCTTAATTTTAACACAATCAAAAAAAAATGTGGTTCCAATCTGCATTGTGTACATCTCCAACATATTCCTTTTATGGAAGAACTAATTTTATTGATTCTGTCTGGGGTTAAGAATTCTCTGTGCAAGCATTTCCAATTAAAAACTTTCCAGTATTGTGTAAAGGATGTACATTTTATCAGTCATAAGATATTTGTTTTAATATATTCAGTTAACTGTATTGAGTGTCCTTTAGTTATATTGAAATGGAGTCCTGAAATCGTGTGAATTTTGTCAATTAATATATCTAATTCTTCTAATGTCTCTTTTGTATTAGATAATGTTAGTAATATGTCATCACCAAATTAGGGTTGCCACCTTTTCAAATGGCCAAAGTGGGACATTTTCGGGACACACATCAGATTTTACAGACCGACACATACCCACGGTCAGTACAAAGGATAGAACTTTACTTTTTTGCCTGAATAAAAGCTTAGTCTTGTAGCAGTTTAGTTGCTTATTCTGTTTCTTGTAACATTTAAGTATTTTAGATACAGAAATAACTATTTTATGCAACTATTACATAAAATATGGGATATAATTATGTCCTACAATCGCAGGACATTTGCCATTTTTAATATTTTTGGTCAGGACACGACTGCCCAAAGAGGGACTGTCCCTCACAAAGTGGGACAGGTGGTAACCCTACAGCAAATTGCGTTACTTTAGAATTGTATTGTTCATAAACATCTATTCCTTTGATTTTTACATTGTTATGAATTGAATCTGCCAATATTTCAATAGCCAGAGCAAATAGAATCAGTGACATGGCACATCCTTGTTTAGTGCCTTTTGTTAATGTATAGATTCATAGGTAAAAGGACCTAACGACATATGCTAGATTATTTGTATATATGTATATATATATATATATATATATATATATATATATATATATATATATATATATATTTATCCCAAAACTGGTACAGGGCTAAAAAACGTCAGCACAGCTCGAACAGTGAACTCCTTTATTTAATACAATGTAAACACCCGACTGGTTAAGCACTTTCATCTGTTACAATACAGACTTCTTCAGAACCAGAATTATAGAAGATACCTTAGTTTAAATAGCTATTTGGCGCCAACATTTTTCAAACCAAAAAACTTAAAGAGACATCCTCCAACATAATCAATTTAAATATAAATATACATAATAACATAAAATCTATATAATACTATATACAATACAACTATAAAAATTCATTCTTAAAAAATTCATCCTATAAAATTCATTCTAAAATATTTTCTGTAAAATATGTAACAAATATCAAACATATACATCTATACCTAAATTCATATATCAAGTCATAACAACAATATAATTTCTAACTAAGAATTAAAAAGGGTTTAATACTGATACTATCATTAATGCCCGGGAATCTAGTGGAATCTGTAAGTATTTGCCACTTGCTTTCTTTCATTGCTAAAAGCACTTTCCAATTCCCACCTTGTGCATAACTATCTACCTGATCAATGATAGAAAATTTAAAATTATGTTGATCCCCTTTGTCACATAAATGTTTATATAATGCATTATTCTTATCTTTAACCTGAATTTTATAAAAATGTTCATATATGCGTTTTTTTATTTGTCTCTCTGTTTTTCCTATGTAGAATGCTGGGCAGGCAAGGCTTGTAGCAAGATACACAACCTGCTTGGTATTACATTTGCCTGCCCTACACTTCACATATGTCTTATTAATATCTGCAAGCTTAATACCTACTACTTCATTAATACGCCCACATTATTTACAAGAACCACATTTACTAGTTCCTTTTAATATATTCTTGGGTTTTTCACTATTATTTGCCCTTTCTAATAACCTTTTTATATTCGGTGCTGTTTTATATACAAAACTTGGATGTCTACCCAATTTCATACCTATATTGTCCAAAATTGTAATCAAGTCCTAATGTCTATTAATTATTTCCTTAACAAAATTCACATATGGTGTATACATTAAAACACACACTCTATTTTCACGTTCGCAAACCAAATTATTATTATTTATATTAATATCTTCCCTAACAATGTTAAATCTACCTAATAATGGTAAATATTTGATACCCCATTGCTTTTTTACATAATCTACTGCATCTTTCAACATAGCCAAAGGGTATCCCCTATTCCTAAACATATTGAAAATTAACTCTAATTCATCTTCCATAACTTCCTTCATGGATGACATGCGAGCGGCTCTAATGCATTGTCCCTTGAAAACATTTTTGAACATATAGGGTGGATGATTACTATTAAATTCAATGTAATCATTTGAGAATGTGGTTTTCCTGTATATCCTAGATGCAAAACCTCCATTAGAATGACTTACATAGGTATCTAGGTAAGCTATACCCTTTTCACTTATATTATGTGTAAATCTAAGAAATTCGGTCATCCCATTGCTGTATTCAATAAATGCACTTATTGATTCCTTTGGGCCCTTCCATAGAATAAATAAGTCATCTAAAAATCTATCATAAAATGCTATATCTGAATAGAATCTACTTTTGAACAAATATTCGGACTCCCATTCTGGCATGACAAGATTTGCAAAAATGGGGGCACACGAGGCCCCCATAGCCACACCTCTGCTCTGTCTAAAAAATTTGCCTTGAAACTGTATGTAATTATGATCAAGAACTAGAGCCATCATATCTAAAATTAAACTGATCTTTTCCCAATTCAACTTAGAAAATTTCCTCAGACTATTACTAAAATATTCAAGCCCAATTTCCTTGGGTATACTTGAAAATAAGTCCATTACATCAATGGATAAAAAATCAAACCTTCATTCCATAAATCTGGTGTAAGCTTACCTAGAAAATTCCAGGAGTCCTTAATTAAATGTGGGATATTCTCATACACATGTTTGGTCCATCTATCTATTGCAACTCCCATATTATATGTTTTAGACTTGGATCCTGATATAATAGGTCTAAAGGGAGGATGTCTGATGGATTTATGTACCTTAGGGATACCTGTTATATTTGCCAATATAGGATAATCAACCTTCAAAAATGTATAAATCTCATATGTTATTCTGTTATCAATCAGGTATTCCTCTAGGGCTAAATCTATCCTTTTATATCCTATATTAATTTGATTTACGGAGACCACCTCATAATTACCTGACATATACAATATATTATGTATTTGTACATTGTAATCAAAAGTATTGTACACTACAATACCGCCCCCCTTGTCAGGTTTCATTATTCTTATTTCATTGTTGTGCATTAATCATTTAAGGCACATCCGTTCAGTTATAGTTAAATTATCCTTAAAAACCTGATTATATATATTTCCTGTCTTTATATTGTTATTCAACCAATAAATATCTTTACATACCATTTTTTCAAAATTAGCTACTTGTATATTAGGACCTGGAATATATGTACTTTTCTTAACAAGATCCTTATGCACCATTGATTTTACATCGTCTTCACATTGCCCAAATTGTATGGCTAAATTTAGCCTTCTACAATACAATTTAATTTCCTTAATGGTGTCAACTAAATTAAAACCTATGTTGGGAATATATTTCATGCCTTTACTAAACAACGTAAAAAATTCCTGACTGATGTCTAGATCAGTATAGTTGAACACATTGAAACCATTAAAAGAATGTAGTATACCTTGTCCTTCACTTGCTATAATTCTTTTTTCTTCTTTTTCCTCTTCATAAATATTGTTGTTGTGCTGTAAAATATCTACACTTGTTCCTATTGAATTGTCTGAAGACATATGAAATGTAGACATGTCTAATAATAAATTCTCAGTTTCCTTCTGACCAGTCATGGTACACTTCATCGTTCCCTCCTGTTCCACTGAGTATACTGCTTTTTGGGGGCTGGATAAAATCTGCCCCCTTGAAAATTTGCTTCCCTGTCCATATACCTCAATCTATTCCTATAACTACCGTGTCTCTCCTTTTCTACAGCTGGTCTATCTTGTGGCCATATATATGCTCTATTGTTCTGATACTGTTCCTTGTCACGTTGTATCTTCCTGTTTTTCCTATTATATATACTTGTTGCTTTGTTTTCAGCTATTTGAAACTGTTTATGATAAAAATCCTTCCACAGTTCAAATAATGTATCCTTAACAATATCTTCATTCAACCTTTCCACTTCTCTAACTAAAATAGACAATTTCTCATCATTCATTTTCATTAACAGTTTCATGTATGCAAAGCCAAAACCATCAAACATCTTATTAAATTCATTTATACTGCCTACATTATATTCGACTCCCAAAGCAATGGGGTATCAAATATTTACCATTATTAGGTAGATTTAACAATGTTAGGGAAGATATTAATATAAATAATAATAATTTGGTTTGCGAACGTGAAAATAGAGTGTGTGTTTTAATGTATACACCATATGTGAATTTTGTTAAGGAAATAATTAATAGACATTGGGACTTGAATGCAATTTCGGACGATATAGGTATGAAATTGGGTAGCCATCCAAGTTTTGTATATAAAACAGCACCGAATATAAAAAGGTTATCAGAAAGGGCAAATAATAGTGAAAACCCAAGAATAGATTAAAAGGAACTAGTAAATGTGGTTCTTGTAAACAATGTGGGCGTATTAATGAAGTAGTAGGTATTAAGCTTGCAGATATTAATAAGACATATGTGAAGTGCAGGGCAGGCAGTTGTAATACCAAGCAGGTTGTGTATCTTGCTACATGCCTTGCCTGCCCAGCATTCTACATAGGAAAAACAGAGACAAATAAAAAAACGTATATATGAACATTTTTATAAAATTCAGGTTAAAGATAAGAATAATGCATTATATAAACATTTATGTGACAAAGGGGATCAACATCATTTTAAATTTTCTATCATTGATCAGGTAGATAGTTATGCAGGAAGTGGGAATTGGAAAGTGCTTTTAGCAATGAAAGAAAGCAAGTGGCAAATACTTACAGATGCCACTAGATTCCCGGGCATTAATGATAGCATCAGTATTAAACCCTTTTTAATTCTTAGTTAGAAATTATATTGTTGTTATGACTTGATATATGAATTTATGTATAGATGTATATGTCTGATATTTGTTACATATTTTACAGAAAATATTTTAGAATGAATTTTATAGGATGAATTTTTTAGGAATGAATTTTTATAGTTGTATTGTATATAGTATTATATAGATTTTATGTTATTATGTATATTTATATTTAAATTGATTATGTTGGAGGATGTCTCTTTAAGTTTTTTGGTTTGAAAAATGTTGGCGCCAAAATAGCTATTTAAACTAAGGTATCTTCTATAATTCTGGTTCTGAAGAAGTCTGTATTGTAACAGATGAAAGTGCTTAACCAGTCAGGTGTTTACACTGTAATATCCCTTTTCTATTGTTGCTTTTTGTGGACGTGGTTTTATATATATATATATATATATATTTGTTAGGAGATGAACAAAGGATGCAGGAAATTCAAATAGCATTAGGATTTTGAATACATAGTCCCAATTTAGGGAATCAAAGGCTTTCTCTATATCTAAGCCAATTATGAGTGTTTCTTTGTTTTTTTTATTAACATAATCTTTAAGAGACATCCTTTTAATATTGTCATGTGTGTGTCTATGATATATAAATCCCAGTTGGATCATTATTTATTGTTTTGGATAGTGGTATTTTCATTATGTTAGTTAATATTGTCATAAATATCTTATAGTCATTATTTAATAATGATATAGGTCTATATGAGGTACAGATGTTTGGGGATTTGTTTTCCTTTAGGATTGGTGTGATTAAGGAATATCTCCAAGAGGGTAGTATTAAAGCTTGTGACTGAATTTCTAATAGAATTTTATGGAAGAGGGATAGTATCTTTAAAGGAAAAAGTTTATATATTTCCATAATTATCCAATCTATACCTGGAGCTTTATTATTTTTACCCTCTTTTATTGTATCTGTAATTTCTTTGTAGGATATGGGTGCTTGCAGATCTAGTTTTAATTTTTCTGGTATTTTTTTATATTAGAACATTTTTTACCTAGATTTAATTGACTGATGTGTATATGTTCTTTTTGGAAATGTTCCATACAGTGATTTCTATAGGCATCAAGAATGTCACCTATATCAGAGACATTTTTCCCTTTCTTTTCATGGAATATACTTTTAACATTGTTAGCTTTTGATTCTTGTGGATAAATTATGTAAATATTTGGGAGATGGGGATGAGGTATTAATTTTTAGTTTTTCTAAAGTTAAACTAGTTTTATGTGTTAGAATTTTGTTGTATTTATTATTTAATATGTCTACTTTCTTTTTCATCTCCAAATCATTTTGATTTTTTTCAGCTTTTACTGACAAAAGTTTGGATTGTAGATCTAATAATTCAGAATCACATTGTCCGATTTTTTTTTATACCAAGTTAGGGTTTTACCATGTATATGTAAGTTTTTAATGAGTCCCATATCATTATTCTATTTATCTCTGTGGTGTAATTAACATCTAAGAAGAACTGCAATTCAGATAATAACCAGGGTTTGAACTCTTTAATTTTAGTTATATATGCTGGGAATCCGGAGTTAAAGATTAATGGTATGTACCCATTTTCAAGTTTTAGTATCAATGAATTGTGGTCTGAAAAGGGGCAGGGAATGATTGAGAAATTAATGGTTTTAGAGTGTAATTCATGGGCAGCAAATATTTTATCTGTTCTAGTTTGGGTACCAAATCTGTGATCTTGATGGGAAAATAACAAAGATTTATTTTCTTTAAATTTGAAAGTATCTACAAGATGAAATTATTCTACCCACTTGTTTAAAGCTTTTAATACAGCAGATGTACACAGTGATCTTTTATGTGTAGTTTCAGAAATAGCAAATGTACAGTTAAAATCTCCTCCTAATATTAAGTTGCCTTTATAATTATTGAAAATGAAATCCAAGTGTTTTTTAACAGTTCCTGTTCCAATGCCTGGGAACTAGTATAGATTGGCTAACGTCCATATTCTGTTTTTATATTTAATATTACTAATGCCATAAGGCCTTCTTTATCTTCATACTTATAAATAACTTCTGGGTTAATCACATTTGTTTTCCATAAAATTGTTACCCCTTTTGTCTTTGTCTTATAAGTGGATTGCGCCAATATCATATATTCCTTAGGATTCCTTTTGTAATTGTCATTTGTTTTTGAAATGAGTTTCTTGAAGGAAGATAATTTGTGCTTTGTTCAGTTTTAAATATTTCAGTAGATTTTATCTCTTGCTAGGATTGTTTAAGCCATTGGTATTTAAAGATAATAAAGTTAAATCCATCTTAGATTATTTAGACTATGTATTTTTTGCTTTATTGTGACTATTAAATATTTTCCTCTGATAACTATAGAGTATATGTTTGAGCTTTTAAATGAAATTATCAGTTTTATACTTTGAATGTTTACCAGTAAAGTAATGTTTTTGTCAGGCATACTAAAAATGTTTTTGTGAAATACAAATGTAAATTAATAAATGTTAACAAAACTAAGATCTGCACTAGCCATGGAATGAAATTAATTCCTAATCTGATGGATAAACCTTAGTCCATCAGATTATCACTCATACTTTGACAATCCAGAACATCTGAGCTCCATAAATTGAATTATCATATGGAGAATATTTGTAATAGGAATAAGCAATATTTATATTATTTTGAACAGATATAGTACTATTGCAGATTAGACAGAATTCTAATACAATATAAATGTCTACTTATTGTGTAAGCAATTAATATTTACATGAAATGTAGATGACAAGCAATTCAGCCATAGTAAAGTAGGATATATCATATATAAAACCTCAGTAAAAGATTATAGCACACAGTTATTTAATATATTCACCCTTATTGATGAAGTCTTTCAAAACTTATTACTTAATATAAATAGATGGTAATAATATTTATACCTAATGCTTATAATACAATGTATTTTACTTGGTATATCAGAAGCTATATTTCATTGTTTGCCAGCATTTAAGTAATCAATTTGTTGCTAACTTACTTAAAGCATCAAGTTTGTTTTATGTGAACATTGATGAAAGTTAGTGCATTTTAATTATCAGTGCACCCCTCTTCACCTCATTTCCTACACATAAGGATTTTCATATCTGAAATTTCTTATTATAAAATGAGCAAAATTATAGGTTCAAAATAATACATTCACTTATTGTGATTAATGATTACAGGTTTCCTTTCCATATTCATAAATTGTCATTCCATGGCATATACTGAAAGTTTTTAGATTTAAATGGCAATATCCTATTTTGTATTATCGGCAAAGGTTAAACTGAGTGATTATTGTCAATTTAATACTATTTGTTCAGAATGTGATTGTTACATTCTGTGACATTTCTAGTTCAGGCTTCTATTGTTTCCCTTGAACAACTTTGTCAGTTTCGATGTCATGTATAAAACAGTTACCTTGGTAACAGCTTAATTATTATGTAAGGTCAAGATGAGTTACAAAACCAAAATTCAAGTTAAAGCAATTATGTGACTTGTTATGCACATTTACTTATATGAGAAAATCATCATGCTTCCCCTTGATGTTCAACATAGCGTATGTCATTTATGACAAGTTAAAACAGCAGTGTTATTATACGCAAGTCCATGTTATTAAGCTGAGTGTCTATTGTCAATTTAATACTATCCGTTCAGAATATGATTGTTACATTATGTGACATTTCAAGTTCAGGCTTCTATTGTTTCCCTTGAACAACTTCATCAATTTGATGTCATGTATAAAACTTTAGTTACCTTGGTAACCGCTTAAGTATTATATATGGTCAGGATGGGTTACAAAAACTACAATTCAAGTTAAAGCAATTACATGACTTGTTATGCATATTTACTTATATAAGAAAATCATCATGCTTCCCCTTGATGTTCAATGTAGTATATGTCATTTATGACAAGTTATGACAGTAGTGTTATTATATACAAGCCAGTGTTATTAAATCTTGTCTTTAATATTTAAATTCAGCTAACTGCTTCATCTTATATAATGATTATACATTTTATGTTTAGAGTTACTAAAACCATACATTACATTGTGTTTTTGTTTTGTCTGTTGCTTAGTTATTTGAGAGACCACAAGCTGTAATGTTTATTCTTATTATTAGCTCCTTCCAAGCATGTTTATAGAGTCCATAGACTTTAAATTATGAGTCTCTTCTAGTTTCTTATTTGTTATAAGTATATTTCCATCCTTACATACACACATATCAGGACTTCAAGCACAGGCAACAATGCCCATCCAGTTTTGCCAGAATGCTATTTACTAGTTCATGTGGTATGTTTTCAGGCTGTTCTTAAAATATTCAAACCAATATTTGTCCTGTTCCATTTTACCAGCCTATTCCATGCAGTGGCCATTCTGCCAGTGAACCACTCAACACACCTTCCATTCCTACAGATATTTCCCCAAAGGAAATCTGATGACTCTATAGCACTTCTCAGCAACCCCAGACACCCCTAGAATCAACTATCCCCATATGATCAACACGTCTGATCAAGCTCACCTCCCAGACCACTCCAAAGGGTACTGCACAAGACCAACTGGTCTTAGCCTTTCACAATAACTTAAACTTCCACTCTTATGTAAGTTCTTAATCTGTTTGGACCAAAATACATTTTAAATATAAAATTGTGCTTATTATTTTTTTATTTATTTTTTATCAAGAATCAACTTAATGAGCCAAACGAAGTGCTGAGAGACCATCGATATGTGTACATGTGGTTTAAAACAGCCCTTTTATTATATATTTTTTTAAACCAAAAACTTCATTACCAAGAATCATCTCAGAGGCTCCTTGGAGCCGTTAAGCATTATCGTCACTCTGTCTCCATTACCATGGCAACCTGGGAGTGACTGTCTCTGTTAACGTGTCTGTGTACTACATACCAGAGGCTCACGATGCCCCTGAAGCAAAGCTTCACTTCACTGCAACTTCAAGCCTAAATTCCCTCCCTTTCAGCGAGGCAGCAGCCAGGAAAAAACTGAGACCAAACAGATAAAACAAAAAAAAACTCCCAACAAGCTGCCACAACAAGAGATAACAATTTTTCCAGCCTTCCCTCCTCTCACTCAGCAGATGTAAAAACAAAGTATTCTCTGCCAAAATATCCCAAATCTCAGTTTTATCCACCCCCTTCCCCTGGATCCAGGCTAAAACACCAAATGTCTCTTCCTAATACACAAACATCAGTAAACCTCGATCACAAGCAGCAACCCACAGCTTCCCAGAGATGAAAACGTCAACATACAACAGCTGCCAGACACAGCTGCATCCACACACACCATGTCAGGCTTAATCAAACAGCACTCAAAGCTATGATACCTGCCATAATTAATATTAACTATGTTTAGACAAAATAATAATGGCATTTGTACTAGCTGCCAGACATGGCTGCATTCACGCACACTATATCAGGATTGATGAAACAGCACTTGAAGCTGTGATACCTGCCATAATTGATAACTATATGTAGAGAGAATAATGATGACATTTGTACTACAAGCTTACTACTATTATTTAACCAGGATATACATGACATTTCCAAATCATACTTTAACTGAAGAAGGCATTAGTCTCCATGACAGCATTTTTTTAAAACACTCTACTTTTACTGCTATTATATATGATGTAAATTTGTTACATTTGAGTCTAAACTCTGATGAATGGTACCTTGTTGAATTAGTTAATTAATTACTTAAATTAGTATAAGTAAAATCAATGAAAAATGAACAAGATACATATTCATTGAGTTCAAGTAGGGGAATAGAAACTTCTATGTTTATATTATATGTTGCTTTGTTTGGCTTATATATAATGTAAATAGTAACCCACCCATCTTGACCTACCTTTGTTTGTGAAGAATTATTGGACCCTTAACATTCTGAATAAACCATTACTGTTTCTCGGTTGTTTAAGAAACCCTCCTTTTCTTTTAAAATAAGAACAGATGACAAGAGATGTACCATGTCAGCTGATACTTTGAGAGATGTAGTTGTAAGAGTTATTTTTTTTGGGACAGCTATCTTGCAATCAGTTTTTTTCTTCTTTCTAGCATCAGTCCAAGGATTTGTTTTCTTTTATTCTTTTAAGAGTAGGGGCCATCCATTCCATTTCTTCTGGGATAGACACTATGTTGTTGTTTTTGATGAATATAGTAGCTTCTTCTAAGTCATTAAATGTTCTCATCTCATTGGCAAAAAGTATTTTTATCTTGGCTGGAAAGGCCAGCTGTGCTTTAAAGTTGCTTTGTTTCAACAGTTTTATTATTGGCCAAACTTTTTTCCTTTCTTCTAGTATTCTGGAAGAATAATCATTGTCAAACTTTATCAGGCTTTGTATTTTAAAAGTAATTTTCTCCAAGCAGATTTTAATATTTGTTCCTTGTCCAGAAATTAAATAAATTTCATAACTATGGATCTAGGTGGAGTATTTGTTGAGTTAGAAGCAGGTTTCCTCAGTGCTCTATGCGCCCTTTCAATTCCAAATGAAAGTCCCTCTTTCAAGTCTAAAAATTCATGAATCCAGGTTGTTAAGAATGAAATAATGTCTTCTCCTTCAGTGTTTTCAGGAAAACCTAAGATCCTTATGTTGTTTCTCCTTTCTCTGTTTTCTGTCATCTGTTTTGTTAAGCAGCCATGTATTTTGTTTGAGCAGACATTCTTTTTGTAATTCCTCCACTTTAAGTCTCCCTTCAATGTCATTTAGAAAAGTCTCTATATTTGTTATTTTTGTATGTTGTTGCTGTAATAGTTCCTTAAGAGTATCAGTCTGTTTTTGAGAATTTAATTTGAAGTTTTCTAAGTCATTTGTAAAGCCATCCATCTTCGAAGATAGTTTCTGTAAGGTAGATGTCATCAATTGCAGTTCTTTTTTCAAAGCAGCATCTGGATGAGAATTCCTTGAGTTGTTTTTATTCAGTGACTCAATATATTTCCAAGTTACTTGACATGAACATTTTTGTGTATCTCCATCAAAATTTATATTTATGTAGTTTAGTAGTTTATCTATAGATTTCTGATGTTTTAAACTTGAAAATAACAAAATTGTCCTATATTATTATACTAGTTTATGAAGCTCTCAAAATTTACTACTCTCAGTTGGCCATCTAGGCTCCTCCCCCTCCAAAGTGTATTTCCCACAGTCACTATAGACAAATACATAGATTTACTGGGAGAGAGAGTATTTTGATTTGCTGATAATGTGACATTTTATCAAGTCACATTGAAAGTGCAACAGAAACAAGTTATGAGAGTTGTCCTTTCTCATTTGATAGTAAATGTCTGGATATTTGTGATATTGCCAACAGTTATGATAGCCATGTGCTTACACAATTTTAAACAAAGACTTCAAATACTGCAGGTGTCTTCCTCTCTTTCTTTATGGGGCTAATTCCCTTATCTATGCTTTGCTCATTGCAATTCTATCTCTGATTTATTGCACATGTTATCTTTATCAGTGCTTAAAGTACTCCCTTGAATATGAGCAACATTTCTTAGTAGGGGGCAGTAACTGTGGTCATTAAAGCCACCATTTGAATATTAGAAATGTTGATTTCCTAAATCTGTTAATCTACTTTCTGACTTTTTGGTAAGGCTCTTCTCCCTGACACACCCTCAGAAGGTGTACTTCAAAGAGGGGAGACAGTGAAACCTTGATTATTCCTGCTGTCAGAATAATCATAGGCACTTAGGTTCATATGTGTTTACTAGACTAACAATAGCAAGGGCCTTCTTTAGCCTAGCCATGTATCCCAAATCTCTGACAAGTTCTGATACCCTTGATAAGTATAAGCATGGGCCTGGGAGATAAACCATTTACAGGTTACCTTTGTCCATCAGAGACATAAGTGCCAAACCAGGGATGAATTTCCAGTTTCCCATCCAATTGTCCAAGTTACACTTAAATTGGGTTAGGGAAAAACTCTGCTTCACATGGATGTGGAGCCTGTTCCATAGACAGGGTAGTCTCAGGGATACATACCTATCTCTCCAGCATGTTCTATTTATATCACAGGCAAGGTTTAAATCTTTAAAACTGATAATTTGGGTGCTGTTTGTTTTGTGGA